>NW_015090852.1:5245089-5430881 GCF_001431845.1 Calidris pugnax | reverse complement strand
GAAACTACGAACACCCCTAAAGTGGCTGTATTTTTCCTATCTGTAAAGCCCTGCAGGTCCAGCAATTAGCCCCTTCTTTTTTTTTTTTTTTTTCCATTAATAGAAAGCTAATAATAAATCCAGACCCTGAAGTAGCCAAATTGCATGAAAATCAGTCTGTGTTTTGTCAACGATGGCACTGGTGCTAACCACTATTTCTGTTTTGCACTGCAGGCTACAGTAGTTATAGCAACAGTATTAATGAACCTATAAATGCTTCTGGGCCATTTTGTATACTGCAAGATGACGATATAGAAAAATGAATAAGTTATTTTAAGCCAGAAAAAGCAGACCCAGAATATCATAATGAAGACATGACTAGAGACCTAGAAAGCTCTAAAGAAATTTGGGATGAGAACCAAATGTCCTGATTCCCAGACATTTCTCTAATCACTGAAACATACCACAAATCTTTTGGGAAGGAGACTAGTGATTTTCAAGCCTTCAAAACAAGATCATTTCTGCAAAGTGAGAGCAGTATTATTTGTAGAAAAGAATAAATACATTTTTCAGGAGCCTTCATAGTTAGATAAATAGAATATGTATTTCCAAAACAGTCTTTATGTGACAAAAAAGCAAAATTGAATAGATCGTAAAGTGCAGAAAGTTCCTTGAGATGATATTGTGATCTCTTTGGGCGTGTTCTTCAGTTGAACAGTGTCTATACTGGCTTCTGCTACTGTTTGATAAGGTCCTATCACAGCTGATGATCGAGTCATGCTTGACCTGTGTAGAACCAACAGCTGCCCTCTGTGAAAAAAATAGTGACTGATATCATTAGCAATAACGACATACACTGAAAATGTCATATTTCATTTTTAAAGGTAAGCAATGAAAGGTTCAGACTGAACAGAAGCGATCGAGTGGTTCAGCTCAGCATAAAGAACGAGCGCACAATGTGAAGGTATCCTTTGTCAGTAATCCCACCACATCTCTTTTCTTGTTGCTTGCCAGGTAAGTGTAAACTCTGCCATCTCCATGTCCATGCTCATGTTCTAGCACTGCCCAGGCTCCTCCACAACCGAGCTCCACCATTGTTCTTATTCAAATCCACTTTTACTGGTACGGCTTTTGTAGGGTTATATTTGTTTTAGTTTCTGCTGAAGGGAAGTGATAGTCATCTTTGTGGGAAGAAGAGAAAAAGTAACGCAGTCTCTTTACTGTTTCGTGAAAAATAAGCATGGAAATAAACTTCACTGAAGAGCATGGGCTGAAAAGATGTATTTCCATATTTCTCTTTCCTGTAAAGGGATTTGCAGAGTTGAAAATTAAAATTACATGTTTTGAATTAATTTGGCTTTAATAAATAATTCTGCTGCTTTTCAGTAACTTCTTAACAATTTATCACCTCTCAATATTTATGTTGTTTATTCCCTATTGGAAACCATAATTAGACCTGCAGTGTGATAATCATATGATCCGATATATGGTTGTTTTGTTTATCTTCAGATAAAAAACGGTATTTGCTCCATGAAGCAATACCAAAAGGAAAATAGTTTTATTGTAAATCTCAAGCAGAGGGGCTTTCAGTCTGCTAATTCAGTGAATTTCTTTAGTGGTGCACTTGAAAGATTTATCCTGGTGGAGGAACTTGACACATGCGATACTTCAGAGTTAGTGGAAGAGAAGCATTATAACGTCAACACATACTTCATATAAACCCCCTTTTGTTGCTGCTGTTTAAAAGGAAGGAGAAAAAAATGGTGTTGCTTCAGATATGGATCACTGACAACAGGAACGTAACGTTTTGTATTTGGGGTCTGTAGGTCTCGTCAGTCAAGGATCTCAAAATAATTTTGTACAGCATTCATGATGAAAACACAAGCTTGTGGCTGGCTTGGGATTCTTTGCAGTTTCTGCAGAACTTCTGCTGTGGAAAATGTTTACATCTGTGCTAAACTAAATTCATTTATTTAGTCTTTTGAAAGGTCAAAATAAGAAAGTGAGGCTGCAAAGTTCTCAGCTGTATTCATTTCCTGCCTGCCCCATGGTTATATGGCCGGCATCTCTGATTAGTTCTATTTACATATTACATACATCACTGTCACAATTAATCTACAGGAAGCTGGTTTCTCAGTTGAACCACTCGGTGTTTACAACCAGCTCTCCACAAGCGTGTGGCAATGACATCAGTGCTCATCAGACAGCTGCGTTTTAATGACCAGCTTCCCCAAGTGCTGAGCAAGGACACTCACATGCCTTTTAAAATGTGCTTTTTAGTGTGGCGTTCACAGGAAATGTTGAAGGCAGGAATGTACTCTAAATCCTGCCCAAAATATTCTACTGGAGTTATGTGCTACTGTATTTATTTCCGTCTTATAGAAACCCAGAGGGATTTCCCACGTGACAGCCTGCTTTTTTCCCCGAGAGAAAGATGTTATCAATCCATGCTTACACTGAAGCAACATCAGCACTGGGTCTGCTATCCCTGAACTAAGCACGTGGTTGAAGCACAGCTCTTGTGTTGGATGTCAGGCATGTCCTCACTCTGCTCTTCCAGTCAGATGATTTAGGAATGTCTCGGGGATGCTGCAGCACAGGTTGAACTACTAGGGCACGTATTGTCAAACCTTCATAATGCAGAGCTATGGAAGCCATAAGGAGCATTTTGTATTAAAAAGGCAGCTCTGCAGGGAAGAGGACTACCCCAGGGCCGGGAGAGCAGGTTTTGAAGGTCACACCTACGTAATCAGAATGAAATTAGGGATGACCTAAGCACTTAGATTCCACCGTAAAGCCTCCCTTGACGGCTGCAGTGTTGCATCATGTACTCCCTCAGTATGATATGGCACTGATACAGATATACCTAATTCTGCCTATTTAAAGCACAGCTAAGATTTCTTCAGCTTATACGTTATTATGTTTTATTCGTTGTTACTTCTTCCTGATAGTGCATTGTTCTGATGTCCTCATATAGCTGAGGTAAATAGTCTTAGGGTTTACAGAGTACTATGGTGGATTGCTCATCAGAACAGTGAAAAAATCAGTACCAAAAATATTGAAAAATTGTCTCTCAGTCCTCACTAAATATATAAACACATATGAATATATAAATATATTAAATTATCTTCAAAGTCTGTAAAAAGAAGACAGTGTCTGAAGATGTTAAAGCTACCATTTACTTTGATTTTTCTTTTCAGAAATTACCCAAAGAAGTTCCACACTGAAATTATATACAATTTAATAATAATGCCAGGTCAAATTTGAAGGAGTATGACATCTTCAGAATGACTGAAAAGTTATCCAGGAAGGTTCAGCTCTTTTTTGAGGATTGTGAAAAGTTGTATTCTAAAATACAAATCGGGGCAGTTTTATTTCCTAGATGATGAAAGTTTCGTGGGAGTAGTTTCCTTTTTGTCCTTCCAGTCTGTTCTAAATCTTCTCTTATGCAGAAGCTGGCTTTGAGGCAGAGACACTCATTGTCAGTGTTCACCAGCCACTCATAGCCTCTCCCCTTCTTAGCTAATACCAGAATTTCCAACAAAATTCTTCAGTTACCAAGCATAAGGGTAACACCTGCTTTCCCAAAACTGTCATCCAATTTCTTCTTCAATTTTGCAAAGTCCCTCAAGAAAAGCTTGCTGGTTAATTAACACAGTAATATGCAGAGGGCAGTGAATCTTATTAAGCCTTCAGAAAAGCTTCAGGCACAGTACAGATAAAGGTCCACTCTAGTAAAGTACTTATGCATATGTTTAATTTCAGCCATGCAAGAAATCTTATCTGATGAATTTGCTGTGTTGGATCTGGCTAAGATCTGAGACATTTTGGGACACAGCAGATGTGAGCAGCACCATAAGAAAGAATTGAACCCAATCTTCATTCTGGAGTCTATGCAGCAGATGGATTTTATGGATTCCTCACTGTCACCCTTGCTGTCATGTTGTGACAAAAGACCTTGCCGCTTGGGCATTATCCATTTCTTGAATGTTTCTGTGTCACGACATGCTTCGTTATTACGGTTTTGATTTGACACATTCCTTAACTTTTGCAGATGTTGACCTTAGTGACCTCTGATTTTCACACCAGCATCTAAACCTGATTCTCATCAGGTCCAGTCTGCTGCTCCTGTCTTTCTTGTCTGACTTTCTCTGTCACGGCTAGAATAACTGGAATAAAAAAAGAAAAGTTTTGCAAGGCTAGCCAAAAATACTTCCTCAAAACAGAGGAAATGTGATATTTGCACACTTTTGGTATTTACGCCAGGAAGCAAGCTATTCTAGTCTCTCTGTTGAGTAAAAACAGGTGATCATTTATCAGGTTGCACTGCCAATTGGATAAACATAAAAACTGTAATAATTCTGATATTGCTATGGTCACCAAATCTAATACAAATGTGGCATTTCATCCGTTGCCAATCAGCCTAGATTGCCGGAGGATAGAAACTGTTAGTCTGAAACATGTATGAAATAATTTCCATTCCAATTTGCAACGACCTCAGGTCATTTTTTGTAATTCCTAGGGAAGGTCTGCAGACTGCTTTGCTCAGTCTACAAGCGCCTTTCCAATCCAAACTTTAGAGATTGTCACTGAGGCTAAGTAAGCCTTTTTTCATTTTTTCTTTTTTTTCCCCCTAGAATGGTCTCCAAGTGTAAAATCTGTGCTTTCTAATGACCAAACTAGCCCCAGTCCTGACAATGTTTATGTATCTTCCCCATAAGATGGAAGCTGAGAACAGCCATTCGGGCATCCAGGTCTTCCAGGGCCAAGACAAGGCACCCAAAGAGAAAGGTTGACAGCGCAAGGGCCACGGCTGTCCCAGTGCTCCCTCTGTTGGAAAAATTCTGGCATGTCCTTTCTCCTTTCCTTGAAAAAAGGGAGACATGAATGGCCCTGCTTGAAAATAAACGTCCCAGGTGTTTTCCAGTCAAATCTCTGTGTACAAGAGCAGTGTGCGTCCCTCTGTGCTGGCACCGTCCTTCTGTCCATCCCACCTAACGCCTGGCTTTGCCCAGCTGAGGGGGGCTTGCCTTGGTTTCATTCCCTTTGGAGCAGCACGTTTTTAAAGAATCTGTAAATTAGTGTAATCTTTTGCAAATATTTTGCCTAGGAGGTTCTCCAGTGAAAGGAGTTAGAAGCTTTAGCCTCTGCCACCCCAGTGGGACGCTGGGTGTCATTTAGCAGCACAGCACGCGGAGTGTCTTGTGCCGCGGGGTCACGTTTGCTGACAGGAATGGTGGTGAAAGCCTTGTCCCCAAAATAAGGGATTTTCACCTGGTGAAACAGAGTCAGATATTTGTCTTTATTTCAGCGCTGCAGAAATAGGGTGCCAGGCATCTAGCACAGCCAGCACACCTGTCAGGAAACAGGTATTAAAGACGCAGGGTCTTTTATACAAAAGAAAAAAAGGTAATGAAGGAAAATCACATCAAAATAGCCCAGTGGTCAAGTGTAATTATATAACAAAAACTCATTTGCACATGTCTCAGCTTCTCTCTGGCTTGTTACACTGTGGTGGTCTGACGTTTACGTATAAAATCTCCTCCTAGAGGTGTGATTTTTTACTACTAAAATTATGTAAGGTAACTGGAGGTATAACTGAGGTACAACTGAGGTATAACTGGAGGTTATACCATCATCCTGCCAGCCACCGCTCCGTCACTGCCCAACTTTCCTTTCTGTCAGGGCCCCGCCTGGGGGACTACAAAAGAAAAAAAGGTAATGAAGGAAAATCACATCAAAATAGCCCAGTGGTCAAGTGTAATTATATAACAAAAACTCATTTGCACATGTCTCAGCTTCTCTCTGGCTTGTTACACTGTGGTGGTCTGACGTTTACGTATAAAATCTCCTCCTAGAGGTGTGATTTTTTACTACTAAAATTATGTAAGGTAACTGGAGGTATAACTGAGGTATAACTGGAGGTTATACCATCATCCTGCCAGCCACTGCTCCATCACTGCCCAACTTTCCCTTCTGTCAGGGCCCCGCCTGGGGGATAACCTCAAGATCGGGTTAGTTACAGTTGTGGGCATTTTGTTTGAAGGACTTTCTATTCCCGTTGCTATGGTTTCAGAGCAGGACATCACGGTCGCCCCGTTTTGTGGATTTTTAACTCTTTTCCACATCAAATGCTCTGCCGGGTGGCAGCCAGCCAGTTCCCCGCCTCCCGCCGCGCTGCGGCCGCGACATGGCGGCGTGCGCGGCCCTGCCCCGCCTGAGGGCCCCGGGACTACATCTCCCGGCAGCGCTCGGGGCAGGGCCCGCCGCCGGGGCCGCCCCGGGAGTGCGGAAGGGCCCGGAGAGGCCGCGTCCGGCGGGGGGCGGTGGTTGGGTGTCGGTGCGGTCCTCGCTGTGGGTGGTGAAGGTGTCGTCCTCTGCTCTCGTCGCGTGGGCAATGAGGGCAGCAGCGGGGCACGGGCTGAGGAGACGGGGGTGACGAGGCCACGGCCGCTGGGCTTCCTGCTGCGAGTGTGTGGCGGGGAGCCCTGCGCCATCAGTTTTTGATGGTTGTAAACAGAGTTACCCTGCCCTGGGTTAGTTGTGGCCACGGGCAGGCTAACTTGGCTCCCTGGCCTGGCTTATCCTACTCATTTTACTTGCCTCCTTTTTCTTACCACGCCGTACTACGTTTCAAGAGGTGGTTTAGTCACAACCTGTTCTGTTGGGAGTTTCCCCCCAGGTTTAGAGCTTTCACGAGCAGGGCCAGACCTGCAGCCAGCAAAAGGCTAGTTAGCGAGAGTGGACTAGGCTAGTTAGGCTAGTTAGTGAGAGCCAGGCTGACCTGGGAGCCGAGCAGGAGAGCCTGTTCCCATGTAGGTCCCTGCTGCCTCTCCTGGAGGGGCAGCCGAGTGGCTGAGGTGGCTGCACAGGCCCTGTGTTGGCTGGTGCCCTGGGTTCAGGTTGGAGCTTGCAGCCTGAGTTCCCTGATGATCTACCTTGCGAACCACGGGAGAGCTCACATGGGAGCCAGGCCTCTCAGGCACCCTCCACATCACTATCTGGTTCACGTCAACTCACCCCAGACACGTGCCACCACGTGAACTCCTTGTCAGCCATCCTGGGGCAAGAGAGATAGGTTCCCTTGGCTCTGCAAACTCAGACCATCAACCCTCACTTTAAAGATCAGCTGTATCAGAGAACACTTGTGCTCTGCTGAGAATTACTGGGGTGCTCTTATCTTAACACCTGCTTAACCTGTACATTGTGGCTTCTGATGAATCTCTATTATCTAGAGCCAGGAGATTACGCACTGGTTTCCTGGTCACCCTCTTCCGATGATAGCCCCATTGATAAGAAATCCCTGTTTGTGTTGAAGGCACACTCCCTGGGTTGTTTTTTTTTTTGTTTCTGCTACTTTGGTGGCAGGGCTGTGCAGACGTGGCAAAAGACACAGCTGCTATCTTGATGTTTGCTCTTGGGGTCATTATCCAGCAACTGAGTGCGTGCAGGAACCTGCATCATCTCAGTTGCAAAAACACCCAGATGGACCAAATGAAGAATCATTTGTCACTGCTTTGCCTCTGTGCTTGCCATGCTGTATTCATTTAGTCCCAGTGACTGTGATGGTTATCTGAGCAGAGCTGAAAACGGGGAACCCCAGCAAGCCCTTGGGGCAGAACCAGAGCAGATACTTCAAAGTAAAACCCCAGGCTTGAGCCTAGAGCTGGTGAGGGAAAGCCTCTTGTGCAAGGTGAGCGTCTCTGAAATCTCACTTCAGCTCCTGCAAAATGTGCTTCTCTTTAGGTGACTTCTTTATCTGCACTTTCTGCTTGTCATCACTTGAGGGCAGTTAAGCTCGTGTCAGGTCTTGCTCTAGCTAAGCGTGATTTGATCAAATTTTAGCTGTAAAATGATACAAAACTCAGTGCAAGCAAGGAAAAACTGAAGGCTTTGGGGCTGTCTGAGCCTAGACTGTGCCAGGGAAGCTGTAGTCTGTTAATCACCATCTTCCTAGGTGGAATAGGATGCTCCCCCTTTGCTTGAATACCGCCTACTTCAGCAGACCAGCTGGTGCATCCTAAGATCACAAGTGCTAACGTGAGACTGTCCTATGGTATTTCTTGACGCAGTCTGGCCTGTGCAGGACTCAAACTCCTGGCAAACAATGTTAGTCACGTGAAAAAAATGATTGTTCAGTGACCTTTGCTCAGCCCTCGGTATTTAATTGCAGCTGAATGCCAGAGTGATAACAGGAGGCTGAGTAAGTCCAGTCAGATTTAGTTTCTTGAGGACGATAGAAATTTCTTAATCCCTTGTCCCTAGCAGGAGTGACTCAGTGGCTTTGTATGGACACCTTGTTGGGTATATATGGGCAGACGAGAAATGATCATCAGAGCTCCCCAGGTGGAGGGATGCAAGGTCAAAGAGAGACAGCAAAGGCGTGTGTAGAGCAGTGAGCCTTCAAATCACAAGTGTGATTTGAACCAACATGAGTTGGTGAGAACCAACCTGAACAAAAGTGATGCTCAGTAGTGTCTATCTGCCCCATGACAGGCACCCAGCTGCCTCCCAGCCTGCCTCCCTACCGCCCTTTTGGCAGGGCTGGTAGTCCCCATGCTGTATTTCCTCCTCCTTAGAAGAGACTGGAGTTTTTCTCCTGAGATTTTTCTTTACCTGTATTAGCAGCTGTGAGCTTTGGGAGTAGAGGTGTGGGTGATGGATGCACACAGCTCCTGCTCCTGGCCTTAGTGATCAACACTGTGAAAAAGTTTAAGCGGTGCAGTGTCATCTCAACTGACACTGAAAGACTGAGCACTATTGCTGTGGCCTTGCAAAGCTCCAAGTAGGCTCATTAGCCAGGGTAATGGCATCGCTAATTGGACAAGGCGGGTGTGGTGCTGGCACAGCTATTTTGGTGGTATGTGCAGGGAGGAAACTTTCTTGATTGAAGTTAAAATACTTCTAGGTCCTCCCTAACATCCCGGGCTGAAGTTTCCTTTTGGCGGGACCAGATGCCACCTGATCCATAGAAATGATACAAGACACCCAAGCTGTCCTTGCTTTCGTTCTGATGGGTCCTGACTCCCTTACAGCCTCGGTTACTTGGTGATTCTGAACTCACCAAAGGGCTCAAGCAAATTGTGGTGAACCAGAAAGAGCAACAAACAGCACAAACCCCATTGATCTTTGGCTCAATCCATCGTAGCAACTGAGGGAGTCGTACCTTGGACTTCCCACCAGTTTGCTCTAGGAGACACTTTCCAGGGGCTGTGGGTTGTTGGTATGAAGGGGGATATACATTCCTCTGCCTGGACGAGGTGCCACAGCTCCTGCTTCTGTGTCTGATTAATTGGCAGACACGTGAGTCTCAGGGAGCAGCCGTTGAATAGACATCATGGAGGGTCGTGTAGCTAAAGTTAAAGCAGAATCAAAATATAAAGTGTTTGCCAGAGCAGATGTTTTGCTGCTGGTAGGGCTGTGCTGTGCACACCAGCAGTGGGCAGTCAAAGTCCACTCTAGTGTCCACCCAGTGTCCAACCTGCACCGAAGGTGGGAGGCTGGAGACGTGTCCCCAGCAGCCAGCAGAAAGAAGTAGTTTTGCCTTGTGATAGAGACTAGATTTTCCCTTGATCTTAGTGCTGCCCTGGAAACTAGCACCTGAGTAGAGTCTGCAGGCCAGAGAGAAGCTGGGAAGAAGGTTCAATGCAAGGAAGAAGGTAAATGAGCTTTAATTTATTTTCTGAGACAGATGACATCATTTCTTCCCTCCATGTCACAGTCTTGGGCTCTTGTATTTTTCATGCTTCATTACAAGTGTTTGTAATTATATGAGTGGCTTCAGAGCCAATTAAGCCTTCATTTGGAGGCTGCTCTGGATGCTGGAAGCCCTCCATTAGCCTGGGCTTCTGCCAGGGAAAAACACTACATTGTTTTTTAACAACTGCACCAGCTCCTATCTGCTTAATGTTGATTTTCCTATTAAGTTCTGCTAATACTTTTCTAATTGTGTGAGCTGGGCCTGAAGCCAGGCTGGGTGATTTTTGCCAGCTGCTTCCCAGGCTGAATCAGAGATGAGTGAAACCCTCACAAACACTTCACTGTGCACGTGTTCGGTCGCATCTCAACAGCGACCGTTCTCCCCAGAACTGACTCAGGTTCTTATTTGTGCCCCCTGTGTTGTTTCCCAAGGCAAGGCCCGCACAGTCAGAAGATGTGGATGTGAGGGAGCGTACTTTCCGGAGCACTAAGGGCCTGGCATTGCGTGCAGCTTACCCTGTGAGGTACCAGAAAGGATGCCATGGAAATCAGAGGCCAGCCCACATCTCTGCTCATGGATGAGCCATGGACTGTGGGTCCTTTGAAGCAGGTAATACAGTACCACCTGCCCAGGAGGGAATATTTACAAGCAGAAGGACTTGTTACATACATCCACAGGTCTGGGTGTTCACAGGACGTGGAAGGGAAGACACTGACACCATGGCAGGGTAGGAGATCTCAGCCACCGTATTGAGGCAGAGCGCTCAGGGGTGCCATTTTCTGCTGGGGATGTGTTACTTAGGAGAGGGTGGTATGACAAACCTGCTGGGTCAGTCACTTCTCACTGTGTTCGAGGCAGGGGTGTGATGTGGACCACATCTTCTCCTGCTGTCTAACTGGAGAGGTACCACCTGGCTACGGGCCAGGCATCTCTGTCCAGGCTCTGTCTGGAAGCCTTAAGGAAAGACCTGTCTAACTGGAGAGGTACCACCTGGCTACAGGCCAGGCATCTCTATCCAGGAGCTGGTTCTGGAAGCCTTAAGGAAAGATGGGATTTTTTTCTTTTGGGAGCAAGTGTAGGGACAACGTCTAAACAAAATGTGTGTCGTATCATACTGGCAGAAGAAAGGTTGCCCGTTCTCTGTGAGTCTTGCTGAGAAATAGAAGCCATTAATAGCAGATGACTGACAGCCATCAGTGGAGGAGACCCACAGTCCACACATTAGAAATGTGTCCGTCTCGAGCTTTTTCTTTCATCTTCTAGTTCAAAAATACATACATACATATCTTAAATGAAATTTAAGCAAATGTGTAGATTTATTGCTAAGTAGGGATGAAACTAAGCACATACGGTTTTATTTCTAATTGAATTGCATATTCTTTAATTAAAAATGATCAGGCAAATAACTTAATAGAAAAGCTTGTTTCATTTGAATTTGCTCTGAGTAATGGCTATACCTTTAAATTAAAAAATCGATAGGATGGAAATCACTTGTTTTGAATTTTTCATTTTAGAAATATTGCTATATTTTAATTTTAAAACTCTTGCAGCTCTAATATAAATAATACACACTGGTCAAGTTGTAATGCCTTATTACATCCTAACACTGACAAATGCAAGAGAGATTTACCGTGTCTCTCAGCAGCTTGTGTTTGGAGCTGATTTGCTTCTGAGAGCAACAGCCCCTTGTTTCAAGCCCCCCACAAACCTGGCTCTGGACATGGTTGCTGCCATTCACTTCACAGCGAGCCTGGGCCAGTGCTGCATGACAGAGGCCACCAGAACTCACTGATGGCCACAGGACCACCTGCAGTCATCGCACACATTTGGATTGTGTAGATGACCAGGTCTCATCCCACAGACCTTTTGGAGAATTTATTTTTCAAGGGTTTATTCCTCTACTAAGATGGGATTAAGCAAATGAGAAAGGGTGCTGAAAATGTGGGTGTTTAAGATAGAAAATAAGTTCTGGTGGCAAAAATCATCATAAAAAAAATCAGCATGAAAAAATAAAAATAAAATCTAAAAAATGGCCATGTAGCAGGTTCAATACCTAATTCATCTTGGAATTTCTGGCAGCAAAATGTACCTCCTGCCTAAGGTGTTTGGTCCACAGAGAGGAAAGTTTAGAGAGCTTGAAATTCATTGCGACAGAACACTACTGAACAGCCAAACAAGTCATTATTCTAGATGGTTTCCTGGTAGCATAAAAAAGCAAGAAGGAGCCAGGGCTATTTTAGAGCAAAGTTGAAAACACTAATTGACTTTTACTCACTGGGAAAGAAGACGTAGCATGACAAATGGCTTTGTGGTTTGAAGCATTAGAGAACGAGGAGAGAGTTGCTGGGTAATGGGACTCTACTGGGCAGAAATGGCTGTGTTAGGATTGCTGTGAGCAATTTGCGAGATGTGCTCGTAAAGCACAAGAGGAGTCAGCAGGACCCCAGCTGATGCTGTGTGCCCAGGCAGAAAGTGAGGCTGTAGAGTGGTGAGGCTGGAGAGGAGCAGAAACTGGGCAGCACCTAATGGTTGCCTTCCTCTCTGGGATGAGCAGTTCTGTGCCGCTTTTCCTGGGGAAGTCAAAGATGGCTCTGCCCATCTGAGGAGAAGGCTCCGAAGAGAGACGTGATGTCAGAGCCCTGAGGGCACTAACAGGACTTAGTTGCCCTGACCAGCCTCACCTGGGTCCCCACCCACACCCTCTACTCATGGACCAGGAGCTCTATTTAAACTCAGGCCTTGGGTCCTGAGCTATGTTGTAGGTAGGTCTATCTCCACCCCCTGCTGCTCCTGATAGGGCTCCCTAAATGCCCCTTGCCCTGATCCATCTTAGGGCTGCGGATGGACCATTAGCTGCTCCCTGTGCAGCCTGCCCTGCTCAGGTGCTGTGGGACAGTGCCCATCAGTGAGGGCACAGCTTATATTGGGGTCACCCTTAGCTCCTGGCTTGTTCCCTATGATGGAACTTCTCCACTTCTGCTGCTTTCTAACACGTGTTTTGCAGTGTGCCCTCCTGAGAAGGTGACTGGAAGTCTGATGAGCTGCAGAGGGGTCACCAGACAAGTCTTCTGTTTTGTCGCCTGTCTTCTGGAGGTGAGATGCCTTCTAGCTACTGCAGTCGAAGACATTTATTTGTTGAAAGAATAAGATATGAGTCCAGTGCTCCTCATTTTGCATCATATGCATCAGGGTTTGTTCCAGCTGCTGGAAGAAGTGAGTTCAGAAATAATCCAAGGGTCAGTTTTCTAACATTAGACTGGAATTGTCTTTATTTACTTTTACAAAGTTGGCCAAGGCTCAAGGCTCTCTAATGTTATGTATCCTTCAGTAAACACAATTAACTGAAAACTCAGAAACACTGATATCATCTTTTCCCTTGGGACTGGTCACTGTGAGCTGCTTTCTCCAGACAGAAAATCAACTTTTCCCCAGGGTTGCAGAGTAAGTGGAAGTCCATTTGGCTCAAAACAAAAAAAACAACCATGGAGGGAAAAGAAAGGAATGATGCAGCCTAGCTTGGCTTATTGCGGTGGTCAAAGGGTAGCAAAGCTTGGTAAGAGTGGGAAGGTCTGGATTGTGAAGGGCAGCTGCACTCCCCATGTTGAAGACAGGCTGTAGAGAAGCAGTGGGTCCCTGCTATTGAACAGCAGTTCTGTGTCTGTCTCTGAGGCAGCCAGGCGGGATCATTATGAGAAGGATATGCTGTGCACCCAACATTTAACCAAAAACCGTATGTGGGTATCAAAGCTGAATTTTAGACTCCTGTTTGACCACCTACTCAGTAAGCCCTGCTGAGGGAACACAGAAAGGCCATCTAGAGCCTCGCCGAGGTTCAAAGCCGAGGCAAATAAACTGCTTTTGTAGTAGGAGCTATTCTAAGTGGTATTATAAGCCCTTCCCGAGGTAGTCCAGCCTAGTACTTCATGATTTTACAGCTGGAAAAATCTTGTCTGCTGTCTAATCTAATCCTTACTTGCTGTAATTCAGGACAAACATTTCTTGTCCTTAACAAGCATGGACATGCTGAACAGTTTATCATCTTCCTCTCCGTAACTGCAGCCTTTTATGGATGTGACATTTAGGTACTTCGTGTATCGTTACCCTGTGTCTCTTTGGTCGGCTCACTTCTAGATTGAACAAACTCTTATTCTTCCATCTTTCCTTATAGGTCTGTGATCTGGACTCTCTCCAGTTGGTCTACAGCCTTCTTGAAGAGCAATACCCATCGTCCAACCTCTTAGTGAAAGTCTGAATAAGGCAGAGCATATTGATTATCCCACATATACAGTATAAGAGATTTGTAACAGAAACATTAAGGTTGAAGTGAAGTCTGAATTGGAATGTGTTTGTAAACAATGGGGGGAAAACAACAGCATGAGGATTAAAAGAATGACCTGTGTTGATAATGTAGAGCACTGCTCCCAGAACCGGGTTCCTAGGATGCCATTCTTGGTTGTAAAACTGAAGAATGTGTTTATAGCATGACCAAAAGGCCTGCGCTGCAGCAAGGTCACAGCACTGACAAGTTATCAGCAGAAGACCCCTTCATCCTGCCCAGAAAATGGCATTGAGGGGTCAGTAGTTCACATGCCATTGCTTTTCCTGAAAGGCCACCAGGAAAACAAACGTGCCCAGGCTAGGAGAAGCATGTAATTCTCAAATCTGAAAAGTTTAGCCCATGCTGTTGGTAGCAAGAAGAGCACTGTGTACAGCTTCAAGCTGGCATACCTGGCTTTCTGCACCTCCTACGTCTTGCCCTGCCCTCAGCAACCTTTCCCTTCCGTAACCAGGCTGCCCCAGCCTTTGCTGTTCTGCTGTCTGTGCTTCCAGCTCTTTTGTTCTTTGGTCTCTGTTGCTCCTCTCCTGCAGTCTGTCGTCTTTCTTGTTGGTCTTGCCAGCCTTTCATTCTGCTGCTGCATCCCAGCTGCCTCCATCTTTCTCCCTGGCTGTCACAAATTCACAGCTACCTGCTGTCCTGGGCTTTTTGGTTGCATAGTCCTAGTCCTGCTTTTCAGTGCATAGCGGTCCCAGGCTGGTGGCCTTTACCACCTGGAAAAAACTTTATCTGCTTAGCCATGTAGTTGATCGAAAGCTTCTGTGTTTCATCCATTCATCCTGCGCTGACCTTCAGCAGACTGTGTGGATTGCAGGCTCTGCTCTCCCTCCCCTCATTCCCTGTGCAGGATTGCTCACGTTGTTGCTCAGGATTGCTCAGGATTGCCCCATGCTGTTCCTTCTTACCAGCTCTGTACTTGCACTGCTTCTGAACCCTGTACGTGCTGGATTCAGCACTGCTCTTCCATGGCTGAGTATTTGGAAATTCTGGACTGATTAGGAAGAGGGAGGGTGTTTCCACCCAAGCCCCTTGGAGGTATGCTCTGATGTACGTGCAGCTAAACAAAGTATTTGCTTTACTGAATTGTAAACTCTGGGTAATTGGGGCAGGTAGTTCACGAGTGGAGATTGGTTGAGGTAGTCCTGTTTCTGCACCAGTAATGAAACAGGTTTCCTGAAAATACGTTAGCAGCTGCAGAGCACAGCATAGGGCTGGATAGAAATTGGATGGAGTCTTGACTGGGAATAACTTCCATGTCCCTACAGAATAACACCTGAGTGTGTACTGCAGGCCAGTTTGGGGTTCAGGGTCTGTCACTCTTTTGTTGTGATATCAAGCAGATACTGTTAGACTGAAGGATTTGCTGTAAGGCTCTGTTGATCTCAGGCTGGGGGAAAGATATTTCCCCCTCACTTTCTCATGAACAACTCCAGACAATAAATGAAAGGGAAATTGAAGAGAAAAAAAAAAAAAATAATCCTTCTGCTTTTAGAGCTGTCCCCATTCGCCTTCTAGCTTCTGCTGCGTATTACCTTGTGTGATTCATACAGAACAAAGACAAGCAGGATTTTAGAGCTAATTTCTTTAAAATTTGAGCCCACTTTGGTCTCTGCTGCTAACAGAGTACAACTTGTCTCCCCTACTGGAGTGATGAGTTTTGGACCAAGTGTGTATGTATTAGAGAATTTTAAAAGCAGTAAAACAGCACAGCGGGATTCAGCCTTTATTATCCAGGAGCCACAAGTAAAGGCAATCCACAGCTGGATGCAGGAATAGGGAGAAAAACAGAAGCAAAAAACATCTTCTGCCAACACCAGATTTCATGCAGTAGCTCTGTTAGGCTCGGCACTATCACGTTAATGTACCTTGGCTGGGAAAGTACATGATGTGAGTGTCATCTGCCTACAGTGCCTGTCCCTCCTAGTATGAGCATCATGATGTGAAGTCCTTTTGACAGGCCAGCCCTGGGGATGTGGCACCAGGCTGAAGATGCTAGACTGGAATACACTGGCCTTAGGGCGGTGAGTTCTTGAGCAGGAGCACTCTGAGCTTTCATGAGAAATACCTTGAGCCGTGCTTTCAGGGGTTATGGCACTACTTGAGCAGGTGATGCCCTTGGTCCCACTCCTTTCTCCATGGCTTTTTTTTACTTTTTGTGATTGGGACGGAGCAGGTGATGCCCTTGGTCCCACTCCTTTCTCCATGACTTTTTTTTGCTTTTTGGGACACAGCTGGCAAGACAGCTGGCCTCTGTGCCTCCTGGCTTGCTTCCTTCACATCTCATTGATCAGAAGCTGCTTCAAGAGTTGTTTATTAACCCTCAAAGAGAAAAATCCTGTTGGAACACAATTCTTCCTTGATATGGAAAGCGTCACAGTCCTCACTGGGAAGCTGCAACAGAACAGCTCTGCAGACCAATGGAAGCATGCCCAGGATGGTGCCTTTAGATTATTGTAGCACAGAGTCCCCCAGCATAACAAGGATATGAGCACCAGTGATTAGCAGAGAAACCAGGCTTCAGGGCTTGTTTTGATTCCTGCTTCAGCCTTCCAATCTAACACACTTAATGCGCATCAGGGAGCAGAGCAAGGAGACACTTTGTTCTCATATCTTGCAAAGTCAATCAGTTGCATAATATGAATCAGAGAGGCAGCAGGAACGTGATCGAGTGCAGAAAAGGGACACATCAAACGCTTTATTGTGGCTATGGGGAGAAGTGAGCCAGGCCTCTCTCCACCCAGCTTATCTTCCCCTAACTGCCTTTGAGCCTGTTTTGCATCAGCTGCCTGTCACTCTCAATAGAGCTCAGACGGGAAGGTAGCTTCCCTGGAGCCCTTGTCCATTAGAAAAGGAGAGGTAAGCATCCCCAAAAGCCTCCAGAACGATTTGGAGAGTTTAAATTAGCTACTTCCTCTGCATTAGCCTCGCAGCAGGGCAGGGATTGCTGAGGGGCTGTCCAGCTGCGTGCCAAGCCCAGCGCGGCTCCAGCCAGCGTGTGTGCGAGACAGGTGAGAGACAGCACCTGGGCAGGGTGTCACCCTGGCTCTTCGATTCAAATGGGCAGAACTCTAAGGGAGAAATGGCCTTTTTTCTTAAGATGTGCCTTAAACTTGGAGTTCCTGCAGCTTGTGAGAGCTGTCTAGGCAGCCACTCCGGTGTGGTGCAAGTTTCTTTCTCTGCCCCCTCCTACCCCACCATCCTTCTGAAGCTGGGCCACTGTGCAACCAGGAGTACCTGTCGCACCATGCGAAGGAGTGTGAGCACTGCAGGTATCACAGTAGCCTGAGATTGTGGCTGTTTCCCCTCCTGAGATTTTTGCTTTTCTTTCACCAACAAGTGCTTAAAATTTTACAAATCCATAGTGCTTATTCGAAGGTTGAGCTGTAGATGTAGTAGACCACGTCAGAAGGGACAGACCCTCCACTTGGGGAGAAATTACAGCACCCTAACTGAGAGTGAGCCTGAAAAAAACCATATGTATTTTTGGCAGTCTCTGGCAAGGAAGAAATGCCTCATGGAAGTTTGGTGCTGACTTAGAAAATGGCAGATGACCAGTCAGTTCTCTCTCGGTGTAAGGTTTGATGTGATGCCCTACCAGATGCTCTGTGCACCTGCTGGCAGCTAAGCCCCACATCTTTTGGTTGAAGGAAGCAGGGTTACAAGGTGGATAGCGGTGAGGTATGTTGAAGGGAGAGGGGGTAAAAAGAAATCACTCCAGCGTGAAGCCTTGTAGTCTTCTGCCACTGTCTTAGGCAATTTCCTGTCAATTTCCTTCTTTGCCTAACAAACAGCAAGAACATTTGCTGTTGAAAGCACATCTGAAAGCTGTGGGAGCCTATAATGACTGTGAGGAGTTTCTGGGCTTTCTTACTCCACTTTGTAAATTTTTCTCTCGTCCTTGTTATATTAGCACTATTTTTAGCTGCTCTTACTCAGAGAGAACATAAGTGATTCTCCATTATGAATCTCAAGCACGAGATAACAATAAAGACAGTTAGAGATGTTGCTGGGCAGAAGGGTCATGGTGGAGACCTGTGCCTGGCACAGCTCCCCTGGAGATCCTACCACGCTGTCCCAAAGCACCGAGGCACCGGTTTCAGCTCTCAGTGACTTCCCTGGCAGGGCAGCAAGGCCACTCAGTGCATACACGTGCTCCCTCCAGAGACAGCCACGTCTCCCTGGAGACCCTTGGCTGCTGGACAGTGTTCCCAAGGATTGTCTTGTCCAGATGCCATGGGACGTGTCCTCCTCCTTCCCACGGCTAATCCCTGGGGCCTCTCCTCACATAGCTTCCTGCCCTCTGTTGATCACTGACCACTTTTTCCCCTTCTGCTCTCCTCCTTTCCAGCTCTCATGACCCCAGCCTTTCCCATTTCTTGCCAGCATGGTTCCATCCTATTCCTCATCCTGGCTTTTCCTCCACAGGCACCCCAAGGTGCTGGTGCTCATGGGCCAAAGGAGGAATACAGCTGGGGTCTGCTGCAGCAAAGAGGTAGGACACATTTCATCACAGAGTGGAGGTGAATGAGGAATGCAGTGTGGTTGTGGCATGAAGCTACCTCAGTGACAGAGGGAGAGGACAAGCAATGCCCAGGGAGGATTTGCTGGCTTGTTTTGGGGCATGTTTTTATGGGCATCTAGCATGCTCTGTGACAAACCAAGGTCTGTGTCTGGCAATCCTTTCCAGGTGGGACAAGTCCCTGAAATTAGGTTGAGTGGCAATCTCATGTGAGGGTTTTGTGGGGGAAGTTTTGCTAGACTGGTTGGGACTGCAGTATTATTCTACAAAATCAGGAAACACAATTTGCCAGTACTACCCTCACCAGAGGCTTGCAATTTCCTACAATGCACAAATAAGATAACTCTGTATTTATGGAATATTAAGCACTTTGTACATGATGGCAGTCAATTTACACTGTGATAATGCTGAACAGTACAACACCTTTCAGAGCCATGCTTGCCTTTAGAGCTAACCTGTCTCTCCTGTGATCAGAAACAGCGCCTTGGATCTAAACATACTTGATCTGAGAAAGTCTAGGTCCATAATGTACCTTTGTGGCTCCTGCTCTGAGATTATCCAAGGCAGCATGTCCTTTGATTCTTACACTATATCCTTAGGTCCACAAGTCCTCTGTGAATGACAGTTTAAGGATTGCCACAGTAGGTCCCGGTCAGATTCCTTTGTGATCCTGTGTTAGATAAGCCAGTTACGGATACTGGAGGCTTGATTCAAAACAGGTGTAGAAGTCCATATTTTTTTCCTTCTGCCTTTAAGCTTATTTCTAGCTGAATCACCAAAGCACAAATAGGCCTTGGGAGAGCAGCTTGCAGGAGTCTTGCCTGCTGAGCCAGTAATTGCAGTCTTTAGCATCCAGCCTGCATCCGGAGTATGAGAAGGACAGGCAAACATGGTTTCAGAAGAGACAGTAAGATCTCTGCCACGTGCACCCTGCTGAGAAGTTCAGAGGATGAAATGTAACAACCTGGAGCATTTCTTTCTTGTTTGGAAAAAGCAGAAATTTCTAAATGATGAAGCATTAAATGTTGTCACTCTCAGCGTGATGCAGGGAGCATCAGCTGCAGAGCGCAGCCATGTACCATGTGCCATAGATTTTGCTTATAACTCTTCCTCTGCTTTTTTTTTTCCCCTCTGGCACAGTGAAGGTCAAATCTGCTAGGATTTTCAGCACTGCTGCAAAATAAATTTTAAATAGCAAGAGGTCTTGGCAAACCAGAGCTTACCAAATGACCAACAGTTGTTTGCCAGTAGTAGTTTTGCATGTCTGTATATACTGCATGCATTCCTATGCAATCAGTCTCTGCAGCAAGTGATTTTTTCCCAGTGTAGCAATTCCGTATTTATACTACACTGGATGTTTGCCTCTTGCAGTTTCATTCTGTCCAGTTCACCTCCAAAAGACAGAACAAGGCACTTTATCAGGCTGGGATCAGCTGTTTTCAGAGCAGTTTCATTTTGCTGCTTCCTTTCTATGATTTCTAAAGGAGCTGCACATCAGGGCTGACTGATTCGTTGAATACCTGGCACCTTTTAGAATTGCCCTTCATGCTGGGGCCACATCCAGAGCATTTACTTCTACCCCAGGTCAACTCAGCCATTGTATGCAGCAGGCTGGCATCACGCAGTGCTTTTGAATGGATGCTGTTTCTCTCCTGCAGGTGCTTGTCCTTGCTTTTGTGTTTCTTTAGCCTGCAATCATGATGCTCTGCAGCCCCATCTGCAGACTTGTCAGACATCATCTTTTAAATAACTGGCATACCCTTGAGACAGGCAGTGACAGATGCTTGCTGCTTCCAAGCTGCCTTTTGTAAGCAGGCGTAGAGAGTTAAACAACTAAACTGTGACCAGAGCAACAAGCAATGTGCTTTGGATGCTGAGCCATGACCCCACTGACAAAATGTCCCCTGGGCTTTGCACTTCTGAATAAAGCTGTAGCCTTTGTTCCCTGGCACGGGCCCTTGTGGTGTGGCGGCTCTAATCCTGCTCAGCTGCCGCTGGAAAGATAAGAGGGAAGGAAGGAAGGAAGGTCTATCTAAGGTTAAGGCAGTATATCTCACTAGATTTGCAGTGATGAAAGATTTAGCCTTGCAGCCTGTAACTTCACATCCTCTAGTAATTGTCTAGGCAGAAGATGGCTCAATCACATGAAAAAGTTGGGCTTTATAAAGCTGTAGAAACGAAGTCACTGCACAGCTGGGTTGCTAAGGTGCAGAAAGCATGAGAAGTGGTGTTGCTGTACACTGTACATAAAGGCGTCTTAATTTCTGACGCATCAACCCTCTTCCTGCCTCCCTGTGTGCCGCCTCCTCCCCTGTACCTTAGGGTACATTTGGGTGAAGCAAACAGCCCACGAGTGAGAGGTCCCCAGGCGAGGTGGGCACAAACTAACACGGTGATGGGCCCACGGGGGTCAAGGTGAGC
Source organism: Calidris pugnax (assembly GCF_001431845.1). NCBI lineage: Eukaryota > Metazoa > Chordata > Aves > Charadriiformes > Scolopacidae > Calidris > Calidris pugnax. The sequence goes on along the minus strand of NW_015090852.1, from coordinate 5,409,926 downwards.
TGTCCCACCATCGCCCACCACAGCTCCCAGCTCAATAGGGGATTCCCGAGTAAGCTCCAAATAGTAAGTGCAAACAGCTTGTGAAAAGAACATGCTGGCACCGAGAATTGTGCGTTTGAATCAGCAGCAGCTAAATTCCTGTTACACTACCTATCAGGTCAAAATATGGAGTGAAAATCCTTAGACCTGGTTGCTGTCAAAGGTGAGGTTTTTCACTGTGAGCATTCCGTGGTGTGTATCTCACAGGAGCTGCCTTTGCTCCGCGGGAGCAGCACCCAGCTCTCGGTGTGTGTGGGCTGAGGAGGGGATGGCAGCACACAGACAGGACAAAACCAGCTGCCTCACACCCCCGGGCACGTTTCAGGGACAAGAGAAGCAATGGCAGCGTTGGGGTCTGGCATTGGGAGACTTCTGGAGGAGCTGCAGGCAGAGCTGGGACACTCTGCAAGCGTCTGCTCAGTGTCCCTTGCAAAAGACCAGTGAGTGTGTCCCTGCCTGGGCTACACAGCCCTGGGGGTGATCTACACAGTTTTACATCAACCAAGTGCAACGGGCTTGTACTAAGATTCTTGGAGGAATAGGCTAAAGGGCTCTCAGGACAACGAATGGCCCTTTTTCATACATTTTAGAATAAAAGGAGACTGGAAGAAAGCCATGCTCTGAGAGGGAGTGAGCTCTATACTCACAGAGCTATTAACCTTTTGATCAGTGCAGGAGAACTATTAGTATGGACGATAGCAGGCTCATTTTAAAAGGTGGTCATATAATTGATACCAGCTGATGTGATTTAATGGAAAAATAGACCTTTTCTAATGGGCTTAATAGTGCTTTTATGGGGGAGTTGTGCTGGTGAAATAGATTTATAAATTAATATGACTTGCTATCAATATTTGGCTTAAAATGTCATAAAATCCATATCAAATGGACTAAAAGTGGCTAAATGAGACATTTTGAAGTGTTTTTAGTCTTGGGAAAGCATCAATGGGCAGACACAGGTTGGCTTGTGGTTTGTGGCCCAGTGTTATTCAAAACTTTCTTAGCTATTAAGAGGAAATGTTTAAGGGGCTGTTAATCAAGATGGATGGTGAGACAGATTTGGGAAATGGGAAGGCAAATTACTCAAATTATAGCTTTTTCTGTTGTCTGATGCCCACAAACAAGAAAAATAGCCAGACACAAAAAACCCTACTTATTTCATTAGCAAACCCAAACCTGGAGAAAAAGAAAATCTGTTTGGGCTGAACAAAATTCTGCCTTTGTTACAAGATGAAATATTTTCTTCTGGGGAGTAGGCAGGAGAAGCAGGCAGCCCAAAAACTAAGGGTTGAAGCAAAATAAAAAAAAAAAAACTAAAAACCCCCAAATTATTTGGAACTTCCAAGTACTTATAAATGGCAAAAATTCACTGATGTTGTAGGTGCATGTATAAGTAGAAAACACCTTAGAGCATGGGAAAATTGTATGAGTTATACTTTTCATTATATGAATTGCATGAAGTTGGGGCTAAGGAACATGCTGAATAAATGTGCTAACGTTTACAGACCACAGCTTCAGAGAGGAGCAGGCTCAGCAAGAAACTATGGCAAGAGACCAAAGCTGCTTTGCCTTTGAAAGTTCATCTTTGCCTCACCCAAGAGAAGCAGAAAGGTGACTGGATCAGCGTGGAGGTACATTCACTTGAGAAGGTTTGTGTGTGAGCAGTGAATTAACTGTGTGGCGGAATGGTGAGTCATCTCTCTCCTCAGGGGTGATTTGGGAAGAGATGGTTTCTCCTCCAAGGCTGCCTCTGGGGGCTGGTTGTGAGGACCATGGCTGTGGTCACGCATGGAGTCAGGCATGCATTGTAGAGACATGGGAAAGAACTATTTCCTTAGACTATGCCGTGGGACAGCATTTCTGGGAATCCCAGCACTGGCTGGGGGACCCTGTGGGGACAAGTGTCTTTTAGAGAGGTCAGGCCATAGTCAGTGCCCTGAGACAGGAAACGGGGCTGCATACAAGTGTCAGGCACAGGCACGTGCTGAGCTGATTCATCCAAACTCAGACCCAAATAGTCCTTCCAGGGCTTTCTGCTCCCAGCTCATTAGCCATAATTCAATCAAAGTACACATGTATGTGGAAAAGATGCAGCCCTTGTTACTGGAAGGAAATCTTAGCCACTAACGGGTGTACTGGAGAAGAAATCAGTGGTGGTGGGGGGTTGCATTGGAAGGGATTTTGTACAAAGAGTGCTTGGGGCTGGGGTAAGGGAGAAGCAAATCAGGGAGTTCAGCACAGCTCCAGCCCCCCTCCCTGCAGCAGGGCTTGGGAGGGAGAGTGGGCCACTGTTAGCCTCTGCAAGGTGGACCGGGGAGGGCAGCAGCAGCAGCACATCCTCACAGCTCCCATCTCATGCCCTTCTACATCTCCAGTGACACAAAGCAGCCATCTTCCTCGTGCGCTCGTGCATCCCACAGCCGGCTGCTCTGAGATGGGAAGGGACTGAGATGGGGGGAGCCCCGTGCTGTCCCGAGGGCAACAGCCTGTAGTAGCTTGGCTCTGGGCAATGACCACCAAAGCAGCGTTCCCTGTGCTCCCTGCCTCCTCCCACGGCCTGCTGCCTGGCTGTGCTGAGCCGAGGGACACATCCCACACGCTGGTGTACAGGGGTGAGCACGCCTGCGTGACGTTCTTCCCCAGCAGAGATGGTGGGAGGGAAAGCTCCGTTTTATAGCCTTCTCTCTAGCTGCTGGGGAAGGCAGGGTGGGAGACACAGCAGGGATGAGTGGGTGGGGGACGAGGGATGCCACGGAGGGAACTGCAGACTTTTACTATCATGCTGCCTCCTGTGAGCCCCTGGGTGCCTTCAAAGCCAAGAGATGTGTTGGCCAGGGAGTCCCCACCCCCCCACCCCCAGCCTTGCACTCCCAACCCGTCCTCAGTGCTGATTTCTCCATGCCGCAGGTGAAGCAAGACAGAGGTGCCACGACAGGCATCAAAAGTGGTGTGAGCCACCACTTCCCAGTCTGGCAGGGAGGAGGAAATTTTGGTGTTGAGCAGAGCAGAGTCTGTGCCCTGGGAGAAGAGGCCTGACTATGAAGGGTAAGAGATGGAAGGGAGCGCTTTTCGTTGGAGAGCAGCTGGAGCATCTAAGAGGATATTAAACTGCAACAGCTGGGAAACACAGCTTAGAGGAGAAACAGTACATTAACCCAAACTCCTCATGTGGGGCCAGACTGAACCAGACTGTGTTAATGAACTGGAAAAGTGGAAATTTCAGCAGTTCTAGGACTCTGCATATCCAGTCCAGGTACTATGGTCTTAATTGCAAAGGCCTTTCGTCTGGCTGTTGTAATGGCAGTGTTAGAAATTCCTTATTACAGCCTGCTCACACAGAAGTTGGGAAATGCAGAACGTGACTTGATGTTGACACAAGCATTCAAGTGTCATTAGAGCCATGCAGTGAACGTGCTTACAATCCACAGAGAAGTATGACATTCCTAAATCTGGTTACACGCCAATTTGCAGAGAAATTGTAGAATTCTGTGTTCTGTGCAGAGGTTCCCTGCCCCAGCAAGCAGCCTTTGGGACCTTCCAGAGCCAGGAGGTCAGATTCTGGCTGCCAGGGTTAGGGCCAGGGTCAGATCTTGCAGACACGTTGACCGTGTCGGCCAGCTGAGCTCTTGAGTTGCTTGAATGAACATGCTGCAGTTGCCCATGAACAACAGTAACATTGCACAAGCTTGAGATTAAAATTAAATTAATTAAATTAAATATTTAACAATTAATTAGGTTTTTTTCCCCTTGGCCATATTCTGCCCTTTGGCTTTTCTCCTCCCCTCCTCAAACAGAGGACATCAGAGAGCTTTGGCACTAACTCTGCCAGTGCTCATTCACCTCCTACAGATCCACCCAAGTGCTCTCTGCTCACCAACACTAAAAACAAAAGGGGATTCACTCAGTACAAGTTTTATTCTACCCTGCACTGGAGCTGATTTTTATTCCAAACAGCGCAGGACTTGCAATCGTGTTACCTTGGGTTTGACAGCAGATTAGTCACATTCGTACAAAAGCATTTTAAAGTTCATTAGAGCGTTGCCTTTCAGCACAGTTAATGATCTGAGAGGATGTAGTATGCCAAGGCAGGTAAGCTAGTCTGGGATTTGGGTTGTCTGTGCTGCTGGCTGTAGGCTCTAGAGACACAGGAGGGAAAAAGCTCACTCTGCAAGTTCTGCAAGTCGTGGGCAAAGTAAATGTTTCTGGGGAGAGGGAGTGCAGCAGTGGGTAGCGTGGGCAGACAGCCTGCTGCTGAACTGAAGCTTCTTTATTTCACAGCGTGAGTGAGACTGAAGTGCAGCAGACCATATGCATGTCCGTCTGCCCAAAGCTTTCCTCTCCTTTATAATGATGGTACAGGTTGTGCTGAGCTGCAACTCGATAGATAACAGCCAATTCTCCCTCCAGAGGGGCAACTGCCTTCTGGACCCTCCAGGGTCTGAGGACAAGTGGTGTGGCTGGAGTCATTCTGCTCTATCGTGGGACTACAGCAGAACCAGGCAGTGCAGTCACCACCAGAGATCCCCGCAGCCAGGTGTTTATGGCTCCATCCTTTAGCACAGAGTATCCTCAACGTTGCCACAAAGTCCTCTCCGGGCAGGCACACTTCTGCCTATTGTTTTAACTAACCATCTTCCCTTAGGGACTCAGGGACAAGGACTGGCTATTGATCAGGAGCAAATGCAAATGGGGCAGTAAGGTATTGGAGTGATACCCGTATATCTAAGGCAGCTGTGTGGTCAACCTCCTGTCTTTCTTTTTCCTGCACATGTACATAAGCTGTCCCTGAATATGCGTGTGCCAGGACACCCACGTTTTATATTCCGATAGTGATATGCCCCTCAGAGCTTTTTTTTCAGCCTCACCAAAGGCATATATCCACACGTCTCTAGAATAAAACAGGACGGTCTCATCTGCCTGCATAGTTGCCTGGTGAATTTACATTCTTCTTTCCTCAGAGCTCTGGTTTCTGCATTTGTTGGGATTATGGGAACCTTTTGTGTTTAAAATTCTCATCCCTTGTTTTCCCCAGGTTGCTTTAAATAGAAGGAGAAAATGAACAGAGGAACCAGCAAAGCTCATCTCACTTCTCAGAATTGATTCTCTGACCCTTTTTACTGCCTGTGCCCCTCTGAAAAATCTCCTCCAGCTTTTATCTGCGCCGTTCCACCTTTTGCAATAGAGGAAAGCCCCTGAAGCTTTTTCCACCCTTTTAAAAAGAATCAGCCTCAGCAGCCAGACACCAAGCTTCATTTCTGGTAAGGTTTCCAATCCCACTCACTCCTTTCTCTTGGCTTATACGTCACCCTCTTCCTCTTGGGTGGGCAAAAAAGGGGACGGGTGCTGCCGCTGTGCTGACTCCTGACTGGGTCACCCAGTGCTGCTGGGCTGTCTGGGCTAGGCTATAAAACAGAGCCAAGGCAGCGCAGCTGGCTCAGACACCAGACTGAATTCTGCAGGCAGCCAAGGACCCGCGCGCAGCTTCTGCCGCCTCCTGTCTTGTTGTTTTTCCTGGAATACAGAGCCGACCTCGGAAGCAAGATGTGCAAGGGACTCGCTGCACTGCCAGCCACTTGCTTAAAAAGGTACTGTTTATTTCTGAGCATCTGTTAATGGTCTTGTTAGTCTGGAGATGCACTGATGTATTGCACTTTGTGTCTGACGCAGAAGTGGCAGATTTGGCTCTGATGCTTTTGTAAGATTAGATACAAATAATTCTTTACGAGCTTCTTTTTTTCCTGTCAATCAGAAGCAGAATTGCATAAAGGTTTTGTATTGAGCTGTGGGAACTCTAAACTCGTCCTTCCCATCAGCAAAACAAGCAGCTCTTAATATTTTGAGATTTCTCTCATCTGCTTCTGCCGTAAGCTTTGCACCTCTTTTCTCCTTTGAGTCCTTTCTCTGCTGAATTTTCTTTTCTTGATTTTTTGAGGGGGAGCAAAGCAGACAGAATATCAAAAAAATTCCACAAAACGCATCCCAAATGCAGAAACCCAGCCTGGCAGGACCAGAGCCCTGGCCACCAGCAGGCAGGGCAGGGATGTGGGCCAGCCCAGGAGACCGCAGATCTGGATGCAGCACCAGGCGGTGTGGGGTCAGCCTGTGTTCCTCTGGGTGTGCACTGGTGGTGAGGGACCAGGTCAGGCTGTACCCCTGGGGCACAGCACTGTGGGGCTGGCGTGGAGCTGGCCATACCTGCATTTTGCAGTGATGATGAGGATGGGCTGAGCTGCCATGGGTGCAGGATCTGTCTGTGCCCTGGTGTGTGCTACTGGCCAGGCATCCCAGAGAAGGCAGAGTGGAGCCTGTGCCTGCCCCAGGCATGTACAGTATGGGGCAGCCTGGCCTGCCCCACAACCCAGCATGAGGGGGTCCTTATGCCTGCGAGGGGGTCATGAGCCCTCCTGGAGGGGTGTTACTCCTTTTCAGGTGCTGTGGGGCCTGGAGACCCCCAGCAGGGTGGCCCGGGTGCCCAGAACAGCACCAGCCCCACAAAACTCCCTGCTCATCCAGCCCGTGCAAATCGCACAGGTCTCTGATGGCACACTGCTACCTTTCTGGCTGCTCCTGCCCCAAGGAGCACTCCTGAGGCTGCTTCCCAGTGGCTGTGCAATGGGGAGGGTTGGGAGAGTGCAAACTGAAGCTCAGCCTGCTCCCATCTGGGAGAAAAAGCTCCCCAGTTATGCTGGATTTGAAAACAAGTTCTAAAAATGTTAGGAAAAAATATTGACGCCTTTCCCCCCAGTTTGCAGCAACATTTGACAGGGAAAAAAAAAAAAAGAGACATTTGAAAAAATGCAAAGGAAAAAAAAAGTTCACGTATTTTAACCATCTCTGTCCAGGATTCCCAAGAAAATCCCTCTCTCATGGAAAGCTGCAGGACTCGCTGCAAGCAGCAGTGTCTTGTTTCCTCCTGCTGCAGCCTTCCTGCGGACCTGAGCGGTCTCCTTTTTTTGGGGACAGGTAGGATGGCAGTGCCAGGCAGCCCCAGTCTGGCAGCGCCGAGCAGGCAGTGTCTGCATGGGCAGGGCCTGAACATTGGCCCTGGCCACACACACCCCACTCTAATGAAGCTATGAGTTTCCTTTGCTCTCACCCCAGTGCTGGCGTTGTTAAGGAAGCATTTATGAGCACAAGCAAGCAGTGAGACGAGATATGGCCAGGACTGCTGACAGGGTGCTATGGCTGGAGCAAAGAGCAGTGCCAGGAGGCTGAGCAGCTACTGGAGCTCAGCCCTGCAGCACACCCTCTTGCTCTTTTCCAAGCTCTAATCTGAGGAGCAGGAGAAGAATTTCCTGCTTACGCTATTGCTGCACCCTGCAGCATGCGCCCCTGAGCAAGCAAGACTGATTTACCTGCCCCTTCATTCTTAAACTGGAAGGAAACCCAGAGAGATGCTGAACTCAATACCAGCTGCATGTCTCGGTGCTGCCATCAGGCAGTGATTGTCCTGATCACGCTGAAAAGCAGAACAAATTTAAGCATATATCCTCATAGGAGCTCGCCACGGAGCAAGGGAGTAGCTTGCAGTCAGCATGGGCTGGTTGTGACAAAGATCCTGGGTCATCCCCTGATCTCACCCTCACACCCTGATCTGCTCCTACCCCTTCGCTTCCTCCCTTCCCTCTGTCTCATGGGCAGCTGCTTGGTGGGGTGGCCTGGCATGGCCCCGCTGTTGCTGAAGCTGGATGATGAGGAGAGAAGATGGCAAGAGCTGCAGGAAAGGATTAGTAAGCGTGTAACAACCGGACAGTGGCAGCTGGGCAAGCCAGCTCAGGGAGAAGTGACACATTAACAGCATGGTGATGCCTTTCTGTCACAATATTTTAACTGTAAACAAGCAGTAGGAAAAGAGCAGCCCTTTGCCAGCCCTCCCTGTGGGGTGGTGACCTTCTCAGCAAGAAAATGGTGCTGCTGAATGTGAAAAATTACTTCTTTGACTTTGTTGTACATGTCTAGCCACAGAAATGTACGTTATATGAGGAGTGGAAAGTCAGCACTGGAGTCAGTAGCTGTGACCTGCATTTATGTCACCAAGTAATGCTGAACGAGCTTATTGCGGGTGAGGAGGCTGCAGAGGGAGTTGTAATGCATTATCTTCATCTTGTTCTTGAATTGTTTCTTTCAGTGCCAAAGACATGAAGCATCGTCTGGGCTTCTTGCTGCAGAAGTCAGACTCCTGTGACTACAGCTCTTCCCAGAGCAAGAAGGAGAAAATATCTTCAAGCCAGAGGTAAGAGCAGACGCTGCCGTGTAGTTAAGCCCAGGCTGCCTGCACCATGCTGTTTACTCCTTCACTGAGCTAAACTTCATTAGCGTTTCTGCTGCTGCCGCTTCCCGGTACCTCCTGAAGAGCTGTGTGTTTGAATCTAGTGTAGCAATAGTCCTTGGGTATGAGTAGTACCTTTCCAGGAGGAAGGTGGTACTAGAGGTCCCTTTCTGCCAACCTGTCTGGGATTCAGTATGTGTGTGCACATGGAAGGACTTGCACAGTCTGCTGCTGAGGGGAATAACACCAGCACAAGGCTCAGTGACACTTGATACATTGGAGTATCAGTAGCACTGGCTCTTTGAGTCAGGTTTGTGCAGGGGTCCCCACAGTTGCTGAGGTATAAGTGGATTATATCCTTTCTAAAAAGGACTCCGAAGGCCAAGGTATGCTCCTGGGATAGATGACCCCTGGGATGTTCTGTTATAGTAGGGGGAATGAACGCAGGATGTGGAAACATGGTTTCTAGTTCCCATGTTCCTCTCTTTTCCATATATTACTGATATGACCTGTAAGAGCGATCCCAGGTCCATCTCTCCCCCTCTGAGAGATGCGTCCAGTAAGAAAATAAGCACAAAGTTCCCAACAATTTTTCCAGGAAAAATGCTATCCAGTCCGTGGCTGGTGACGAGGATTGCAAGCCGGAATTACTGTACATTAGATCTGGGATCCCCAGGGGTCTCTGTAAACCAGGCAGACATTTCCTTCTTGGTCTCTTGTGTATGCTTTTACAACAATCAGGGAAAGAGATTTTCTAGTGATGCTGGGCAAAAACCCAAATGTCTCCTTTCTGTGCTCCCCTTAAATCCCCCTTACGTTTCTCCTTTTGTCTCCTTCTAGGGTTAGCCAAGAGGAAGTCAGAAAGTGGGCAGACTCTTTGGAAAACCTGATCCATCATGATAGTAAGTAAAGAGGTCCCTTCTGTTGGAGATACTGAGGGTGCTGCCTGCAGGGTGTGTGTGCTGAGCAGCCCCTGAAGGGGACTGGGGACATTTTCTTTTGTCTCTTAGCAGCACACGGGCCTCCACAGGCCACTAGGAGGGGTGGTGAAGGGTGCTCTTGGTCACATCCAAGGAAAAATACCAAAATATGATGAGTGGAGCTTTGGCCTACAGCTGAGCTGTCCCTTTCGTGAGAGTAACTGGTTTAGCCCCTGTACAAGGAGGGGACAATGCTGCAGCACACAGTTAATGGTGGGTAGAACAAGAGCCAAAAACTGGGAAAACTGCATGTAGCTGAGCCCATGGGAGTCTTTGTCTTCCCACCGGTTCCAGGCTACACTGGTGTCCTTGAGGTTTCCTTTGTGCTGTTCCCATGGCTTGAGACTCTGCAGCGTGTGTTGGCTGTCTCCTTGGGGCCTCCTGGGAACACACGAGTTGCTTATGTTCTGCTGGCTGAGCCACTGAAGGTCACAGTGGGGGAGCAGGCAGCTGAAGACCCACGCGTGACATTCCCATGGGGCCTGTCTGAATTCCAGCCTCCCTCAGCATGCACGAGTGACTGCCGTGGGGGCGGGCAGCTGCCCCCAGGGGAGATGCTCATTCAGCTCTGGGAAGGAGAATGCAGAATTGTTGTTTGCTGCTGTTCGTGGGTATGACTATCTGGGACCCAAAATTCTTACCTGATCTGGTTTTTCTTCTAAAAAATCTGTAGGAGGTCTGGCTGCTTTCCGTGCTTTTCTCAAATCTGAGTACAGCGAGGAAAACATCGAGTTCTGGGTTAGCTGTGAGGACTACAAGAAAACCAAGTCACCAGCGAAGCTCAGCCCTAAGGCCAGAAAGATCTATGATGAGTTCATCTCCGTGCAGGCAACAAAAGAGGTATGTGCACAGAACAGTTCTTGAGCAAAGGTACCACCCTAAATCCTGAACCAGGCCAGCGGCACAGGGAAATAGAGATCTGGTAGTTTCACAAGAGCTGAAGGATGCCGCTTTGCTGTTAGTTAGCAAGTAAATGGTGTCATTTTTATTGCTTTCATATTAAACTTGGATAGAGAGAAAATGGGTGTAGTTACAGCCACATGCCATCCCGTGTGCACACTCAAATGGGAGAAGCCTAGAGGACTATGATTCTCAGTGTTCCAGCTGCTCCCCTGCAGTTGTTTGAGTTTCCTGGCTGGCTGCATCCCAGAGGGATACGTGTCGGTCTCCCCTGGCAGTTTGTCTGGCAGCAGAGATCCATTGGTATCCAGCTGCCAGATTGTGCCAAGGCTACAGGGTGTCCAAGGGTGATTTCAGACCACTGCCCACCAAGGACGGCTTAGACATGCCTGGTGAAGAGACCCTTGGATTTCCCTTTAACTATGCTAGGCTTCTGGGACAGATTCTACTGACGCTGTCCCTTTGGCCCGCAGGTGAACCTGGATTCATGCACGCGGGAGAAGACGAGCCACAATATTCTGGAGCCTACACTGTCCTGCTTTGATGAGGCTCAGAGAAAAATATTCACCCTAATGGAAAAGGATTCTTACCGCCGTTTCCTCAAGTCCCCCTACTACCTGGACTTGGTCAGCCCGCCCCGTGCCGGCTGCGGGCCCGAAAACTGCAAAAGAAGCCACACTCACACCTTAGACTGCAACTCTAACATCATCTCTCAGTGCGCCTGAACCTGCAGCAAGGCAGGAGCGGGCTGGGCTCTCGCAAGAGTATATGGCAGCAAAAGCATTCATTGGCATGAAGCAACAGAGCTGTCTCCAATAGCTGTCTAATGTCCCAGTTGTATCCCATGTCATGCAGCAGCCAGCATTTGTAACCCAAGCCAGGCTCAGTTTGTGTAGCAAACCCTCCTCTGATTCCATCAGTGTAGGAGCCCTGGGGTCTGTGTCTGACATGAAAGCTGGGGGCAACCCCTGCGTGCCCGCTGTGCTTCTGGGGAGCCCCCCAAGCCCGGGAGGGTGGTGGGGGAGCACGTGCTCAGACACAGCACTACCCACCAAGGGACCAGACCTGCAACGTGGCAGGGTGACACCTTGCAAGGGGCAGGGGAAAGAGGAGCCAAGGGAAGCGTCGGGGACTGCGATCTCCCCTTTCTAATGGGCAAAAGCTTTGATGAAAAGGACTTGCTCTGGTCCTTAGCTGTTCCCATAGCTCCCAGATACCTAGGCTTTCAGTAGTGTCTGCTCAGAACTCGGGCTGTGCTGCATTATAGCAAGCAGACCTAGGAAGAGCTCCTGCTCGTTCTTGAAGGGAGACCAAAACTTTTCAGCTAAACAGCCTCCCTCAATCTCCACAGCCACAGTCGCAGGGAAGCTCTCCCATCTGGCTGCTTCTCCCTCTGCAGCATCTAGTTTATGCCGGCAAAGGATTTTTCCTGGGGCTGTACAGAGCTATTATTTTAGGGGAGGTTCATTATTTCATATATTATTAATGCTCGCAGGTTTAATACTGTAGCTGAGTAGAACAGAAACACGTGGGCAAAAGCTTTGATGAAAAGGACTTGCTCTGGTCCTTAGCTGTTCCCATAGCTCCCAGATACCTAGGCTTTCAGTAGTGTCTGCTCAGAACTCGGGCTATGCTGCATTATAGCAAGCAGACCTAGGAAGAGCTCCTGCTCGTTCTTGAAGGGAGACCAAAACTTTTCAGCTAAACAGCCTCCCTCAATCTCCACAGCCACAGTCGCAGGGAAGCTCTCCCATCTGGCTGCTTCTCCCTCTGCAGCATCTAGTTTATGCCGGCAAAGGATTTTTCCTGGGGCTGTACAGAGCTATTATTTTAGGGGAGGTTCATTATTTCATATATTATTAATGCTCGCAGGTTTAATACCGTAGCTGAGTAGAACAGAAACATGTTCCTTCTCTCCCAGGCTGGCAGGTGTGTATTACTAACTCTGGGAGTGCCATCTGAGTGCAGGTTTGCCTGCCCTGGCTTGTTTGGAGCAGTTTGTGATGCTCCCCAACCGCTGGGGAGCAAAGACCCTGCCTGGGATTAATTGAAAACCTATTTTTATTTTTAATGTTATGTATGTGGGTTTATAATTCAGTAGTAGCTTGACTCACTTTTTTCCTGAAGGTGGTAGGAGGAATGTGTGGGTCTCATTACTGCTCCTGGGCTTTGCCAGAAGGCAGCTTACTTTTTAATCACTGGGGGCTTTGGGACTGACACTGACCTGTGGTTGGAGGCACAAGGAATAGATGCAGGGCTTGCTGTTTTGGGCTGTGGTACTGGTTGTCACTGGGCAGCAGTTGGGACTGCCTGCTGTGAGCAGCCCAGTGGCTGTCGGTGACGCTCTCCCCCACCCCTTGGTCTCTCCTGAGTTGGATATTGCTGCTCTGACAGCAGTGTGTTCCTCGCTCTGCATCCCGGTCCAGACAACAGTTCTCACACCGGGGTTTTGGCATGGCAGGAGGAGGCCATGGCTCTCCAGTAGGCACGTCCAGGCCCACAGAGGCCTTTGTCATCTGTTTTGACATTTGCTTTATTTTGTATTTATTAGATTGTACTGACACACGCCACCCCTGCATGTTCAGCTAAGAGATGGAGAGGCTTGCTAAAGCTCTGAACATAGCCAAGCATGTGGCTATCTTTTATTTTCCCCTGGTACTGGGAACTCTTGAAAACTATTGCAAAAACTGTATTGATATTTAAATAATGATGAATACATTCTAAATAAAAATGTTTGCATTAGTCCCTTCTAAAATGCCATTGTGTGAACCAGAGAAAATGCACAGAGATGCAATTCATTGGCCAAGGTTACTCTAAAACGTCATTTCACACGCGGCTTCACTCAGTGTTGTTTTAAATTACAGAAAGATCAAACAGCCATTATATCCTTCAGGTACCCTTGGCACCACGAGCCTGGGGGATGCTGGGCTTTTTGGGGTCCATGCTGTGCCCAACAGTGAGCTCAGCACAGGGACCACCCATCCTTGCTGAGGGGCTGGGGTGAGCAGGAGGCCCTTGTGAGAGCCTCAGAGGGGGGAACCTAGAGGAGCACCTCCTCACTGCAAACGTTTGTCCCACCCAGAGCTCCGGAGGGGAACATGTTCTAGCTCAGGGCTCAACCTGTCCCTGGGCCCAAACCCTGTGAGTGCAGAGCTGCTGCCTGAAGGTAGGGTGGCCGGGGGCAACCAGGGGTGGCTGTTGCTCAGCCCCTGCCCCTGTAGCCACCGCAGCTGCTGCTGGCGTGAGATCCGACTCTGCCAGCGGGTCTGGGGGTGCCCGTGCCGTGCTGGTGCTGGGGAGCTTCCTCTGGACCAGCCTCCTGGGGTCATAGTTTTATTCCCTTTTCAGTTTCCTGAGAAACCACCACATCTGTTGCAGCAGAAAGAAGCTCTCGGAGCCCTTTGGTCTTGCCAGGGCTTTTGGGCAGAAGTTTTTGGAGTGCCCTAGTAGAGGGTACGTGCTGGTGCTGGGGAGCTTCCTCTGGACCAGCCTCCTGGGGTCATAGTTTTATTCCCTTTTCAGTTTCCTGAGAAACCACCACATCTGTTGCAGCAGAAAGAAGCTCTCAGAGCCCTTTGGTTTTGCCAGGGCTTTTGGGCACAAGTTTTGGGAGTGCCCTAGTAGAGGGTGAGGAAACGCCGCACCTTCAGTGCAAAGAGACAAAATCAATAGTCCATCGAGACAGTAGCAGAAATACATGTTTATGTGTGGATTACTGAGTGGTACAAGAATATGGAGTAACACAACCAGTTCCTCAGTGCACACCAGCACCCCACGTCTTCCTCGTGTGAAGATCTCTAGTGGAAATCACACGGAGAACATCAGACTGAAAACCTGCTGCTCACGGGTGTGAGGAGCTGATCTCCCCTCCTGACTTTGCTCCGACCCTTGGCCACACTCGGCACCCTCCAGGGAGTGACAAAGGACTGAGAGAAGCCCTGGAGACCCTCAGCCCCCCGTGGGCAGCAGGCAGCTCCCGCCACTGCCTCGCAGGCTTTGGCAGTCCCCAAGGTTGGGCTGGGGGTGCCCGTGCCATGCTGGTGCTGGGGAGCTTCCTCTGGACCAGCCTCCTGGGGTCATAGTTTTATTCCCTTTTCAGTTTCCTGAGAAACCACCACATCTGTTGCAGCAGAAAGAAGCTCTCGGAGCCCTTTGGTCTTGCCAGGGCTTTTGGGCAGAAGTTTTTGGAGTGCCCTAGTAGAGGGTAAGGAAACGCCGCACCTTCAGTGCAAAGAGACAAAATCAATAGTCCATTGAGACAGTAGCAGAAATACATGTTTATGTGTGGATTACTGAGTGGTACAAGAATATGGAGTAATACAACCAGTTCCTCAGTGCACACCAGCACCCCACGTCTTCCTCGTGTGAAGATCTCTAGTGGAAATCACACGGAGAACATCAGACTGAAAACCTGCTGCTCACGGGTGTGAGGAGCCGATCTCCCCTCCTGACCTTGCTCCGACCCTTGGCCACAGCACTTGACTGAAAACCTGCTGCTCACGGGTGTGAGGAGCTGATCTCCCCTCCTGACTTTGCTCCGACCCTTGGCCACACTCGGCACCCTCCAGGGAGTGACAAAGGACTGAGAGAAGCCCTGGAGACCCTCAGCCCCCTGTGGGCAGCAGGCAGCTCCCGCCACTGCCTCACAGGCTTTGGCAGTCCCCAAGGTTGGGACAGGCAGTACCAGCAGAGCCCTTCCTCAGCATGCTGGGGAGAGCTGGGTGATCCACACCACAGCTGGTGAGGTGCGAGGGTCCAGATCACTGAAGTAACCAGAAAACACACCACAAACCATCCTCTAGAGTTAATCCGAGGGATGTGGCTGCAGGGAGCCCTTCTCTGTGTGTCCCTGTGGTGGGGAGCGGGACCGAGGAGGTGTGGAGGCAGCGCCTGGTGCCCGGGATCCCGGCTGCAGCATGGGGTTGCCTTGCCCCACGGCAGAGGTTGGGGGTCCCTCAGAGAGCACGAGACCTGCCTCCTGCACCAGCTCGGGTGCCAGGACACACCAGAGCTGTGGGCACCCAGGGGCCACGGGCACAGGGTGAGTTCAGAGGATGTTTTGGAAAATGCACCTTCACGTTCACTTGGGTAGGTGACCAAGGTTTCCCTCAACGGGGTCTGGGACCACACTAAACCCACGCACGCTCATCTCTGTGATGAACCCCAAGCACGATATCCAGAAACCCTGCTTTTGGACTCTGACTCACTGAGGATCCAGACGCCCACATTAGGAGTATGTATATATGTATATGTGTGTACTTATATATGACTATAGGGATACAGCATTACAATGTTGTGTGTACAGTGCTCATACGTATGGCAAATGTCATGAGAGCAGGAGTGATAAAATACATGAAGTATTTCCTACCAGAGATATGACGGTTGGTATGAGCCCGACACTAAATACCTCTGGGCCTGTGGAAAGCTGGGCTGTGGGGCGGACACAGGCATTGCCGCGTTTCTGGGGTGAGCCTGCCTGAGTAATTAGCCAAACGACCCTTCTACACAAACACAACTTCCCAAGAGCTCCAAAACACTTCAGGGGCCACATTTTATGGCCACCTGGTAGCTCCCTGGCACCTGTTCAATCACCCCCTAAAGCCGGCTTCCAGCGCTTCAGCAGAAATCGAGCTGAGGAGGGATTTCCAATGGAGCCCTTTCACCTCTCCTGAATCCAGCCTCCACCTTTCTTTTCGGCACGTACAAACCCAGACACCTTCTCCCTGCTGTCGCTGTCGCAGCCAGGGCCATCTCTGGTTTTGATGGCACGTCACAAGCCAGCCTCCAGCAGCATCCCGGCATTGGCATTTAACTGTGAATCATGTGAGAGTATCTGGAAATAGCTGCCAAAGGATTAAGTAGAAATGAAAGATCTGGGTCTTTCTGCAGGGAAGCCTGTTTGGTTTTGCATTTCTATGAGTCATACCATGAACAGGGAGCTTGAACATGCTGAACCCCAGTTATCTTGACACCAGTTCGTGGAGACGTCAGGAGGGTGTGTGGGCAGAGGCAGTGGGAGCAGCCGGTGGCAGAAGGGTTGGCCAAGCCCCCACTTCCACTCCCAGCCCCGCTTCTGCCTCCCCCTCGTCGCCCACCAGCTTTGGCCAGTGGGTGCTGCTGGGGGGATCCTGTGCCCTTTTGATGGGACCACTTGTGGGCTCCTTTGTGGCTCTTTGGGGCCACCCCAGCACTCACCCTGGGGGAAGGCCGTGCGAGCATCACCCCCTGCCGCTCCAGCACTGAACTTCCCGGGCCATTGGCTCCAGAGAAACAAAAACCAATCATGTTTGCAGTGGCCTCCATCCTATCCCTGCCTCCCCATCCCTGCCTGGAAAACGCAGCCCACTTCCTGCAGCTCGGGATGTACTTTTCTTCATCACCATAGTGACGATGCGTAAATATTTGGGGCTGGTTGGGTTTTGATCAGATTTTGGAAGTCTTGCAGAGGCTGGCAAACCCGTTGTTTTACGTTATTGCGTTTTGCACGGAGTCTCGTGACTCGCAGTCGAGGTGGAGCATCCTGCGGGGGGGCTGGCTGGTCCCAGCTGCCTGCTGGCAGCACGCTGGCTTGGAATTCTGCTGGCATCTGTGGGGTTGTTGGTGGGGCAGGTTGATCCCTGGCCCTGCAGATGCTGCACCAGGGAACCATCGCAGGGGTGAAACAGCCAGGCCCCGCGGAGCAGGGGGTTCCTCACATTGGCTGCGAGGCTGAAACGAGACCCCCACAGCCTTCCACCTATGCCCTTGCCCCATCCTCAGATGTGATTTCTTCTGGTAGCGAACTGTAGGCTGGCTTTGGATTGTGTGAAAAGAGCTGGGCTTTTTAGGAGACAGCCTTGTGGAACCGCATGTCCTGGGCAGATGGGAGGAGACAGGAGAGAGATGCAGGCTACACAAACTCAGCAGAGTTTGCCGTCTGTTCAAGAAGACAGAGGGTTTATTTTTCGTATTTCCAATGATGGTTTTGTGTTTGGGTTTTGGGTTGCTTGGGTTTCTTTTAACTGGATCTGAACAGTTGCAATTAGCAGTGGGGGTTTTTTTCCCCCCAGCGTGATTTTCCTCCCTTCTCTAATCGATGCCCCTCGATTGGGTTTGTGCAGAAGTGTCTCTTTGGCGTGCCTACTGCAGAGAGAAGCAACTGGAGCATGAAACCAGGGTGGCAGCGCCCCCGAAGCTGCAATCCAAGCACAGCACCAGCCACCAGCATCGCTCAGGGCTGCGCGAAGGCTCTGGGGACACGGGCAGAGGCTGCAGGCTGTGAGCTCAGGACGTCGTGCGCGGGGTCGGAGCGAGCGAGAGGTCTGGGTGGCTAAACAGCCCCGGTGGTTTGAACAAACGGATCTTGTTTTATCCTCTTTGCTGTCTTCAGTGTGAAGCAAACAGGGTGTCTGGTGGGTCTCTCCAAGCGGAGTCCCTGGGGAAGCGGCGCTGCCCACCCCTCGTGCCCACCAGCTGCACCCCGGAGCACACGGCCATGGAGCTCCCAGCTCTGCCCTGCAGCCCTCTCCCTGCCCCACCACCATCCCTGCCCTGCGCCCCTCCCTGTGCCTGCTGGTGGGCTGCTTCCTGAAGACGAGGTGATGCCAATCGCGGGGTGGACATGACCCACCCTGCACCCCAGGGCTGCAGGTGCCCTGGACTTGGCCAGCAGGAACCCCTTGGGTACCCCGTGCAGCCTCCGCGACACCCCAGGAAGCTGGGAGGAGGGGGAGAGCCTGGGCCAAACCAGTGATATGGGCAAAACTGGGAGAAAAAGTGTCATGTCCTAAGAAGTCCTAAGGACCTCTGAGCCCCACAGCGCCAAGGGTGCACCAGCTGCCCGAGTGCCTCCCGGTCACTGCAGGGCTGGGGCTGCTCCACCACCCTTGTGGGTCCCAAACCCAGGGAGGATCACCAGGGGTTTCTGCTAATTTTGTGGGAGAGGAAAGAGACTGTAAGAGAGGAAACAGTGGGCCATCTGACAGTCCAAAGCACGGGGGGAGATGTTTAGCAACACTCCTGGGTGCTCTTTTAGGCAGGTATCAAGAAAGCAAAGCAGCTGCAGGAGAAGGGGCAGGTGTTAAGACAGAAGCAGTGGGACCGCCCGCGGGGAATGCCTCGCACAGCCCTGCCACATTGCTACTTGATTAACTCCTGATAAAACTCCGACCGCACAAATCTGGGCAGGGAGTCTTTCTCCATCAGGGCAAAGATCCTCTTCTGGGCCATGTCAAAGCTGGTTGGCGATGGCTCCACCAGGTTCTTCATGGTCACAGCCTTGGTGAAGTGGTCGATGTTCACCTGTGATGGGAGCGTAAGAGGGATGGGGACCCTGCTTTTGGAAGGGGTGGGTGGTGGCATTTCCCCTTGCTTCTCTGTGCCACCAACAGCTATGCAGAGCTCATGGGGAGGGACTGAAGCAGGTTCACTTCTCTGGGGGAGTTATTGGTGGCAAATCTGTAATCCTGCAGCAAAGGTAACTCTGGAGTGAGGGCTACCACAGCTTGTTGTCCCTTATGATTAATGTAAGCCCTCTGTGGGGAGAAGGGGATGGGCATGTGCTGGAGGTGCCTGTGGTATGAGGCAGCCCAGCAGAGGCTGAGCATGTGAACAGGAGCTGCGAAGGGAGGGAGTGCAGCCTGTGGGGATGGGGCTGCCCCTCACTAAAGTACAGCCCTCTGAGCTGCTGGTACCCCCATGGTACAGGGGGACCTGCAGCCATCACTCTCCTTTGGGATGGAGGCCACCTGGGCAGTAGCCTCATCCCTCCTGGCACCATCCCTTGCCCACGGCCACTGACCTCTTTGGGTGCCTCAGTCTCGATGAACTCCTCATAGATCTTCTTGGCCTTCTCTGCCATCTTCATGGGGGACTTGGTTTTTTTGTAGTCCTCACAGGCCACCCAAAACTCAACGTTCTCCTCGCTGAACTCGGAGCGCAGGAAGCTGCGGAAGCTGGCGAGCCCATCTGTGGGGGAAATTGGCCCTTGCTGAGCACTGGGTGTCCCGGGGGGGAAAAGGAGCTCTTGCTGAGCACCGGTGGGGTGAGGGACATGGGATTGGGAGATGTGAACTTACAGGGGTTTTGCAGGAGCTTCTCCAGGGAATCGCGCCACTGCAGAGCCTCCTCCGGTGACGGCCTGAAGGGAGTAAAGAAAGCCCAGATAGTCTGTGCTCACCCCACAGCCCTGGTCTGGGCTCCAAGTTTTTTGAATAATTTCTTTAAAAATGGAGAGGGGAAAATGGAGTAATGAGCTGTGGAGATTGTTGCAGAGCAGGGACGGTGGTCGAGCTCCATGGCAGCATGAGTAACCCCTCCTGAGGAGAGCTGAGGGCTGGGTATTTCCCCCGTGTTTTGAGCAGAGACGTGGCAGAACCACAAAGCGAGTCCCCTCTGCAGCCGTGGGTCCCCTCCTTGCCCCAGCTCCTGTGTACAGGAGGGCAGAGCCGGGGCTCCGCAGGCAGCTGGGAAGCATCCCTATGGGATGGAGCAGGATGCTCGCTGCCGGAGAGAGGTGGCGGGGCCGGATCCTGCCAGCCCTGCGCTGCCGGGGCTGGGGTCAGCGCCCCGTGACTCCCACAGCCCGCCTGCCCCATTCCCACGCCCCGTGGTGGGGCAGGACTCCAGCCCCGGCTCCCTCCCTCCCCAGTGAAAACCTTCCATGTTTTCCATGTGTGTGGCTTTTCCTCTTTGGTTGTTTTTTTCCCTCTTTGAATGCTGTTTTTGTAATGAGACTAATGAGGGTTGTGGGGTTCTTGTGTGTGGTTTTGGGTTTTTTTTAAGCCACGAAGAGTTTGGCTGAGCTGCCCTAAAGCACGGGGCTCCTGCCCAACCTGCTGCCCACCACAGCTGATGCCTGGTGCTGGGGGAGAAAGGAAGCCCTTCAAACACCACCACAGAGCACTCACTCCCCACAGACAGCCCTGCAGCTCAGGCTGGTTTTCATAGAATCATGGAATGGTTTGGGTTGGAAGGAACCTTAAAGATAATTCATTTCCTAGCCCCCTGCCATGGGCAGGGACACCTCCCACTTGACCAAGTTGCTCAAAGCCCCATCCAGCCTGGTCTTGAATATTTCCAGGGATGGAGCATCCACAGCTTCTCTGGGCAACCTGTTCCAGTGTCTCACCACCCTCACACTGAAGAAATTCTTCCTAATATCTAATCTAAATCTCCCCTCTTTCAGTTTAAAACCATCCTTTCACTATACCCCCTCATAAAGAGTCCCTGCCCATCTCTCCTTGTAACAGCCTTCGTGACCTACAGGTCTCCTTGGAGCCACCTCTTCTTTAGGCTGAACAACCCCCACTCGCTCAGCCTGTCTTCATAGGTGAGGTGTTCCAGCCCTCTGATCATCTTTGTGGCCCTCCTTTGGACCTGTTCTCACAGGTCCATGTCCTTTCTGTGTTGAGGACTCCAGAGCTGGATGCAGTACTCCAGGTGGGGTCTCACCAGAGCCAAATAGGGGGGCAGAATCGCCTCCCTTGACCTCCTGGCCATGCTTGGTCCTGCTGCTGCACCCTCTGGGTGAGCAGAGCATCCATATGGGGAGGGAGCAGTGGGCAGGACAACCTGCTGGTCCTGGGGGCTTTGGTGCTTCAGTGGTGGGGCTGGGGTAAGTGCAGGTGATCCTACCCAGATGCCCACACCCAGGGTGGCTCCAAGGGTGAAAGGAGAACGGCAGAAACCCAAGGCTTGCTCAGGTTGGGTATCTAGCCTTCACTTGTCATCAAACCACCAACACCCAGCAGTAAAGACCATGATGGGGGCTCTGAGCATTTGCTTTCTGGACCTCAAATTGCATTTGCACTTGCTATCAAGGATCAAAAGCTCTCCCTGGATCAAAAGTTCCTCCTAGATGCCTCCCCACCCCCAGTGAGGAGGAGCATCACTGCAGTGACCCAACACAATCCAGATTTCCTGGAAACTATCAAATTCACTTTTCCATTAGCTGAATGTCCCAGGGATGATATTAACTGCCAGTGAGATGCTGATGGGTGAGTGATACCGAGGCTGCGCGACGGTGAGGTGCAGGAGAAAACAGCTCCTCCAGCCAGTGGGGACTGAAGATGTTCTCTGGCTTTTGGCAGGGATGGCTAATGGGGACAAATGTGTCTCCTTTGCAGAGGCACCCGGGGCATGGCAGCAACCAAGTGTGAAATGGGCAGGCACCACACTGGCAAGTGTCCCCCCCCACTGCAGCCAACAAAGTCACCACAGGTCTCTGCAGGCTCACGTCAAGGTGAGCTGGATATTCGTCTGCCCGTTGGGATTGGGTTTTGGGTTTGTTTTTGGCTTTTAGCAATCCCGTGGTAGATGGTTGGTGGTTGAGAGTAATGCTGCCTTGGGCTGGAGGGGAACGTGGGGAGAGGGGCTGGTGTAAAACAAAACATTGTGAGTTTTGAAGGGGAGATAGAAGCCTGGCCTTGTGAAGAGCGTGCATGCACCTCTCCTGGTTTTAGTTGTGACAGGGCCACTCAAGCCCTCTGAGATGAACCTTTGTTTGTGGTGCCATGAGCAAGGCTGGCTGGGCCAGTCAGGTTAGATATCCCGGGTGCTGTCAGACCTGGGTCCTCCAGCACTCTCTGTGTCTGGGTGCAGCTCAAGGACAGGGAGCAAGTCCTTGGGGCAGGGGCAGGTGTCCCCAGGAGAATCAACCCGTATCTGATAGCAGCAGGGCTGAGGGGTGGCAGAAGATTGGCTGGGCAGTGGCTTGGGTACTTGGCTGGGCTGGAGATGCCCTGAGTGAGGCATCTATGTCCAGGAAGCCATCCTGCTTTAGATTTGAGCTAACATTTCTTTTTAAAGGTTTATTTTGTCTCCTTTGAGCTGTGACTCCTGCAGCACAGCCCATCAACCTCTTTAGCTTCTCCTCTGCTTTGCTTTGTCATTAGCCCAGCTGAGTGCTGGAGAGCAGAGGTTCAGGTCAAAGGCAGTAAGGTGAGATGGTGCCATCATTGCAGAGCTGCCCAGAGGCAGATGGTACACCGTAGGGCCACGCACCCAGCTCAGGGACACTCTGCTGCCCTGGAGCCGCCAGGCCATGCGAGGCTGTCACCTCTGGGCTGAGGCAGGTGACTCAGAGAAGTCTAAGTGCCGTATGCCTCTGGCAAAACCTTTATTGAATGAATGTGAAATCTCATCAAAAGTAAATTGAGTTTCCATGAGAAATCTGGTTCCCATAAAGCTGTATTGCCTGACACGTCTTGTGCTGCCTTGACGTAACTCTCAGAGCCCATACCTAGCCGGCGGGTCATGGGGAGTGTGCCACGAGCCGCCTGCCACGTGAAGCCCTGCGTGCCCACACTGCATCCCACAGCAGGGGCTTCAGCTCCTCTGCATCCCAAAAGGGCCCCGTGTCCACCCCTCCGGCCGGGCACAAGCGCCCACACGGCCTGCCCCGGCACAGTACTCACTTCTGGGCCTTGGGTGGCTTCTCCGGCTTCTCCGGGTAGGGGATGATGAAGTCGATGGCTGAGTCGGGCTTCTGGAGCAGTGTGCCCAACTTGGTCTTGATCTCCTTGGCCCTGTGGGAGGGAAGGAGCAGCAGTGGGTCAGGCGGAGGGATGGGGCAGCGGGGATGTTCCCTGCCCTGCGCCCGCACCGACCCCAGCAGGGCTGCTGGGGAGGTACAAAGCTGTGTAATTAATTACACACAGGCTAATGGACCCTAATGCTGTAAAGACGTCTGGTTGAGGCATTTCAAGCTGGAGCACTCGGAATTAGCGGCAGCTCTTGATCTCCATCTCTTTGCTTTGTCCCCATCTGTGGCTGGGATAATTGTATCAGTGGAGCTGGCAGGCTGCTCCCAGGATGAATTAGGGGATGTGTGTGCAGCACTCAGTTTCTATAGTGATGTGCCCTGAGGAAACGCTGGCCAGGAGATGAAGGCTCTCCCTTGGAGAGGAGGCTGTGCAGGGTGCTGTGCTGGGCTGCACGGTGGGTGCCTGCCCCACACCGAGCCCCATCTGCATTGCACCCACCAGCCCCAAAGCACCGGTGGCCTCCAGAGTGGGGTGCCCTCCCCAGGTCCTGGTCTGCAGCCAGAGGGAGCAGGAAGCGGTCCTCATCATGTGCCCTGAGCTTTTTGAGGTTTCTGCTCTGCCTCCTGTGATGCACAGTGCAGCCCCTGAGCCCAGGGCTCTGCTGCCGAGCACCCTCACACCACGCACCCAAAATCCTCCCTGTCCCGGGGGATGCTGTTGCTAACACACAGGTCAGCACGCACCGCTATACTTGCCCAAAATCAGGGTGAAACACTCCTTGGTGTGCTCTGTGCCTGCCTCTGACCCTCCCAAGCACTCGTGGCTGGGGGCTTCCTCCTTTCTAGGGACTTTTACTAGGATTATATTATTTTTCTATTGCTCTCTTGGGGACCACCAGCAATGTGAGTTGCCAGCAGCCCATCACACCTTCTGCCAGTGCTCGCTGTTTCTCTGAGCACTCCTAAGTAATATATAGGAATACATATGCCTTAAGTCTGCAATGGGAAGGGTCCTGCAAATGGGTAACTCCTAGGTCCTGCTTTCCCTGGGTAGAGGGGGAAGAAGGGTTTCAGGAGATGAAGTGGTCAGACTAGCAAAGGAGTTTCATCCTCCATCTTTCACCCTTCATCCTTTTGGAGGGTACATAGACAAGAGGGGTCCTGGGGCTTGACAACAGGTCTAGCTGTCTCCAGTTATGTACCATTTGTTCAGTGTGACTTGCAATTTGGCCCTGAGCATCCAAAGCCACCAAGGAGGTTCCCCTCTGCTGCAGGTCACTGTTGGTAGGGAGAGCAAGCCCAGCTTTTGCAGAGAAAACGCAGGTGTGCTGGGTAAGGCTGAACAAAGCGGGGGGAAAGGACACACCACCGTCCCAACCCCACCTTTGCAGGGCAGGATTCTTCCCTGGCACAGCAGCATTTGGTGATGTCCAGGCTCACTGGCACGGGGGGTGGATGAGAACAAGGGGACCCACTGCTGCCCCACAGGTGGGCTGGGCTCGGTGCCTTCACCACCGTGTGGACCTTGAAGCCAGGCTGCAGCTCCCCAGCCTCAGTGCTCGCTGTGCTTCTCTCCACTGTTTATTTTCACAAGCCCTCTGTGGCCCATTCCTCCCTTGCTATGTCTGCTCTTTAATTTCCATTCCTTCAATTTTTTCCCCTCCCTATAAAACTGCCTCTGTGTTTTGGTTTTCCACCTCGTGGGTGACTTTTTGCGACCTGGCGTGGGCTCTGCTCCCCTGCCAGCTGACACCCCCCACTTTTGCTGCAGGAACCTGTCCCCAACAGCCACCCTTGGACAGGAGAGGGCAGGGGATGGCAAGGTCCCCACTGGTCAGCACTGGTTTTCCACCTCGTGGGTGACTTTTTGCGACCTGGCGTGGGCTCTGCTCCCCTGCCAGCTGATCCCCCCACTTCTGCTGCAGGAACCTGCCCCCAACAGCCACCCTTGGACAGGAGTGGGCAGGGGACGGCAAAGTCCCCACCGGTCAGTGTAGGAGCCAGCTGGAGTGATCAGCCCAGCCTGGCTCTGCATGGACCACCCGCAGCGGGTGTCCAGCACGGGGCAGAGCAGACCCAGAAATCCAACTGTTTTCATGGAAAATGTCAGCAGTTACAGGGACAGCTTCCGTTGCTCATGCTTCCAAGAAAAGTTGAATCTTGCCTGGAAAGACCAGGACCTTAGGTGAAGGGTGATGAGGTCCCCACGCTCCCTGCACTGAGGTGTCTCTAGGACAGGGATGCTGCTGTGCACAGTTCATTATACTCCCTCTAATAAATAAACAAAATGTGGATATGGTCTCCAAGATGGAGCTGGCTCCTGATGCCCAGAGCCTGGGGCTGGCTCTCCTGCAATCCTCAGGCCCCTTGGCACCCCAGGCTGGCAATGCCATGCTGGGACCCCAGGAGTGGGCAAAAGCAGCAGGAGCTCCAGCCCCATTTAGCACTGAAACAACGGGTGGGTGCAGAGGGTGCCCCAGGAAAGCTGGTGAGCTTCCCCTTGGCTCTGGTTTTCCTGACGTCTGTGCTTGTGGCCACTACTCCTGGCAGGGAGGGGATTCATGGGCTCAGGGAGCATCTCTCAAAGAGGGGCTGAGCAGAAATGCCAGCTGCCACCTGGTCCCTCTCCCTGCCACCATCCCACACTCAGGAGGGCAGAACTGGGGATGATGCTGTGGCTGACACCCTGCCAGTGCTTGATGCTATGCACCAGGGAGGGTCCCCTCCAGGTGATCAGACCAAGTGCCCAATCCTGGCAGTTTCACCTGGCAGAAGCAGGGGTGAAGAGCAAGGGGAAAGGGGCTCGCCCACCTCCGAAGTGAGGATGGTGAATAGCAGGGGGTCCCCAAACAGGCAGGGAGAAAACATGGGCTGTGCTGGGAACAGGGGCACCGAGAACCAAATCTAACACCCTACCTCCTTTAGCTGTCGTAAGATAGGACCACAACTCTGTCATTGTCTGAGGGGAGGCCTGGGGAACCCCACTACCCTGGTGCAAGTGGGGTGAACATGTGTGCAAGATCTGGATGCAATTGATGGCAGCTTCAGGCAGCAGCAAGCAGAGTCCTGGGTAATGCTCAGACCTGGCTGAAAATCTTGCTCTCCAATTCCCACCCTCTGACAGTGACTTATGGTCAACATCTGTGGGGCTCAAAGGGCACTAATGGGCCTTAATGGCCCTGAGCAGCCCCAGCTGAGCTCCACACCCTGCCCGCGGCTGGGGGCTCCATTTCAGCTCAGGCCTGGGGCTACCTTCCCTTTGGCTCTGCTGTAGGTGGGCTTCTCCCCAGCCTGGTCTCCTGGCTCAATGTCGGACCTATATTGCAGCCCCACTGCCTGCTGGTCCCAGTGGGGCTCCCTGGATGGCTCCATCCCTGCTCCATCCCATGGGGCTGTTGATGGACCATCAGTGGCTGTCTACACGGCTGAAGCCCCACAGGTTCCAGTGTAGGGGACAGCAGTAAGAACCTCCCCATCCCAAGCAAGCCCTCAGCTGCGGGGCCTTCATGAAATATGGGGAGACTGCAGAGATGAGGAGGCTTGTTGAAAGGAAGCAAGAAAGGACAGCCAGAGAGCTGAGCACTTGCAGGCTGGTGGGAGGGAAGGACTATTTAAAGACATTATCCTGGCGTCCCTTAGCAGATGTATGACAAGTTTTCAAGCAAGACTTCAGCAAAGGCTAAACAGCAGGGTAAAATAGGCAGTTATAAACAAAAAGGCACCCTTCGAAACCCCCCTCAGCCTTGTCTGGGTGAGAAAAAGCAAGAAGACCATAAACTGTGGAAGGTTAAGTGTGAGAACATGTGGAAGCAAGCCAAGAAAAAGTCTGAGAAACAGCTTCCAAAAAGCATTAAAAGAAAATACGGGCTCTGTCAAACACATCAAGAGCAAGAAGGCAGCTGGGGAGGGCCAGGAGAGACTCCAGCTTTAAAAACAAAACAAAACAAAAAAAGAAGCTTGAAGAAGTTAAAGCTGTAGCTGAAAGCTAAAGCTGCCACTGTGCCTGAGGGCAGAGAGGTGCCGGAGGGAATGCTCCTTGCAGGGAAAAATGCTCCAGGAGGGATTCGAGGAGCCATAAAGCTGCAAGTGTGACACTGTATGGACATGTCAGCAGCAGCTGTATCAGACAGCCGTGGTGGACACATGGACAAATATGGTCTATTGGAGAGCAGTCAAAGCAGCTCTGGCAGTAGGCAGAGATTCCTTCAAACCTATCGGCCCTTTCTGAAGAGGCCAGCGAGCATGTGCCTGGGGGAGAGTCGGGGGGTACCAGCCCCTTGGGTCTGCAGGAGACCTTGGATGGGCTCTCCAGACCCCAGGCAGCTGCAGAGGGGAAGGTTGTCTCATGGATGACAGTGTGGGGAACAGCACGGGAAAGGTAGCACACAACATGTAGGGAACATGGTGTGTTTTCCTCAGTGAGGATGGTCCTGGGGGAACGCAGGCGTGGGACCATGCTGTTAAACATGTCACACGCATGGGGAGAAGGGGCCAGCAGCAGATACTGTGTTACCCGGGTACAGCACCTGGGGACCAGCTGTGAGGAACTGCAGGAGGGTCTCGTGAGACTGGCAATGAAGCAGCTGTCGAGATTCCTCATAGAGCAATACAAAATGATGCGCACAGCACAAACCCAGCCCTAACTCCATGTATAAAATAAGCTAAATGGCCTTCCAAGAGTGAGGCTTTGAAGATGTAACAGAGGTCAGTGAAAGCATCAGCACAGCAGCAGTGAAAAAAACAATTGTAGTATTAGAAAGTAGCATAAGAGTGAGAACAAAGATAATAGCAGAGCAGAAAGGTGTGGTTCACCCACATCTGGAAGAGTGCTGCCCACGGCACAGGAGGCTGCAGGAGACCACGCAAGGTGACCACGGGGCACGAGGGTGGCCAAAGGGCCACAGTTCAAGCAAAGAAATTGTCACAGGCCCACGCTCCTGTTCACGCCTGTGGTGGGAATTTGGCTTGCTTTCAGGCAAGCAGCATCAGCTTTACCTGATGAAGAAAGACTTTGGCCAAGATCCCCCCAGCACAGTGAATGCCACCCTCACTCTCATCTGAAAACAGTACTGGGGCTCACAGCTGCGAGGAAATCCTCACTGGGTAATTCATCTGTAAAGTCTTTTATCAAAGTTTCCTCCTCAGGTGAAGGATCGATCGTGCTCTTGCTGCAGGGAGAGCTCAGCCTCATGCTATGGCCCCCCCTTGCATCTCTGCTTCTCACGGGTTCCCCTCCAAAGCCCCTCCAGTTCCTCAGGAGGGGATCAGGGGGCAGGTTTTGATCAGCATGGAAAGGGCTGGAGCTTGCCTGGGCTCCCAAGGGGTGAGAGCAGCTTGGGGATCAGGGGGCAGGTTTTGATCAGCATGGAAAGGGCTGGAGCTTGCCTGGGTTGCCAAGGGGTGAGAGCAGCTTGGGAAAAGCACCACCATCACCTTGGGCAGGTTTCAAGATGAGTGCTGGGGTGGAGGGGGATGAAGATGAGGATGGGTGCCATGAGCTGGGTAGAGCAGATATTCTGCACAGAGCCGAGCATCGTGAAAGGGACCAGGGCTGATTAATCTGCATGAGAGGGAGATGCAGGCACTTAAAGAGGATTTTGAGGCACTTGGGAGCCAGGGCTGGGTTCATCTCAGAAAGGCAACCCACTTTCCTGCTTTTTTCCTCCCTCCCATGCTTTGTAAACATTAAAGCCTGAGGGTAACGCGCTCCTACGCATTGAGGTTGAGGAGTGGGTTTCCAGAGGGTCCCAGCCACCCACAGCATCCCACTGAGCCCCCCCTTGCCAGCAAGCCTCCCTTCCCTCCCAGTTCAGAGCTGGGTGATCCCAGACTCCCTAAAAGGTGTCCATCATGGGGATGTGCTGGGGAAGAGCCTCTCTGTGCCCAGCCTCCCCTGGCAGAGCCCTGCAGGGCGGACCAGGGCTGATTAATCTGCATGAGAGGGAGATGCAGGCACTTAAAGAGGATTTTGAGGCACTTGGGAGCCAGGGCTGGGTTCATCTCAGAAAGGCAACCCACTTTCCTGCTTTTTTCCTCCCTCCCATGCTTTGTAAACATTAAAGCCTGAGGGTAACGCGCTCCTACGCATTGAGGTTGAGGAGTGGGTTTCCAGAGGGTCCCAGCCACCCACAGCATCCCACTGAGCCCCCCCTTGCCAGCAAGCCTCCCTTCCCTCCCAGTTCAGAGCTGGGTGATCCCAGACTCCCTAAAAGGTGTCCATCATGGGGATGTGCTGGGGAAGAGCCTCTCTGTGCCCAGCCTCCCCTGGCAGAGCCCTGCAGGGCGGCAGGCGCCCCAGCATCCCCGCGCCAGCTGCCCGCTCTCACCTCTCCAGGCACGTGTGGGGCAGCGCTGCTAATCCTTTGCACATCTTGGCAGGCTGTAGTTATCCTCGGCCACGAGAAGAGTGTGAGCGATGGCTAAAGCAGGCAGCAGTGGCTCTGTCTGCAGCCCAGCTCCCTCCTATATAGCGCCGGGAGCTGGACCCCCGCCAGCCCCGTAACCAATGCCGTCTGTCCCGCCGCAGCTGGCCCCGGCCCCAGCAGCTTCTGGATTTTGTTTTCTCTTCTCTAAGCTTGCACGGGGGGGAAAAAAAAAGTAGTTTTGCTGGGGTGAGCTCAGGTAATCAAATTGGAAGGGCCAAGCTGCTGTTGGGGGTGCTTCAGGAAGCCCACAGGGTTTCCTTTTAATGATATATCAGGCCCTGGGTCAGTATTTAGAAGAGTCAGGTAGAAATGCTTCATTCAAGTGAGGTTATTTTCAGTGAAAAATGTCACTTCCATAAAAATAAAAGTGCATAGGAGAAGTCTTGCTGTTGATTTAAAGGCTGTGGCTAACGTCAAAATTTCCACAGCTTCCAGAGCAGTTATCGGCTGGTGGGTAGCAGTGACTTTTGTTCCCGAAAAAATTCATTTCAGTGTAAGCTTAAAAAAAAATAATCTTTTAACCATAACAAATGTTCTGTTTTCATCTGACAGTGACACTTTGACGAGACCAAAAAGGATTCCCACCCAGAACTTTGCTAAGTGGAAAATTTGGACCCTTTTTCCATTCCCTTTCAGAGCAGCAAAACATACGCCACAGCCTGGAGCTTCCTGTGACGTGGGATGTGGGATCTGAGCAGGGACTGGTCTCTGCCTCCCCCTGTGTGGCTCTGCCCCATCACTGCCCCACTGGGATGCAGCCCCTCACCCACCTAAAGCTTGGGTGCTGCACAGCGTCACAGTGTTTCAGGTTTGCTCGGGTGAGATCTCTTTGATTACTCCACTAAAACTCTCAATCACGGAGCCAGTGCCTGCCTATGGTCATGACATCTGTGGCATGAGTTCCTCCTGGCCTCAGCCAGGCACAGTGTCAGTGCAACCCCAGAGCGATGCTGCCTGCTGAGAGGCAAATCATGGCAAAGATGGGGACCAGCCTGGCTCTGAGGGGCCCTGTAGCCAAAGTCCTGACTCCCCACAGCCCCCCAGGAGGAGGAGTCACCCCTAACACTCTTTAGCGGTGCTTGGAGCGGAGAGGGTAACTGCAGCCATCCCAGATGTTTCCCTCTTGGCTTCCAGCTGGGATGTGCCAGTCCATCCTTGGCAGTGTCACCTTGTGGCACAGCTCGTCACCCGGGTCTGTATGGCCAGACTAGAGCCAGCACAAGGGGAAAGCCCTCAAAGACACACAGGGCAGCTCTCGGGGCATCAGCACCAACATTTTCTCAATCTGTATAGTAGGACTTACAGCAACACAGGTCTTTTCCAGCCCACAGTGGTGTCTGTGCAATAACAGCCTCTCTGGCACAGGCTCACAGAGGGTGTGAGGCTCTGCTCTGCCTTCACCTCCTGCTCCATCCCAGCCAGGGCAGCCCCTGGGCATCCTGCGCGGGGTGTGGGCTCTGGGTTCACTCTTAAAATCTACCACATGCTTGTCCTTGTCCTGAGCTGCTTGGGTGACCAAGTATGTGCTTTTAAGTGCTTTGCTTAACACCTACAGCTCGGAGCTGGGAGCAGACCTTGCTGACAACCTGGCTGTCCAGACTCCAAGGGCACTAATGGCCTTAATTGCCCTGACCAGCCCCACCTGCCCCCTCAGACTGGGGCTGCATTTAGGCTCAGCACTGGGTTCCCTTCCCTCTCTGAGTGGTGTCAGAAGTGTGCCTGTCTCTGGCTTCTGGATGGACTTTGGACCTGCACTGGTAATCCTGTCTCCTGCTCTTCTAGGACTATGCAGCAAACATCTGAATTTCAGCGTGTGAGTGCAGTAAGTGAAAGCTAAAAGTCTGCTAGAAACCATTTCTCCCTGGAGAGCTTGGGTTAGCTTTTTGGGGGGTTGTAATGGAAATGGAATGTGAAAAGTACATCCTAAAATTTCCCTAGGTTTGTGCTGATCACAGACCCTCAGATGCACCCAAGCAGGGGTACCAGACCTGCCGGATGGGGGACTGCCCCTTCCTGCTGCCCAGCACCGATGTGCCCACCAGCCTGGGGAAGGAAAGAGCAGCAGCCACAGAGGATGGAGGTACTTTACTCCCTTGTGAGCTGCTATCGCTTTGCCCTTTTCACAGAGGAGTTGGGAGGGGCTTCTGTTATTATCATGAAGGTGCCTCACACCAGTTTGGGGGTAGCCCAATTGCCCCATCTCCCTGGAACAGGGGTGCAGCCCCCTTCTGCTCCCCCCCCCCCCACAAAAAAAAAATTCTTGAGCAAAAACTGGAGGACAGGAAGGGATGAGGGTCCCCCGCCAAGGGACACTGGAGCACTGTCCCCAGAGCATCCCTGGGAACCCATTGCACACCCCCCCTGCAAGGCAAGGGACTAAGCTGTCCTGCAAGCACAGAAATCTGCATGGTCTCTTGGAGAACAATTTCTTTTACAAGGCAGATTCACCCCCCCCCCCCCAAAAAAAAAAAATTCTTGGAGACACAGCAGCCTTGCAGGGTTGGCTGGGCTGTTGGGTTATGCTGGCTGCCCATGGGGCTAGTGAGTGTGTCAGGGCCATTCCTTTGCCAGCAGGGTATCCCCAGTGCCAGGTGGGTGCCTGCCAGCTGGGTGGGTGCTTTGAAAGGCCCCTTTGAAGCCGAGGTGCTGTTTGCAGGGTGCTTTGCCAGCTGGCTGGGCATCCCCTGACCCGGAGGGGAGCAGAGGGCAGCGAGGGGTGGGAGAGCAGTGCCGGTGGTTCTCCCAGCCGCGGGGCTGGGAAGGGCAGCGGGGCCATGGGACCACATGGGAAACCCCCGCAGCCTCCGACTCGGCTGCCCAGCCATTGGGAATGCAGCTATTTTTTTCTCATTAATCTTCAGTAATAAAGTCAGCGTTGGAGATCCCAGGGGAGTCGGATCTGTGGGATCAGGCGGTTTGTGCGAATGCTGTCCAGCAGCCACCGAGCACGCCGTACGTGCTCTCCTTCCAGGCTGGTGCCCCTGGAAAACAGCCAGCCTCTCCAGGCACCCAGCTCTGCACAGCTCCTGCCGCCTGGAGCCTTGCCCTCTGAGACCCCGTGGAGGGGCTGGTTCTGTCCCCTAAAGACTTTTACCTGCTTTACCTCTATCAGTCCTGGGCAGGTAACTCCCTTGGTCCTGTGGCTCTGCCATAGTTCAGCGACCGATGCTCTACAATCAAAAGATTGTAGAACTCCACAGTCCCAGGAGTGGGAGTTTAATGAAGGCACGGAGCAAGTCGGGGAAATTGAGGTCCAAAATGAGCGATGAAGCTTCACGTGAGAGAGTCGTAAGGAAGCCAGTCCATGCACTGGGATTGCAGTTGGGCATTTTAGCAGAGACTTATGTGAAACACCGAAAAAGAAACTGTATACCATTGAGCAGAAACAAGGGTTACACAGAAATAGCTTGTATTTTCCGCAGACCTTTGTCCAGTAAGAAATGTTTGGTTTGAGCATTTCAAGGCTTTAGAGTGCAAAGAAAATATTTCCAATAAGAAACTACCCAGACCTTCCTTTTCTTCCCACGACAGCTTAATTTCTTTAAGAGCCCTTCTGGGAGAGCTTTTTTGGAGATCCAAGTCTGCTCGAAGGGCCAGATTGTCTTGTGTACACAATGGCTAGTTTCCTTCAAGAGCACTCTAGGTTTGTGCCTTGCAACTGCCCCCTCAAAAGCCACGTGGAATCTCCCATTACACCAGATTTATCCTGGCTCCGTTATTTCAAGACTTTATTATCCTTTCTAACAACTTGCCTTTTATAGAAGGCAGCCCCGCTGCTTTGCAGTTTCCTGGTTCCCACCAGAACGTTTTAAAAATTAGCATCATATTTAACGACATTGGCTTCTTGGTAGAGGGATCACTGTAATTGTCACCCAGGTGAGCATTTGGCAGTTCATCTGAGCACTCCTTCTGGCAGATTTTTAACCATGTATTCTAAAAATAGGCTTACAGAATCTTTCTCTTTTTTTTTTTTTTTTTCCCCAGTGCCTTGGGACAGTCATGCAAATGTGTGTCCCCTAAGGAATGAACCTAGTGTGAGCTCCTTCACAGCAAAGGCCAACACAAGTAACTCACCAAGCTTTTCCATGACGGCTCTTTTCTTCTCATAGAGCCTAATCATGTCCCGTCCCCACAACTCTCTGGAGAGCTTTCTGCTTCTCACATTGCCATGACTAATTTTTATGCCTTTAAGATGTTTTCCTCAAATCTTCTGTGGCCTGCCTTTCACCTGCAACTTTCCAGAGCTTGTATGCTTTTTTCACTCTCTCATCTGTGTGCAATTTCCACTTCTTTTAAGGTCTTGCCACTTCAGGTGTTCGTTTCCACTCCCTTGTATAAGCACATCACCTTTTTTAAGGCCAGCCTACCTCTTATTTCCTTTTTGACATAAAATATTACTTTAAAGTTACCGCTTTTGCTCTCACCAGGACAGTCTGATCAGTAATTATGGCTCTGTGGCTCCTCATTTGTTCCCTTTGAACTAAGCTCTCTGTGCATGGTTCAGGAACCACTCGGGTAACACAGAGTGTGGGATTACACCACCCCACTGCCTCCGCTGAGCTTCTGAGCCCCAGCCCAATTATTAAAAGACTCGTGTAGGAGGAAGGAGATAGGGGATCCCAGCTCCCCCCACTTGCTGCATCCAAGTCAACGACACAGGAGCCACGGATGAGGTCGAAGAGGAGAAAACCCTGGAAAGCAGCATTACCCAGAGCACTGGGACTCTGGCCAGCTGGGAATTCGGGAGTCACGTAAGTCCTGCATCCCAGCTGCTGAGCCGCCAAGTTCCTCGACCCCAAGGAGAAGGCCTGAGAACGGCCAGGGCCATAGCTGGGACACGGCACTGCTCCTCGAGCCTGCTCTGTGCCTGCAGCAGGGACCTGCTCCCCTTCCAGCACTGGGGCAGCACAGGGTAAGGGCAACCCCACCCCGAGATGTGCACGGGGCTGGCCTCACCTCCAGCACATGCAGAGCACCCTTGAAACTGGGCTGAAACCCCAGTTCACTTGTGTCTGGAAGGAAAGCCTGGAGGAACCAGCGGTGACAGGAGTTTTCAAGTCACTGCACATATTTGCATGGTGTTTATGCAGCTATAGGTACTCAAGTGACAGCCTGGCTGCGAACCATAGCAGCCCCTCTGATCCCAGAGAAGATCAGTGAGGAGAAGGCACAGGCAGAGACCTAGTGCGGGCAGAGCCAGTGCCCCAGGAACTTCAGCAACTGCTGCTGAGCTTCCAGGAACTCTGATATCCAAGTGGCACTGGTGCCACCATGTGCTCTGTGGGGTGCAGCCGCAGCGCTGGCAGCTGGGTGCCATCTCTGCCCCCTGCATTCCTTCAAGTGTCACCAAAAGTTACAATCTGTGAACAGCTGCGGTTGGGCTGGCAACAGGCAGGAGACAAACACAATTTTAACATGTAGTTAGCACAAACAGACCAGTCATAGGATTTATTTAAGACATGAATTCAAGAAATTGCCTGGATTAACCACTTTTACCCGAATTTGTGTGCTGGATTCGGGCAGCACAGCACATTGTTTCTCCTCACCCACCAGCCAGCACCTCATTTTTGATTGCTTGCTAGAACCAGCTGCCATGCAAAGTGCACCTCTACCTCCACATTACCCATGCAAGCATCCCACTCCTCTCCCACAGGTGCATTCATCCTCCCCCCTGAAGAGCACCTGCATGGTGAATCAAGCTCTTTCCTGCCCTTCCCTTTTGCTCTACGTGCCCTGCAGTGGCGCTGCCTTTCCCAGCGCGTGGATGGCCACGTTCTCCAGCACCTCCACCTTCCCCTTGCCCGGCTGCAGCACACTGGCCACCATAGCCCTGGCCACCGTTTCCACAGGCACCGAGTAAGCGGTGGGGAAGAAACAAGCCACAACACCCAGAAACTGCTGGGCCATCCACTCCAGCGGGCGAGACTCCTGGCGCTTGCACAGCAGCACCCTGCAGAGGGAGGAGGTAAGGTGTGTCAGGTTGAAACCATCCCCGGGGAAAAGCTAGGGACTGGGTTCTCCAACTGGGCCAAGGACCCAGCCCAGCTTGCTAAACCCTACATGGCGGCTGTGGGGCTTTGGCAGGGTCCAGAAAACGTGACTGAGCTGAGCCTTGGGATGCTAATCTACTTTCCCAGCACTGTTGCCAAATCCAGGATGCCAGTTCTGCCGGGCAGCAAGAGCTGGGAGGATACAGGTGAGTATTCCCCTTGCAAAAGGTCAAGCTGTGTCTCTTCTCTGTCTGAGATAAGCTTTGACACGTCCCCCAACCTCTGCTTCCCACCCAAGCCTCTTCTCCTCGCGTGGCACGTGGGATGGGCCGTGGGCAACTGCTGTGCTTCCTCCCTGCAGCATTGGGAAGCAGTGTGCTCATCCAGGAGCTGCATCTGCAGCTGGTGGCTTTCTCCAACTTCCCTCCCCAGCCCTCCCCTTATGCATCCTTTCTCTCTCTCTCTCCATCTTCCAGCCTGCTGCCCTGGCAACCCACCACCCGAGTCCTGTGCCCTCCATCCTCCACCGCTACTCACGCTGGCCGGAGAATGGTACAGCGGTCAAACCCAACAGCCTGGACCAGGTTCTCCACTTCTCCCTATCAGAGCAGTGGGGCGGAATGAAAGAAGACAAGGGTGACTGCAAGCACCGTCCCTGCCGCGCCGTGAATCCGCAGGAGAGAGCTGCTGAGCCGTGGGCAGGGTGGCACTAACGCCAACAGTGACAAGCCGGGCACCGCCTGGGCAGCGAGCAGCTCTCCAGGGAAAGGAAGCGTGGGGCGAGTGTCCAGGGTGGACACGCTGACCGCTTAGTCAGCAGCGCACCCTTGCAACCATCACGCCAACTGCAACTGCATGCTCCTCAGACCCCACCTGGACACAGTGTCCAGCACTGGGAGACTGCAGTGAGTCCAGCAGATGTTGGGGGCTGCAGCATAGAATCATAGAATCAATGGTTAGGGTTGGAAGGGACCTCAAAGATCATCGAGTTCATGATGGGTATGGTCCCACCCGGGGAGCCTGTGGGTTCTCTACCCCTCGACAGTTCACATCTCACCTGGACACAGCCCTGAGCCTCCCCACATAGCTGTGGGGTGCTGGGACTGGGCTAGAGACCCTAGTGGGTCTTTCTGGTGGTTTGAAGAGGGAGATGGATGCTGCATACGGGTACTGTGCTGCTCTGGATGAAGCAGTTGTCCTGCCAGACCCTTTCTCTCACCCCTTTGTCCCTCCCCAGCACCAGGAGGACCCTCACAGCCATCTGCATCTCTTGACACCTCAACTCCTGCTTCCTTCCCGAGCATCCCAGGAGGAGCCCACCCCAGCTGCCCCCTCACCTTCACACGGAGGTAGAGGAAGCGACTCTGATGGTCTGCCCCTTGGGAGGACTGCAGGACGAAGTGCTTGCAGCCCCCTGCCCGTGCCAGCTCGGCCGCCTGCGCGACATAATCCCGGCGCGTGGCACGTGGGATGGGCCGTGGGCAACTGCTGTGCTTCCTCCCTGCAGCATTGGGAAGCAGTGTGCTCATCCAGGAGCTGCATCTGCAGCTGGTGGCTTTCTCCAACTTCCCTCCCCAGCCCTCCCCTTATGCATCCTTTCTCTCTCTCTCTCCATCTTCCAGCCTGCTGCCCTGGCAACCCACCACCCGAGTCCTGTGCCCTCCATCCTCCACCGCTACTCACGCTGGCCGGAGAATGGTACAGCGGTCAAACCCAACAGCCTGGACCAGGTTCTCCACTTCTCCCTATCAGAGCAGTGGGGCGGAATGAAAGAAGACAAGGGTGACTGCAAGCACCGTCCCTGCCGCGCCGTGAATCCGCAGGAGAGAGCTGCTGAGCCGTGGGCAGGGTGGCACTAACGCCAACAGTGACAAGCCGGGCACCGCCTGGGCAGCGAGCAGCTCTCCAGGGAAAGGAAGCGTGGGGCGAGTGTCCAGGGTGGACACACTGACCGCTTAGTCAGCAGCGCACCCTTGCAACCATCACGCCAACTGCAACTGCATGCTCCTCAGACCCCACCTGGACACAGTGTCCAGCACTGGGAGACTGCAGTGAGTCCAGCAGATGTTGGGGGCTGCAGCATAGAATCATAGAATCAATGGTTAGGGTTGGAAGGGACCTCAAAGATCATCGAGTTCATGATGGGTATGGTCCCACCCGGGGAGCCTGTGGGTTCTCTACCCCTCGACAGTTCACATCTCACCTGGACACAGCCCTGAGCCTCCCCACATAGCTGTGGGGTGCTGGGACTGGGCTAGAGACCCTAGTGGGTCTTTCTGGTGGTTTGAAGAGGGAGATGGATGCTGCATACGGGTACTGTGCTGCTCTGGATGAAGCAGTTGTCCTGCCAGACCCTTTCTCTCACCCCTTTGTCCCTCCCCAGCACCAGGAGGACCCTCACAGCCATCTGCATCTCTTGACACCTCAACTCCTGCTTCCTTCCCGAGCATCCCAGGAGGAGCCCACCCCAGCTGCCCCCTCACCTTCACACGGAGGTAGAGGAAGCGACTCTGATGGTCTGCCCCTTGGGAGGACTGCAGGACGAAGTGCTTGCAGCCCCCTGCCCGTGCCAGCTCGGCCGCCTGCGCGACATAATCCCGGTCCACGCGGACAAAGCCATCCTGCAGGTAAAGGCAGAGAAGAAGGGTGGGCATGGCGGGGGGGAGAGGGCAGGCGGGGAACCCGGGGTGTGTGTGTGTGTGGGGGGGATCCCACTCACCGCTCCAGCCTTGGCCCTGGTGGTGCCCAGGCAGCAGAAGCCAACGTCGTGTCCCTGGAAGGCGGCGGCGTGCTCGCTCAGCCGCTCGAAGTCCACCACCGCCTGCTCCTGCGGGGAGACCCGAGGGTCAGCACCCCGCTCCCCGGCCGCCCCCCGCCGCCCCCCGGTCCCCGCCGCACCACGGCCGCCTCCGTCTCCTCGTCCAGGCTCAGCCGGCGCCGCCCGACCAGCGTCACCCTGGCGAAGAGCCGCCGGGACAGCAGCTCCCGCAGCAGCGCCCGACCCGTCGCCCCCGAGGCGCCCAGCACGAAGCAGGCCCTGCCGCCGCCACCGCCGCCGCCCGTCGCCGCCATGCCCACAGGAGCCGGGGCGGCCGGGCGGGCCCGGGTCGGGAGCGGCCGCGCCAAGGCCCGGCCTCTCTTCCGCCTGCCCGGGGTTCACTGCCGGGAGAGCCGGCCTCTTCCCGGCGGGGGATGAGACACGGGCCTTTTTCAGGGGCTGGGGGGGTGCTGCTCGGGCAGACCGCAGGGTCTCTTTGTCCCCCCAGGGGAGCCCCCCTCCGCCTCTCCGCCGCTCCCCGCACCGCGCAGGGAGGGCCGCCTGCCCCTATCCCGTCCCTCCGCACCGCGTCCCCGCGGCAGAAGGAGGATCTCTGTGCCCTCCCTGCCCGGGCGGAGGGTGCGTCCCGGGAGGGGTCTGGGACCTGCCGGGCGGCTCCTCCCCGAACCCCCCTGTGCCCGGTGAGCTGTGTCCCCAGGGCAGGAGGTGAGCCACCAGCCCCGCGCCCTGCCACAGCCGTGGGGCTCGCACCCCACCGGTGACGGCAGCCCTGGCCACCGGCAGCACCCTCGGGGCGACTCCGGTGGGAGGCAGCCACCGGTGCCTGAGGAGCGAAGGGATGGAGCCCACTTCTCCGGGGGACCCTCGCTGAGCAGGTCCTGGCATGTGCTGGTGTCCCGGTTTGAGCAACGCAGAACTAATTTCTCTTCTAATGCCTGGGAAACCCGCACTTTTAGAAGACTTTGGTGTCAGAATTAATGAAAAGGACTAATTTCTCTTCTAATGCCTGGGAAAACAGCACTTTTAGAAGACTTTGGTGTCTGAATTAATGAAAATATTTACTTGATAGGCAGCTCTGGTATGTGGCATTCAAGGTCTCGGCATTTTCAAGCCTTGCCAGTTGCGGGGATGAGGAGGAGCAAGACCCAGGCATTTGACCCAAGTTGCCCTACAGGATTATTTCATACCACGAACGTCACATTCAATATAAATTAGAAGGTTTGCTGAGCTCTCTATGTTCTATTAGGGCTGTGATCCTGAGAACTTCTTGCCCTGGTGCTGGACCCCTGAGCCCTTCCCTTCCTCCCGAAGCCGTAGCATTCACAGTGCCCAACGTTCGCCATCCGCTGCTGGGAGTGCACAGCTTCCTGCTGATAGAATTGGCTGAGTATAACCCATGGATCTTTTATAATGGTATTGGGATCTCAACGTTCGCCATCCGCTGCTGGGAGTGCACAGCTTCCCGCTGATAGAATTGGCTGAGTATAATCCATGTATCTTTTATAATGGTATTGGGATCAATACTGGTTCTTTAGTATTATTAATGTTAATTATTTAGTCTTAGTCTAGTAAATATATTTATATTTCAACCCTCGGGTTTTGTTTTTTTCCCCCTGATTCCCCTTCCTAGGTGGGACGGTGTCATCGGGTGATAGAATTGTCTAAACAACACTAAATTGTTGTGAGTTCCTCAAATCGTAACAGCTGGCAAGTACAGGCCCCCTGCTCAGATCCCTGCCTGGACAGGGATGGGGATGATGGCAACCATTGCCAGAGAGGTCCAAGCCCACTGGGGCATGGCTCTGGAGCGGGTCATGGGCACCCGGGGGCTCTGCGCAGCCACTCCCAAGGGTAGTGTCAAGGGGCCCCCGCGGCACCCCGATCCCGTTTGTCCTGATTCCTGGAGAGGGAGGTGCAGAGGCCTGAATGGCTGCTTTCGGGACCAGCCAGGCGATTTTCCAGCCCGGCGTGTCTGCTGAGCGTTTCCCTTGGCCGAGGGCTGAGGATGAATCCCCGGTGCACGTGCCGTGTGCGAGGCAGGATGCGCGTCACGACTGTCACAGGGTTAATGGCCAGCATCCCGCTCCACCTGCCAGTGTGCCGCCGGCACCCGTGGCTGTGCGCCCCGTCCAGTGGCTGTACCCTGTGGCTGAAGGCAAACCCAGGTGGGTACAGGAGGGGGAGGCTGGGACGCGCTGGGGCTTGGGGGCAGCGGGACAAGTGCTTGAGAGTGGGAAGGGAACCGTATGGTGTGACAGTGCGGAGTGTTGGCAGCAACGTGTATGGGGTGTGTGGTATGCTACAGGGTTTCACGGGATGGTGGGGACAGTTCTGGAGTCCTCTGCACAGTGAAGACATGGACCTGTTGGAGCAGGTCCAGAGGAGGACCACAAAAATGATCAGAAGGCTGGAGCGCCCCTCCTGTGAGCACCTCTCAGCCTCAACCTGGAGCGCCCCTCCTGTGAGCACCTCTCAGCTTCAACCCAGGCTGAGAGAGTTGGTGTTGTTCAGCAAGGAGAAGAGAAGGCTCCAGGGAGACCTTACTGTGGCCTTCCAGTACTTAAAGGGAGTCTACAGGAAAGATGGGGACAGACTTTTTAGCAGGGCCCGTTGCAATAGGACAAGGGCTAATGGGAAGGCTCCAGGGAGACCTTACTGTGGCCTTCCAGTACTTAAAGGGAGTCTACGGGAAAGATGGGGACAGACTTTTTAGCAGGGCCCGTTGCAATAGGACAAGGGCTAATGGTTTTAAACTAAAAGAGGGTAGATTTAGACTAGATATAAGGAAGAAATCTTCTACAATGAGGGTGGTGAAACGCTGGAACAGGATGTCTGGAGAGGTGGTAGATGCCCCATCCCTGGAAACATTCCAGGCCAGGTTGGACGGCGCTCTGAACAACCTGATCTAGTTGAAGATGTTCTTGCTCATTGCAGGGGGGTTGGAGTAGATGACCTGTATTTCTCCCTTCCGATACCAACTATTCTGTAATTCTAGGATTTCGTGATTCTATACCTGTGGGGAGGGGTGGGATCGGGATGCGTAGGGGCCATGCCCGCTGCTCACAGCCTGCTTCTCCTCCACGGCAGGGCTCGGTGGGGCCGGCCAGGTGCCGGGGTGCCCAGTCTCCTGCTGGCATGGAGGCGCGGTGCCGGCACAGCGCAGCCTTCGACTGCATGCCCCAGCCGGCGGCCTGCTGCCCTGACTGGATGGCGGGGCTCCCCGATGCCTTGCCCCTCTCCCGCCTCTCCATCCCTGGCACCCACGACTCCCTCAGCCTGTTCGGCGGCCGGCGCCTGCGGTGCCAGAGCTGGGGCCTGGAGGCCCAGCTGGCGGCCGGCATCCGCTTCCTGGACGTGCGCTGCAAGCTGGCGCGGGGCGAGCTCCAGGTCTACCACCTCTGCACCTTCCAGCGGGCCAGCCTGCGGGGGGTCCTGCGCCGCACCCTGCGCTTCCTCCACGCCCACCCTGGCGAGGCCGTGCTCATGCGCATCAAGGAGGAGCTGCCCATCTTCTCCAGGCCGGGCTTCGCTGCCCGGCTGCACCGCTGCCTGCTGGAGGAAGGACGGGGCCACGTGTGGTGCCGGGAGGAGGTGCCGACGCTGGGCCAGGTGCGGGGAAAGATCGTGGTGCTGGAGGCGCTGGCGCGGGAGGTGCTGGGCATCCCCTACGAGCAGCTGAGCATCAGCGACGCCTGGAACGTCCTCTCACTGAAGCGCAAGTGGGCTCGGGCGCGGAGGCACCTGGAGAGGGCGGCCGGCGGGGACCCCGCCACCATGCACCTCACCTTCTGCTCCGGCAACGGGCTCTTCACCTGCCCCGAGGAGGTGGCCCGCTTCGTGAACCCCCGCTGCTACCAGCACCTGCGGCGCCGGGGGGGTCAGCCCGTGCGCTGGGGAGTGGTCATCATGGACTTCCCTGGGGCAGGGCTCCTCCGGCTCATCGTGGAGAGCAATGGCCCATCAGCCAGCAGACACACCGCAGCGGCCCCCAGCACCCCCACAGGACCCTCATGGCACCCCCGCAGCAGAGGGTGCGGGCGCTGCAGCCGGCACAACTCCGCTCACTGCCCGCGCCGGCGTCCCTCGGGACGGACGCTGCTGCCGGCCCCACGCCTCTGCCGAAGGACATCAGCGCCCGTGGAGCGAAAGCGGGTTTCTAGCTCTTGCTGGGTGCCGGGAAGCCTTCGTGTGACGATGGTGTGACAGTGCCGGAGGTGGCAGAGGGTCGGCAGCTGCGGTCGGAGCCGGGCAGACCAGGGAGCTGCCCTCTGCATGCCGTT
Source organism: Calidris pugnax (assembly GCF_001431845.1). Lineage (NCBI taxonomy): Eukaryota > Metazoa > Chordata > Aves > Charadriiformes > Scolopacidae > Calidris > Calidris pugnax. The sequence continues at coordinate 5,367,804 of NW_015090852.1, read as the reverse complement.
CTCCCCTGAGGAGACAGGTACGGTCCCGGCGTGGGGCTGGGACAGCCGATTCCCCAGCAGGGCAGCAGGGATGGGTGGAGGGAGAAGGTCCTGCCTGGCCTCCTCTCAGGCCAGTTGAAATGCCCTTTCACAAAACAGTCCTTTTCCTTTTAAGGGAAAATAAAAATAAAAAGAAGGTAGGAAAGTGCTCCCTATGTTGCCTTGCCATTTTCTAGCAGAAAAGTGCAGAAAAGACCTTTGGGGTTTGCTGCTCAGCTGTGACAGAGCCTGTACCCCTCTGCCCCGTGGCTGAAGTTAAATTGGTGTTTCTAACCATCTTGCTCTTAAAGCAGAGCTGCAAGAGGTTGGAGGAGGAATTAATTTCAAAGGTGACAACAGGTGGTTAGGAGCATCCTGCCCCTTATTATTTTAGCTTCTGTTTTTTTCTTGCAGGGGCTTGTCCCGAAAGTCAGGACTGTTAGAGAGAGGCAACTTCAGCAAGCGCTGCCGACCCTGTGCCTGAAGAGCTGAATGGCCACAGCAGCAGCGATTCAGACGGGGCTACTCCGTCCCCAGGGTCACGTACCCCGGGGACACTGCAAAGGGCAGAGCCTGATGGTTTGCAACAGCATGGGCAGAACAGTTTGTAGATCTACCTTTTGTAGGTTGAGACCTACAAAAGATTTTAAAACGCATGTTGTGCCAGCACCTGCCCTATCTGCAGAAAATAATTCAGCAATTTAAATAGACTGGGAAGTTGCAGGACACAGTAGCTCCTTGGAGCAGAAAGGTAAGCAAGATCCTGGGGGAGAAAGCATCAAAATGCCAGCTGCGCTGAAGCAGGGAGGTGAGAAGGAGAAGAGGAAAGCTCAGCCCCAGCCTGCCAAAAGGAGAAGAACGTCCTTAAGGATGCTTCTGACTCAAGGGAAAACGTAGCTGGGCTTGGTGCCTGCCTGAGTGGTTTCCACAGGATTTCCTGGCTGGAGGAGAGGACATTGTTTGCTCTGCCCAGGCCTGGCCCTGGCTGGAGATCTGGCTCTTGGTGCTGATTATGTTTATCCACTGGCCCTGGGCGGGCTGTGGTGGCCCTGTTCAGGGAGCAGGGGAGGACAAAGCCCGTGCTGCAAAGAGCCAGGTGGGAGGGGAGAAGGCAATAGTGTGCAGAGGGTGATGGAGGTGACAAACAGAGGAATCTGTCTCTGGGCTTGCTTTGTGAGATAGTAGAAGATTGAAATCCCTACATTAAACCAGATACATAATGACCACTGGTGATGTCTGTGGTGCTGGTGGCCTGCTCCATCGGCTGCTAATGCCTCCACGTCAAGTTGCCGTGACAGCTCTAGGTATCGCTCTTGTGCCAGGAAGAGGGGTGCCATCAAGGGAAGGCGGGTCGGTGGCCTGTCCCAGCCCTCCAGGGATGCATGGTGCTGTGGGCAGCCAGGCAGGGTGCAGGCAGAGCAGTCACAGTTCCCAGGAGCAGCTCTGCAGGCTGGGTGGTTCTGCTCTCACCTGGGGCAAGGGCTGCCTGCGGGGCTGCCCCTGGATGCAGCACATCTCTGGAGCTGTACCCCATCACCCCGTACCCATCCTGTGCCCCAACTTGCTGGCAGGGCAGAGGCTCTGCCGGGGATTCCCGGGGTGGGCAGAGCCGCTTGTTTACTCCCTGCCACACCAGCAGTAAGATAACTGGTGTTTTCTATGCCCCCAGCATCCTGTTTGGCAAGCCCTTATCTGTGCCACGCATGTGTTGCTGCTGCCAGGCGCCAGGGAGCCAGCAGGCAGCATGGCCAGGGGTCCCCGGCTGGCAGCGGTGCCCGGTGAAAAGGCTCTCCACCACCCGTGTGGCAGGGGAAAGGTGTGAGGCAGAAAGCTGTCCTGCAGATGAGATCAAAGAAATGTCTCTGAGAGGGACCGGGTGGCGCGGGCAGGAGTGATTTGCCCCAAACTACCGCTGCGGCCGGGGCTGCCCCAGTGGCACGAGGTCCCTGGGGGTGGGGGTGTATGGGGTTACATGGCCCCTGGTCTGTCTTGGAAGTGTTCTCATCCTTCTGGTCCCAGCTAATCCTTAAAACCCTCTCACCCCCTGCAAGCCAAGGCACAGCTCAGATAATGCGTCTTCCCGTGGCCAAACACTTTCAAGTCGTGAGAAAGATTTTATCGGGTGCCACTCTGAACTCAGGAGGTGCCTCTAAAGCCTCAGAGAGAGACACTTTGGTCCCCAGGGTGGCACGGGGGGATGGCAGCAGCGGGGCTGCACTCTGGCAAGGTGTGGGTCCTCACCAATACCACACCATACTCCTGCAGGGGTCCCACCAGGTGCCTCCTCACTCCAGTGTGCTGCTGAGCCCTCCCTGGCAGCAGGGGTGAGGGGGACTCCCCAGGAAGGTGCCCACTGTATCACTGGCAGCAGCCGAGCCGGCTGGGCTGTGTCAGGGTGACTCGGTTCCTCTGCGGTTTTCCGGGGGACATTGCACAAGGAAGGGAACAGGCTGTGCCACCAGGGGCGGGAGCCTCTGCCAAAAACAACACAAGCGTCCTCTGCACGGGGTGGGGGGTGCAGCCTGGTGGTGAAAGGGGTGGCCCTTGCACCCCTTGCCCCCAGGCTCTCACTCCACTTGGTCCTGTGCACTCCCTGGGGACACACTGTGGGCTGCAGCCTGGATGTGACCCTGGGCTTCTGCTGAGGTTAAGCCCTGGGGCATCTGCCCATCTCTGGCAGTGCCCACCTCCCCATACAGCTCATACAGCCTCTGGTGTTGTGGATCCCATCCACACCTGGGTGCCTCCAGAGCTGTGGGGATACTTGTGGTGGCATCACACCCTGCTTCGTCACAGATACAGCCCGTGGTAGGGCTCTTGGGAGAGAGGATCACCTCTATTTGTGGCTCAGGACTGGGGCACAGCAAAGGAGGCGTGATTCCCTTCCAGATCCCTGCAGGGCCCAGAGGGATAGTGAGGAAGTGACATGGGAAAGCGCCTTTGTACCTGCTCCTTTGAGCCCCTGCTGAGCGAAGCCCTGGCTTGCAGCTTACGCTGTGCCCTCGAAAGGGCAGCCAGGGAGGGACAGGATGTGCCATCCCACTGCTTGGGAAGCCCCTGTGCTGCTCAGCCCGTCAGACAGGGACTTTGGCCCTTCCCTGGTAAGTGGGGCAGCAGGAACCCAGCAGGAAGCGTGTGCCCTGCAGCATCCTGAATCCTTCCCCAGGAAGCCAGCCTTGGAAACCACTTGAGATGAGAAAGGGCGCGTGGCAATTAGCCAGCTCCCAGCAGAGCTGATTTGGGTCTTCTCTCCCTCCCACCACATGAACCTTTCTCCACTATCTGCAAAGCAACCCTTGGTAGCCCTCCTGCCATGTAGGACCCCCTCTCCGAGCTCAGGTACCCACGCGCAAGGGGTACCTGCCCCCACAAAACAGCTTTGAACTTGACCACATTCTGCCCTTTGCAACAGCACCTACCTTGCCTCTGCTTTTAAAACAATACCAGAAACTATTTTTAGTTACAAAAATAAAGGTGGCAATAAGTTTTTTTCCACTGCTTCAGCCTCCCATGTTGGGTTTCAGCAGAAGTGAAACTGGCAAGGGCACAGACTACACCCATGAGGGCCATGCACCCATGAGCACCCCTGTGACTCCCAGCGGGTCTCCCAGTGCATGGGAGAGGCAGCTCTCACCCTGGGCCGGTGACCCTCAGCATCTGGAGATGCTCTTCTACCCCAGCAGCTGCCCCTCAGTCTCTCTGCCTGCCCGGCTGACTTTTCCCTTGCCGTAATTGCACACCCTCTGCGTGTATGCTGCTAGAAAGTGAGCACTCCTGAATTACTGGACATACAAGTTCATTCTCAGCAATTTGATAAAAATAGACAATCATCGCAGTAAAATATTTTGCAAGACAGATATCCAGAGACAGGAATCAAGTTTCATTTACATTGGCCAAGAATAAATTCATTGTAGTGGGTTACGGTTTACGTGGGATGGGTTCCTCCTTTTGTCTAGCATGAGTCCCACTGGAGCAGCATCCTTTTCTCTGGAACTGGAAAATGCATGTGACCTGCATGGGTCTCACTTTGGCTTTAACTGGAAGTGAGCAGAGTAATTCCTGCAGAAAACCCTGCCAAGGCAATTCTAATTAGAAGCAGAATAGGGTAAGGAAAGATTTATGATTCAAGAATGATCCGAGGGGAGGTGGACACAATGAGGCAGTTCCTGAAGCATTGGTGGAGGTTAATAAAGGATATTAACTACTCAGGGGAAGTTTTCTCTGGCATGTTCTTGGACCTTTCTCATAAAGATTTAAAGGCAAAGACAGGAAAATACATTGTGTAAGCAATTGTTTATAAACGGTATATGAGGATTCACAGCCAGAGCAAAAAGCCTGTAAGAGAGGAGAGCATCCGGCACAGGAGCCAGGAGGCTGCGAGCCACGCTCCCGCTCAGCCCGCGTGGGAGATCATCACACCTCACCTCTCCTCCGTCCTCCAACCACCAGCGTGGGCTCTGAGACATGGTCACGGTGGGTCAGAGAGGTCTCAGTGCCCTGGGCACCGTGGGCTGGGGACTGGACCCCACCTGGGGGGACCTTCTCCACCTCCTGGGGAGCTCATTGTGGGTCAGCTCCTGTGGCTGTCATGTGCCCGTGGCAGCGTGGGGATGCACCCAGGTCCCGTGCCACGGGGCAAGTGCTGCGTGGAATCCTTCCAGTGCCACAACCAGGGCTGAGCCTGCTGTTCTCCTCCATCCCCGGGCTGGGAGTGGGGTCTCTGGGGGTGGGAGAGCCCTGCAGTGGGGGAGGCGGGGGTGTGGGGCAGGATGCGGGCTGGCAGCGGGGCTGGGGTGGGAGGGGAAGAGGCCGAGGGCAGGGAGCGATGCTCCGTGCACTCGGAGGAAGTGTGAGCACCGCTGCCCGCTGAGGGCCAGACGCCCCTGGCACTGCCAGCAGCTGGGCAAGCTGCGTCTGCAGCGCCGACATGGTAGGTCCTCCTTTCCTTCGGGATGAGTCGGGGTCTGCCTGGGAAAGGGGGTTAGGGGAGGGCAGGGCTGTGGGTGGGCACTGCCAGGAAGCTGTGCTGCTGCCAGGGACCCATGGAAAGGACCCAGGCTGCCCCAGAGAGACCCATGGCAGCAAGGCTATGCCAGGCACACAGGGCACTGCCACTGCAGAGGCAGATGCCAGCCCTGGGTGGGCAGGGAGGGGTGGGGGGCACAGGGCATGCCCTGGACTTAGGGACTCCCCAGGAGTGAACTGCATTGCTGGCACAGCCTCCTGCCCAGCTCTGCTGTGGGTACCCCCCTCACCAAAGTGCCTTGCGGGACGTGACCTTTCTGCAGTAGAGCTATACCTGGTACCTGGCTGGTGGCACCGCACGTACCTGTGTGGGAGCTGGCACAAGCAACATGTCCTTGTGGCTACCAGGACCCACCTGGAAGTGGTGTGGGTGGACAGCGAGGTGCGTGAGCCCCCGTGGGACGTGCACGCTCACACCTCTCTCCCCGACATGCAGGGCACCGCCGCGGGACTGCAGTCTGCTGAGAGGACCTGGGCTCTGGGCTCTCGTGGCATCTGCTACCTGGGCATCGCTGCCATCGCATGGGGTAAGCTGCCTGCTCGATAACTCCAGCGTGACCCTGCTGCTGAGGAGCCTGCAGGTCTGGGAAACTGGAGAAGGGAAGCAATGTTATTTTGGGGGTCCATCAGTCGCACTCCCATGGCTGCCAGCCCCAGGGCTTGATTCCTTGCCTGGGAGGGAGCTGGGTTTGCCTGGGCCAGCTCCTTCCAGCCAGACCTATTGTAGGACCGTGCTCCTTGGGGGAGGGCTAGGCCATGTGTGAGGGGTCCCTGCAGGGGGTCTTGTTCCCCAAATGCTTCGTGGTGACAGCGTGTTGTGCTGTGAACTGCAGAAAGGCAGCAGCAGCTCTCCCCCTGCCTACGGAGCTGGGCATGGATGTAACCACAGGATCCACGGGTGGAAGGGTTGGGAGCACAGCTGGGCTGCTGCCACATGGGGTTAAAGCTGCTAATTGTCATCAGAAGAAATTGGAGTAGAAACTAAGTTGGTTTTGCTGCCTGTAGGATATTTCCTTCACACATTGGCATCGCACAGAGCAAGACCTGCTGGTGCCTGCTCTGTCCCTAGAAAGCCCCTGTGAGCTGGGTTATTTTCCAAATGACCTTTCATAGTTGGGCTGAGGAGAGGAGGTAAATGCAGAAGTGTGAGGAGGAGGCTGAGATTTTTAGATCTCAGGGGAAAACAAAAACGCAAAGGGACCCTGAGGGCACCCTGTGGGGTTGGAGGCTGCCAGGGGAGTGGAGGGGTCAAGACACAGGCAAACTGCAGCCAGGTGGGCGTTCAGCTCCAGGTGGGGCAGGGAGAGGTAACATAAGGCTGAGGGGAAGGAAGGGGGATGAGCTGTGCTGCAGAGAGGGTGTTACTGGTGGAGCTGGAGGAAAGGGACAGGAGAGCGCATGGATCATGGGCAAGTAGTGGATGAGCTGCCTGGTCCTTGGTGGTTTGGGGATGGGGTGTGCGAGGGCAGCTGCCCTGAGCCATGCTGGGGAGGCAGTGAGTGGTGGGAGCTGAGGCTGGGGCAGGCTCCCAGGAGGTGCCCTGAGCTTCTGTCCTGCAGCCTCCAACTCCCAAGGGGTGAAGAGGAAGGCTGTTGTTGAAGACCACGTTTTCCTCAGCTTTGTTTTTGTTGAACAAAGTGGATAGTTTGCTCTTTCACAAGGAAAACCAGACAAATTATGGGAATTTTGCTTAGAAAAATGCATAATTATTGACCAAACTAGAACCCTAATTACACTTGGGAAGCCCTAGACTTGCATCTAATCTGCCATGGCCAGACCTTTGCCTGCATGACCACAGTGTGATATGCTCCCCTGAGATACATGGTACCCCAAGCCAGTTGTTTGGAGCAAACTTTGATCCCTATCTCACTTTCTGCATAGTTGGAGTTATGATCCCTGTATCGCTTCCTGCAGTCGCGGAGATTGTCTAAATTGAGAAGTCGTACCTGCTTCTGGGGAGGAGGGAGGAAGGTTGTTTTTTTGTGACTAAAACCCTTTGATTGCATCAAGTTGTGGTGTGAAATGCTGTAAATAAGAGCAGGGTTTCAACAAAGTGCCCTTCGCTTCTGGGTGTGGGTTCCAGTTACTCTCTGGCTTTGCCCTGCCTGGTGGGCATGACCAGGATGCGAACTTGACTTTTGCAAGACTCGGGGTCTGCCTGGGAAAGGGGGTTAGGGGAGGGCAGGGCTGTGGGTGGGCACTGCCAGGAAGCTGTGCTGCTGCCAGGGACCCATGGAAAGGACCCAGGCTGCCCCAGAGAGACCCATGGCAGCAAGGCTATGCCAGGCACACAGGGCACTGCCACTGCAGAGGCAGATGCCAGCCCTGGGTGGGCAGGGAGGGGTGGGGGGCACAGGGCATGCCCTGGACTTAGGGACTCCCCAGGAGTGAACTGCATTGCTGGCACAGCCTCCTGCCCAGCTCTGCTGTGGGTACCCCCCTCACCAAAGTGCCTTGCGGGACGTGACCTTTCTGCAGTAGAGCTATACCTGGTACCTGGCTGGTGGCACCGCACGTACCTGTGTGGGAGCTGGCACAAGCAACATGTCCTTGTGGCTACCAGGACCCACCTGGCAGCGGTGTGGGTGGACGGTGAGGTGCGTGAGCCCCCGTGGGACGTGCACGCTCACACCTCTCTCCCCGACATGCAGGGCACCGCTGCGGGACTGCAGTCTGCTGAGAGGACCTGGGCTCTGGGCTCTCGTGGCATCTGCTACCTGGGCATCGCTGCCATCGCATGGGGTAAGCTGCCTGCTCGATAACTCCAGCGTGACCCTGCTGCTGAGGAGCCTGCAGGTCTGGGAAACTGGAGAAGGGAAGCAATGTTATTTTTGGGGGTCCATCAGTCGCACTCCCATGGCTGCCAGCCCCAGGGCTTGATTCCTTGCCTGGGAGGGAGCTGGGTTTGCCTGGGCCAGCTCCTTCCAGCCAGACCTATTGTAGGACCGTGCTCCCTGGGGGAGGGCTAGGCCACGTGTGGGGGATCCCTGCAGGGGGTCTTGTTCCCCAAATGCTGCGTGGTGACAGCGTGTTGTGCTGTGAACTGCAGAAAGGCAGCAGCAGCTCTCCCCCTGCCTACGGAGCTGGGCATGGATGTAACCACAGGATCCACGGGTGGAAGGGTTGGGAGCACAGCTGGGCTGCTGCCACATGGGGTTAAAGCTGCTAATTGTCATCAGAAGAAGAAATTGGAGGAGAAACTAAGTTGGTTTTGCTGCCTGTAGGATATTTCCTTCACACATTGGCATCGCACAGAGCAAGACCTGCTGGTGCCTGCTCTGTCCCTAGAAATCCCCTGTGAGCTGGGTTATTTTCCAAATGACCTTTCATAGTTGGGCTGAGGAGAGGAGGTAAATGCAGAAGTGTGAGGAGGAGGCTGAGATTTTTAGATCTCAGGGGAAAACAAAACTGCTCTGTCCCTAGAAATCCCCTGTGAGCTGGGTTATTTTCCAAATGACCTTTCATAATTGGGCTGAGGAGCGGAGGTAAATGCAGAAGTGTGAGGAAAGAGGCTGAGATTTTTAGATCTCAGGGGAAAACAAAAATGCAAAGGCACCCTGAGGGCACCCTGTGGGGTTGGGGGCTGCCAGGGGAGTGGAGGGGTCAAGACACAGGCAAATTGCAGCCAGGTGGGCGTTCAGGTCCAGGTGGGGCAGGGAGAGGTAACATAAGGCTGAGGGGAAGGAAGGGGGATGAGCTGTGCTGCAGAGAGGGTGTTACTGGTGGAGCTGGAGGAAAGGGACAGGAGAGCGCATGGATCATGGGCAAGTAGTGGATGAGCTGCCTGGTCCTTGAGGAGGCTGAGATTTTTAGATCTCAGGGGAAAACAAAAACGCAAAGGGACCCTGAGGGCACCCTGTGGGGTTGGAGGCTGCCAGGGGAGTGGAGGGGTCAAGACACAGGCAAACTGCAGCCAGGTGGGCGTTCAGCTCCAGGTGGGGCAGGGAGAGGTAACATAAGGCTGAGGGGAAGGAAGGGGGATGAGCTGTGCTGCAGAGAGGGTGTTACTGGTGGAGCTGGAGGAAAGGGACAGGAGAGCGCATGGATCATGGGCAAGTAGTGGATGAGCTGCCTGGTCCTTGGTGGTTTGGGGATGGGGTGTGCGAGGGCAGCTGCCCTGAGCCATGCTGGGGAGGCAGTGAGTGGTGGGAGCTGAGGCTGGGGCAGGCTCCCAGGAGGTGCCCTGAGCTTCTGTCCTGCAGCCTCCAACTCCCAAGGGGTGAAGAGGAAGGCTGTTGTTGAAGACCACGTTTTCCTCAGCTTTGTTTTTGTTGAACAAAGTGGATAGTTTGCTCTTTCACAAGGAAAACCAGACAAATTATGGGAATTTTGCTTAGAAAAATGCATAATTATTGACCAAACTAGAACCCTAATTACACTTGGGAAGCCCTAGACTTGCATCTAATCTGCCATGGCCAGACCTTTGCCTGCATGACCACAGTGTGATATGCTCCCCTGAGATACATGGTACCCCAAGCCAGTTGTTTGGAGCAAACTTTGATCCCTATCTCACTTTCTGCATAGTTGGAGATATGATCCCTGTATCGCTTCCTGCAGTCGCGGAGATTGTCTAAGTTGAGAAGTTGTACCTGCTTCTGGGGAGGAGGGAGGAAGGTTGTTTTTTTGTGACTAAAACCCTTTGATTGCATCAAGTTGTGGTGTGAAATGCTGTAAATAAGAGCAGGGTTTCAACAAAGTGCCCTTCGCTTCTGGGTGTGGGTTCCAGTTACTCTCTGGCTTTGCCCTGCCTGGTGGGCATGACCAGGATGCGAACTTGACTTTTGCAAGACGTTGTTTTGCAACACTGAATCTTACAAGACTCTTAAGACCATCTCTGGCTCAGATGAGCTGCTTGGGATCCAAATGCTGTTGGGAGTGAGGGCATGCTTGTTGCTCTGCCTTGCTCCAAGCTGACTCTTATGTAGAAGCGTAAAGCAAGAATACCAAAATGGTACACTTCTGCACTCAACAAGGAACCATGTTTAATGAACCATCTAAATGTGGTGTTCCTTCTTGGAAATCTTTGTGGGCAGGGGAGCAGGACTGGGGGCTGGGCTTTCTCCCCTTGTGCTGGAGGAGGGGATGGCATCACTGCTTGGGGCTCTTCTGCCACCTGCGCTCTGATCACCCCATCCCATGCTGCCCTTTGTCTCAGTCTTCACCTCATCTCCCCCAACTTCCTCATCCATGTGCCATCTTCTTGTGTCCCACCTCAGCTCCTTCTGCCATGCCTGATCCACCCAGGTCTCCATGTGCCCTTAGAGCCCAATTATCACCCACACCTGCCCTTTCTCCTGTCCCCTCACTCAGCTGGTCGCTGGCATCTCTTGGCCCTGATGCCAGCCCTAGCCCACCCTCATGTCCCAAGGCACCCCATCCCCAACCTGGCTCCCATCCTTTCTGCGTCAATCCTGGATCTCAGTCTCTCTCGCAGGCACAGTGACGTGGGTGGAGGTGGGTGCCTGGACATACCACTACAGTGACCAAGGAGACTACACGTGGGAGCAAGCCAGGAACTACTGCCAGACCTTCTTCACTGACCTAGTGGCAATCCAGAACAAGCAGGAGATTGAGTACCTCAATAAGAGCCTGCCCTTCCATGGGCGCTACTACTGGATTGGCATCCGCAAGCTGAGTGGCACCTGGACCTGGGTGGGCACCAGGAAGGCACTGACAAAGGAGGCAGAGAACTGGGCAGCTGGGGAGCCCAACAACCGCCGCTCCAACCAGGACTGCGTGGAGATCTACATCAAGCGGCAGCAGGAGTCGGGCAAGTGGAACGATGAGTCCTGCAACCGTAAGAAAAAGGCGTTGTGCTACAAGGGTGAGCAGGGGGACTGCAGAGTGGACCCGGACTGGGTGGGCTGGGGACCTTGGCAGGGTAGCCAGTGGCTCCTCATGACTGTCCTCTGTGTGTGCAGCCTCCTGCCAGCCCTTCCCGTGCAGCCAGCGCGGCGAGTGTGTGGAGACCATCGGGAGCTACCGCTGCGAGTGCTACCCTGGCTTCTACGGCCCCGAGTGCGAGCACGGTGAGCCATCCATCCCCATCCCTCCCTCCCTGCTGGAGACCCTGAGCCCCAGGGGCAAACGGGCAAGTTCATTGTGCTCCTAACGGGCTGGTGGTGCCGCGTCTCTCCCAGTTGTGCAGTGTGCCAAGCTGGAGCCCAGGGGAGTGCACATGAACTGCAGCCATCCCTATGGAGACTTCAGCTACAACTCTACCTGCGCGTTTGGGTGCCAGGAGGGGTTCGAGCGACGAGGGGCGGGCACCCTGCAATGCCTGGCTTCCCAGCAGTGGTCAGCAGAGATCCCCACCTGCACAGGTAGGGCCTGCCAGGGGATCGGGGTCTCAGGGATGGGGCATTGTGGGGGTCAGCCCTGTGTGCCCAACGCTGCTCAGGCAAACAATGGGCTGGGCTTGCCGTGCCCCTGACCTTTGGGGCAGCAGGTTCTGATGCTGCATGGAGGGAGCAGTTCCCTGATGAGTCTGTGATGGGTGAGCGGCAGTGAGATCTGGATAAGCCCCCTGCTCTCCCTGGATGTCCCAGTGCTCTTGCTCACTGCCCTGAACCCTGCCCAGGTGCCAGCATCCTGCATGCACCGTTTGTGGGGGCAGGATAGTGCTTTGGCACCTCCATCACCCCTGTGGCACCATCTGCATTACCCCAAGCCCACCCTGATCCGCCTTGGGAAGGTGCTTGGCATCTCAGGAGTCTTTAGAGAGAGAGAGAAAGGGGGGCTGCTGCCCCACAGCCAGGGGAAAGATGCATCCTGGCAGGAAGCCGGGGGAGGGAAGGGGGGTGAGGACTAGTGAGATGAGGTTAGAGATAAGCTGGGAGGGACAGAGCAGGGCAGGAAGCCACAAAGAAGAGAAAGCTGTGGTATATTATGCTGCATGGCAAAGGAAAGTCTCCCTGTGGCACCATCTGCATTACCCCAAGCCCACCCTGATCCGCCTTGGGAAGGTGCTTGGCATCTCAGGAGTCTTTAGAGAGAGAGAGAAAGGGGGGCTGCTGCCCCACAGCCAGGGGAAAGATGCATCCTGGCAGGAAGCCGGGGGAGGGAAGGGGGGTGAGGACTAGTGAGATGAGGTTAGAGATAAGCTGGGAGGGACAGAGCAGGGCAGGAAGCCACAAAGAAGAGAAAGCTGTGGTATATTATGCTGCATGGCAAAGGAAAGTCTTCCCATCAGCGGCTTGAGGGTTTGCAGCCAGGTGCCAGGCACTCCAGAAAGATGCTGGGCTTTTCTGGGTGGTGTGAGAGCCCTGCTCCACCTTCCCTGTGCCGCTCCATGGTGCATCTGCAGCCTTGCACAAGGATGGGGTGACTCAAGGACTGGAGCAGACACAGGACACAGCTGGAGACCCTCTGTACTGGGAGACCCAGCAGGAGGGGGCAGGGGGCAGGGTCTCTGTTTATATGTATTTAAAATTAAAAAAAAAAAAAAAGAAAAAGCCTGGCTTGAAGTTAGTGCTGCCGATGGCACCTGTGCCTGTGGTCCAACCTGGGACTTGCTTTATGCAGCTGAGACCAGCAAAGCTTTCTGCAGTTAAGGGGAATGGGCATGGAGATATGATGTGACTGTCCCATGATCAGCGTCCCCAGCGGTGGCAGGGTCAGGAGCTGGCTCCCCATTTTGTGGAATTTTCCCCAGACAAGCTGGGCTGAGTCTGCCCGCTCCAAGCTTTTCAAGTTCCCGAAGGCTTGCTTTCCCAAAGCACAGCTCATTGTTTTTTCCTGCTGGCTGTACGTATGATTGATTTCTCTCTTTTGCAAAGAATCGGATGAGAGGGTCCATGTCACCTTTGCTGGTAACAAAGCTGCGTTAGCGAGCAGTGCCAGCTGGCTTTACTCCAAAAATGAGCAGAGGTTCCTGCTGTGGTGAGGCTTATAGTGCTGCAGGCACCGTGAGGGATGAGGCTGCCTGCCCTGCCCTCAGATGCCCTACCCTGTCTCTGCCTGTAGCCATCAAGTGTCCCCAGTTGGCTGTCCATGAAAAGGGACAGGTTGATTGTTCCCACCCTCACGGCGCATTCGCCTTCAGCTCCACGTGTGCCTTCTCCTGCCAGGAGAATATCAAGTGTCCCCAGTTGGCTGTCCATGAAAGGGGACAGGTTGATTGTTCCCACCCTCATGGCACATTCGCCTTCAGCTCCATGTGTGCCTTCTCCTGCCAGGAGAAGTTTGAGCCAAAGGGAGTGTGGAGGCTGCAGTGCACAGCCAGTGGGGTCTGGAGGAGTCTCCCCCTGTGCTGAGAAGGTAGAGCTGCTGGAGGCTGCCTCAGCGCTTGATTTTGGGGACCCTGGTAGGCATCTCCAGGGATCCTGTGGGGAACCCAGCTTGCCTGTAAGATGGCTATGAAAGGAAAAGACTACCAAGGGAAAGTGGTGCCAGTCTGAAAGCAGAAGGTTCAGGGTCTCTCTCACTTGGTGGTGTTTGATGTCCCCGTGGCCGTAACCTGCAGTGGTCCTGAGGCAGCAGGGCCACCTGCCCCAGCAAACATTGGGTGCTGGCCCAACACACAGCAAAGCGCACAAGGCACAGCCTAGGGAGGCTGGCACACAACCCTTATAGCTATTGCAGTTATCCCATCCTGGTCCCCTACAGCCCCAAAGCCACTTGGGTGTCCTTTCCCCTGCTGCCCTGACAAGGATGGAGGCAGGTCTCTGCTCCCCTCCAGGGAGGAAGGCAAGAAGGACTGCAGAAGCCATGGCTCCTCGTTCTGGGGGGTGCAACCCAGGGTAGTGCAGGGGATAAATAAATAGGGCTAACGCTGCTCAGGCAAACAATGGGCTGGGCTTGCCGTGCCCCTGACCTTTGGGGCAGCAGGTTCTGATGCTGCATGGAGGGAGCAGTTCCCTGATGAGTCTGTGATGGGTGAGCGGCAGTGAGATCTGGATAAGCCCCCTGCTCTCCCTGGATGTCCCAGTGCTCTTGCTCACTGCCCTGAACCCTGCCCAGGTGCCAGCATCCTGCATGCACCGTTTGTGGGGGCAGGATAGTGCTTTGGCACCTCCATCACCCCTGTGGCACCATCTGCATTACCCCAAGCCCACCCTGATCCGCCTTGGGAAGGTGCTTGGCATCTCAGGAGTCTTTAGAGAGAGAGAGAAAGGGGGGCTGCTGCCCCACAGCCAGGGGAAAGATGCATCCTGGCAGGAAGCCGGGGGAGGGAAGGGAGGTGAGGACTAGTGAGATGAGGTTAGAGATAAGCTGGGAGGGACAGAGCAGGGCAGGAAGCCACAAAGAAGAGAAAGCTGTGGTATATTATGCTGCATGGCAAAGGAAAGTCTTCCCATCAGCGGCTTGAGGGTTTGCAGCCAGGTGCCAGGCACTCCAGAAAGATGCTGGGCTTTTCTGGGTGGTGTGAGAGCCCTGCTCCACCTTCCCTGTGCCGCTCCATGGTGCATCTGCAGCCTTGCACAAGGATGGGGTGACTCAAGGACTGGAGCAGACACAGGACACAGCTGGAGACCCTCTGTACCAGGAGACCCAGCAGGAGGGGGCAGGGGGCAGGGTCTCTGTTTATATGTATTTAAAATTAAAAAAAAAAAAAAAGAAAAAGCCTGGCTTGAAGTTAGTGCTGCCGATGGCACCTGTGCCTGTGGTCCAACCTGGGACTTGCTTTATGCAGCTGAGACCAGCAAAGCTTTCTGCAGTTAAGGGGAATGGGCATGGAGATATGATGTGACTGTCCCATGATCAGCGTCCCCAGCGGTGGCAGGGTCAGGAGCTGGCTCCCCATTTTGTGGAATTTTCCCCAGACAAGCTGGGCTGAGTCTGCCCGCTCCAAGCTTTTCAAGTTCCCGAAGGCTTGCTTTCCCAAAGCACAGCTCATTGTTTTTTCCTGCTGGCTGTACGTATGATTGATTTCTCTCTTTTGCAAAGAATCGGATGAGAGGGTCCATGTCACCTTTGCTGGTAACAAAGCTGCGTTAGCGAGCAGTGCCAGCTGGCTTTACTCCAAAAACGAGCAGAGGTTCCTGCTGTGGTGAGGCTCATAGTGCTGCAGTCACCGTGAGGGATGAGGCTGCCTGCCCTGCCCTCAGATGCCCTACCCTGTCTCTGCCTGTAGCCATCAAGTGTCCCCAGTTGGCTGTCCATGAAAGGGGACAGGTTGATTGTTCCCACCCTCATGGCACATTCGCCTTCAGCTCCATGTGTGCCTTCTCCTGCCAGGAGAAGTTTGAGCCAAAGGGAGTGTGGAGGCTGCAGTGCACAGCCAGTGGGGTCTGGAGGAGTCTCCCCCTGTGCTGAGAAGGTAGAGCTGCTGGAGGCTGCCTCAGCGCTTGATTTTGGGGACCCTGGTAGGCATCTCCAGGGATCCTGTGGGGAACCCAGCTTGCCTGTAAGATGGCTATGAAAGGAAAAGACTACCGAGGGAAAGTGTTTGGTGCCAGTCTGAAAGCAGAAAGTTCAGGGAATGGGGTCTCTCTCACTTGGGCTGGGTGCTGGTGGTGTTTGATGTCCCTGTGGCCCTAACCTGCAGTGGTCCTGCAGGCAGCAGGGCCACCACTCACCCCAGCAAACGTTGGGTGCTGCCCCACCACACAGCAAAGCACACAAGGCACAGCCTAGGGAGGCTGGCACACAACCCTTATAGCTATTGCAGTTATCCCATCCTGGTCCCCTACAGCCCCAAAGCCACTTGGGTGTCCTTTCCCCTGCTGCCCTGACAAGGATGGAGGCAGGTCTCTGCTCCCCTCCAGGGAGGAAGGCAAGAAGGACTGCAGAAGCCACAGCTCCTCGTTTGACGGGGTGCCACTCACGGTAGTGCAGGGGATAAATAAATAGGGCTCTGGAGGAGCAGAAACTGCCCCCTCTCCAGGAATTCACTCGTATGGCAGAAAAATCATTGTACTAAGTACATGATGACTGTATTTGAAGAGGTGAGACTTCTCTGCACAAGAAAAAAGAAATCAAAGACTAATCACCATAGATTTGGTTTTGTTCGATTGGGATTCAGCCCCGATCCCTAGATTTAACCTCATCTATCCTGTCTCTGAGATCTGCTCTCCCATTGCAGCCATCACCTGCCCGGTGCTCAACGCTCCAGATCGAGGAGAGCTGAACTGTTCCCACCTCCACGGGGACTTTGCCTTTGGCTCCACATGTGCCTTCTCCTGCCAGATGGGGTTTGCACTGGTGGGGTCAGAGAGCCGTCAGTGCACGGCCACAGGGACCTGGACTGGGGATGCCCCACGCTGTGAAGGTAGAGCTGCTGCTAGAGCTCAGGGTGCTGTTGGCCTTGGGGTGACACTAGGGTGTTCCCCAGCCTCTTGGTCCTAACAGTTTAGTCGCACAGTCACCAGGCTTCTGCTTGAAATGTGCCCCTTTGCCCTGCAGCCATCACCTGCCCCGTGCTCAGTGCTCCAGACCGAGGAGAGCTGAACTGCTCCCACATCCATGGGGACTTTACCTTCGGCTCCACCTGTGCCTTCTCCTGCCAGACGGGGTTTGCACTGATGGGGTCAGAGAGCCGCGAGTGCATGGCCACAGGGACCTGGACTGGGGATCCCTCACGCTGTGAAGGTAGAGCTGCTGCTCAAGGTGTCACTGGCCTTGGATTGACCCTAGAATGTTCTTGGGTGTCTTTGTCCTTTAATTCCAAGAATTAAGCCTTGTAGTCCCCTGGCTTCTGCTTGAGGTGTATCTCTGTCCCTGTAGCCATTGCCTGCCCAGTGCTCAATGCTCCAGACCGAGGAGAGCTGAACTGCTCCCACCTCCATGGAGACTTTGCCTTTGGCTCCACCTGTGCCTTCTCCTGCCAGACGGGATTTATGCTGATGGGGTCGGATAGCCGCGAGTGCACGGCCACAGGAACATGGACTGGAGATTTCCCACACTGTGAAGGTAGAGCTGCTGCTAGAGCTCAGGGAGCTGTTGGCTTTGGGGTGACACTAGGATGTTCCCCAGCTATACCCCCAGCAGTATAGCTTTGTAGTCCCCTGGCTCCTGCTTGAAGTTTATTTCTATCCCTGCAGCCATTGCCTGCCCGGTGCTCAGTGCTCCAGACCGAGGACAGCTGAACTGCTCCCACCTCCATGAGGACTTTACCTTCGGCTCCACCTGTGCCTTCTCCTGCCAGACGGGGTTTGCACTGATGGGGTCAGAGAGCCGCGAGTGCATGGCCACAGGGACCTGGACTGGGGATCCCTCACGCTGTGAAGGTAGAGCTGCTGCTCAAGGTGTCACTGGCCTTGGATTGACCCTAGAATGTTCTTGGGTGTCTTTGTCCTTTAATTCCAAGAATTAAGCCTTGTAGTCCCCCGGCTTCTGCTTGAGGTGTATCTCTGTCCCTGTAGCCATTGCCTGCCCAGTGCTCAATGCTCCAGACCGAGGAGAGCTGAACTGCTCCCACATCCATGGGGACTTTACCTTCGGCTCCACCTGTGCCTTCTCCTGCCAGATGGGATTTGTGCTGATGGGGTCGGATAGCCGCGAGTGCACGGCCACAGGAACATGGACTGGAGATTTCCCACACTGTGAAGGTAGAGCTGCTGCTAGAGCTCAGGGAGCTGTTGGCTTTGGGGTGACACTAGGATGTTCCCCAGCTACACCCTTGCCCTGCAGCCATCACCTGCCCCGTGCTCAGTGCTCCAGACCGAGGAGAGCTGAACTGCTCCCACATCCATGGGGACTTTACCTTCGGCTCCACCTGTGCCTTCTCCTGCCAGACGGGGTTTGCACTGATGGGGTCAGAGAGCCGCGAGTGCATGGCCACAGGGACCTGGACTGGGGATCCCTCACGCTGTGAAGGTAGAGCTGCTGCTCAAGGTGTCACTGGCCTTGGATTGACCCTAGAATGTTCTTGGGTGTCTTTGTCCTTTAATTCCAAGAATTAAGCCTTGTAGTCCCCTGGCTTCTGCTTGAGGTGTATCTCTGTCCCTGTAGCCATTGCCTGCCCAGTGCTCAATGCTCCAGACCGAGGAGAGCTGAACTGCTCCCACCTCCATGGAGACTTTGCCTTTGGCTCCACCTGTGCCTTCTCCTGCCAGACGGGATTTATGCTGATGGGGTCGGATAGCCGCGAGTGCACGGCCACAGGAACATGGACTGGAGATTTCCCACACTGTGAAGGTAGAGCTGCTGCTAGAGCTCAGGGAGCTGTTGGCTTTGGGGTGACACTAGGATGTTCCCCAGCTATACCCCCAGCAGTATAGCTTTGTAGTCCCCTGGCTCCTGCTTGAAGTTTATTTCTATCCCTGCAGCCATTGCCTGCCCGGTGCTCAGTGCTCCAGACCGAGGACAGCTGAACTGCTCCCACCTCCACGGGGACTCTTCCTTTGGCTCCACGTGTGTCTTCTCCTGCCAGACGGGGTTCGCACTGATGGGGTCAGAGAGCCGCGAGTGCACAGCCACAAGGACATGGACTGGGGAGGATACACGCTGTGAAGGTAGAATTGCTGCTCAAGGTCTCATAGGCATTGGTGTGACCCTAGAATGTTCTTGGATGTCTTGGTCCTTTCACCCTAACAATTTAGCCTCATAGTCCCCAGGCTCCTGCTTGAAGTGTGTCTCTTTACCCTGCAGCCATCACCTGCCCAGTGCTCAGTGCTCCAGACCGAGGAGAGCTGAACTGTTCCCACCTCCATGGAGACTTTTCCTTTGGTTCCACCTGTGCCTTCTCCTGCCAGACAGGATTTGCACTGGAGGGGTCCGAGAGCCGGACCTGTGCCTTCTCCTGCCAGATAGGGTTTGTACTGGAGGGGTCCGAGAGCCGCGAGTGTGCAGCCACAGGAGCATGGACTGGAGATTTCTCACACTGTGCAGGTAGAGCTGCTGCTATTGCTCAGGGAGCTGTTGGCTTTGGGGTGACACTAGGACATTCCCCAGCCTCTTGGATCCAGCAGTACAGCTTTGTAGTCCCCTGGCTTCTGCTTGAAGTTTATCTCTATCCCTGCAGCCATCACCTGCCCGGTGCTCAGTGCTCCAGACCAAGGACAGCTGAACTGCTCCCACCTCCACGGGGACTTTTCCTTTGGCTCCACATGTGCTTTCTCCTGCCAGACGGGGTTTGCACTGATGGGGTCAGAGAGCCGCGAGTGCACAGCCACAGGGACATGGACTGGGGAGGTTCCACACTGTGAAGGTAGAATTGCTGCTCAAGGTCTCATAGGCATTGGGTTGACCCTAGAATGTTCTTGGATGTCTTGGTTCTCTTGCCCCAACAGTTTAGCCTTGTAGGCCCCAGACTTCTTGAAGCATATCTCTATCCCTGCAGCCATTGCCTGTCCAGTGCTCAACGCTCCAAACCAGGGAGAGCTGAACTGTTCCCACCTCCATGGAGACTTTTCCTTTGGTTCCACCTGTGCCTTCTCCTGCCAGACGGGGTTTGCACTGGTGGGGTCAGAGAGCCGTCAGTGCACAGCCACAGGGACCTGGACTGGGGATGCCTCACATTGTGAAGGTAGAGCTGCTGCTCAAAGTGTAACAGGCCTTGGGGTGACCCTGGGATGTTCTCTGGTGTCTTGGTTCTCTTGCCCCAACAGTTTAGCCTTGTGGGCTCCAGACTTCTTGAAGCATATCTTTATCCCTGCAGCCATCACCTGCCCGGTGCTCAGTGCTCCAGATCGAGGAGAGCTGAACTGCTCCCACCTCCATGGAGACTTTTCCTTTGGTTCCACCTGTGCCTTCTCCTGCCAGATAGGGTTTGCACTGGAGGGGTCCAAGAGCCGCGAGTGTGCAGCCACAGGAACATGGACTGGGGATGCCCCACGCTGTGCAGGTAGAGCTGCTGCTAGAGCTCAGGGAGCTGTTGGCTTTGGGGTGACACTAGGACGTTCCCCAGCCTCTTGGATCCAGCAGTATAGCTTTGTAGTCCCCTGGCTTCTGCTTGAAGTTTATCTCTATCCCTGCAGCCATCACCTGCCCGGTGCTCAGTGCTCCAGACCAAGGACAGCTGAACTGCTCCCACCTCCACGGGGACTTTTCCTTTGGCTCCACATGTGCTTTCTCCTGCCAGACGGGGTTTGCACTGATGGGGTCAGAGAGCCGCGAGTGCACAGCCACAGGGACATGGACTGGGGAGGTTCCACACTGTGAAGGTAGAATTGCTGCTCAAGGTCTCATAGGCATTGGGTTGACCCTAGAATGTTCTTGGATGTCTTGGTTCTCTTGCCCCAACAGTTTAGCCTTGTAGGCCCCAGACTTCTTGAAGCATATCTCTATCCCTGCAGCCATTGCCTGCCCAGTGCTCAACGCTCCAAACCAGGGAGAGCTGAACTGTTCCCACCTCCATGGAGACTTTGCCTTTGGCTCCACCTGTGCCTTCTCCTGCCAGACGGGGTTTGCACTGGTGGGGTCAGAGAGCCGTCAGTGCACAGCCACAGGGACCTGGACTGGGGATGCCTCACATTGTGAAGGTAGAGCTGCTGCTCGAAGTGTAACAGGCCTTGGGGTGACCCTGGGATGTTCTCTGGTGTCTTGGTTCTCTTGCCCAACAGTTTAGCCTTGTGGGCTCCAGACTTCTTGAAGCATATCTTTATCCCTGCAGCCATCACCTGCCCGGTGCTCAGTGCTCCAGATCGAGGAGAGCTGAACTGCTCCCACCTCCATGGAGACTTTTCCTTTGGTTCCACCTGTGCCTTCTCCTGCCAGATAGGGTTTGCACTGGAGGGGTCCAAGAGCCGCGAGTGTGCAGCCACAGGAACATGGACTGGGGATGCCCCACGCTGTGCAGGTAGAGCTGCTGCTAGAGCTCAGGGTGCTGTTGGCTTTGGGGTGACACTAGGATGTTCCCCAGCCTCTTGGTCCCAACAATGTAGTCTCCCAGGCTCCTTTTTGAAGTGTGCCTCTCTACTCTTTCAGCTATCAAATGCTCAGCACTGGCCAGCCCCAAGATGGGCCAGGCTGCCTGCTCCCACCTCCATGGCGACTTTTCTTTTGGCTCCACGTGTGCCTTCTCGTGCCAGACAGGGTTTGTGCTGATGGGGCCGAAGAGCCGCAAGTGCATGGCCACAGGGACCTGGTCTGGGGACACCCCACAATGCAGAGGTACATCTTGAGATCCCGTGTGTGTCAGGAAGTGCTCTGTTGTAGCAGACTACCTTCTCCAGCATTCCCTTCCCCTTAGCACCCGGTGCTCATTGCTCCAGATCGAGGAGAGCTGAACTGCTCCCACCTCCATGGAGACTTTGCCTTTGGTTCCACCTGTGCCTTCTCCTGCCAGACGGGGTTTGCACTGGAGGGGTCCAAGAGCCGCGAGTGCACAGCCACAGGGACCTGGACTGGGGATGCCCCACGCTGTGCAGGTAGAGCTGCTGCTAGAGCTCAGGGGAGCTGTTGGCTTTGGGGTGACACTAGGATGTTCCCCAGCCTCTTGGTCCCAACAATGTAGTCTCCCAGGCTCCTTTTTGAAGTGTGCCTCTCCACTCTTTCAGCTATCAAATGCTCAGCACTGGCCAGCCCCAAGATGGGCCAGGCTGCCTGCTCCCACCTCCATGGCGACTTTTCTTTTGGCTCCACGTGTGCCTTCTCGTGCCAGACAGGGTTTGTGCTGATGGGGCCGAAGAGCCGCAAGTGCATGGCCACAGGGACCTGGTCTGGGGACACCCCACAATGCAGAGGTACATCTCAAGATCCCGGGTGTGTCAGGAAGTCCTCTGTTGTAGCAGACTACTTTCTCCAGCATTCCCTTCCCCAGTCCATGGCAGCTCATCCCCTGGCTCCACAGCCCACGTGTCCCCAGCCCACCACCATCAGTCCTGTCCTGTTGACGCTACTGCTGTGCTTTATCTCCAGCCACCAGCTGCCCAGCGCTGGACCCCCCCAGCAGAGGCCAGGTGAGCTGCTCTCACCCGCATGGGAACTTCACGTACAACTCCACATGCACCTTCTCCTGTGAGGAGGGGTTTGTTCGGATGGGAGCAGAGGTGCTCCGGTGTACAGCCACGGGGAACTGGACCAGACATCCCCCAGTCTGTGCAGGTACAGTGGGACACACACACCCCCTCCCCATTCCTCTAGCCCACAGCACTACGTACAACTCCACATGCACCTTCTCCTGTGAGGAGGGGTTTGTTCGGATGGGAGCAGAGGTGCTCCGGTGTACAGCCACGGGGAACTGGACCAGACATCCCCCAGTCTGTGCAGGTACAGTGGGACACACACACACACACACACACACACACCCCCTCCCCATTCCTCTAGCATTTGTGGGGAGGTGCAGTTTCCCACAGCACATCTCGAATGTGGTGGGGGGCACCCCAGCAGCTTGGGCGCTGTGAAGTCCTTCTGACAACTTTCCAACCTGTGGGTCTGTTTCAGAGGATGGTGCCCCCTTCTTAAAGCAAGTCCTGGCTTACAGCAGCGGCACAGCTCTGGTAGTAGGTGGCATCGTGCTCTCGGGTGCGCTCATTGCCCTCCTCGCCAAGCGGCTCAGTGACAGAGGTACAGAAACCGCTCCCACAGCCTCCCGTTGCTTTGGCCAGGGGCTCTCAGACCAGGGGGTCACAGAGTCCCAGGAGAGGGTGGGATGATCAGAAGAGTTTAATGGTGTGACTGCCTCAATCCACGTGTTTTATTTGCTGTGAGCTGCTTTGGTCTGGCAGCAACTCCTTGGCAGTTTGTCCAGCTGGAAGTGTCAACAGCCAGGTTTGGAGGGCAAAAGGCAAAAAACCACCTTAATTGCACAGGGGAAGAAGACAATTGTTTCAGTTCCCCTTTCCTGCTCCCTCCTGTGCTTGTCAAACTTGGTTCAATTGCAGATGCTGCTGCTGCAGTTTCTCAAGTCCGTCACTAAACAGATCTGTTTGGTTTTTTTTCTATCTCCATTACCCACGTGGACATTTTGACTTCTCAGAGGAGAAGAAGAAGCTTCTGAACCCTACCAGGTGAGAGCTGTGCTCTGCAGGAGGGTGTCTCTGCCCTGTGCCCATCACAGCCCTGTTGTCACCCCACATCACCCAGATCTGCTCATGTGAAGCTGCTTTTATGTGCAGTGAAAGCATCTTCAGGGCTGGTGGGGCTGTGCTAACCCCTGCCCTTTACACTCCTGCCATCTCAACACCCTTGTCTCTGTTTTCCAGTGACCTAGGATCACCCGGCATTTTCACCAATGCAGCGTACGATGCCAACCTGTAAGGTGAGCGTGGGTGAGACCCTCACGGCACTCTGTGCTTTTGCAGCACGCTGGAAATGTTCCACCATTCCCTCTAACTCCTGGTGGGAGTTGTGTGGAAAATTCACCTGGGCAGCTATCCTCCTGGTTGGGGTGCTCCCAGGTGGGGACACCCTTTGGGAGGGGAAGCAGGGGTTCCAAAAGTGGGGTCGTTTACCCGATGTGCAAGATGCCAATGTACACACGGAGCTGAGGTTTTGTTTAAATCACTTCTGCGCAGAGATGAGTGCTAGGTGGTAAACCATAAAGCTAGCACACTTGGCCTACAAACTCCTCGGAATATTTATACGTTTCAAAACACAGAAATACGCTCTGGTTATTATAATTATTAGTTAGTATATTTTCTTAACATTTTCTATTGGTTACTACTGTCTCTCACTTCCATTTAAAGCTGCAATGTTTAGTTTAATGTTTAATTTAGGCACTGGTGAGGCCCCACCTTGAGTACTGTGTCCAGTTTTGGGCCCCTTACCACAATTTTTGTGGTGCTGGAGCGGGTCCAGAGAAAGGCAACGAAGCTGGTGAAGGGGTCTGGAGCACAAGTCTTATGAAGAGCTGCTGAGGGAGCTGGGGGTGTTCAGCCTGGAGAAAAGGAGGCTGAGGGGAGACCTTATTGCTCTCTACAACTGCCTGAAAGGAGGGTGTAGAGAGGTGGGGGTCGGTCTCTTCTCCCAAGTCACAGGCAACAGGACAAGAGGAAATGGCCTCAATTTTATGCCAGGGGAGGTTCAGATTGGATATTAGGAAAAATGTTTACACTGAAAGGGTTATCAAGCATTGGAATGGGCTGCCCAGGGACGTGGTTGAGACACCATCCCTGGAGGTGTTCAAAAGACAGGTTGATGTAGTGCTGGGAGGTATGGTTTAGTGATGGTGATGCTTTTTGTTTGTTGTGCGGGTGTCTATTGCTGTCAAAGTTAGGTTGACGGTTGGACAAGATGATCTTGAAGGTCCCTTCCAACCTAGAAGATTCTGTGCTTCTGTATTAACACCCAAGGCCTTGTAACTTTCTTACAGGGTGAAAGACCCCGATTTCTAAGGTACATCAGGAGCACACCAGCCCTGGCTCTCCTGTGCTTCCAGCCTGGCCGTGACCAAACCCCACCGTGTCCCCCGGCGCTGCAGGCCCAGCATGAGCTGTGGCCGGGACCCTGCAGGACCTCGCACCCCGGACCCGTGCTGCCGGGTGGAGACACCACCCACGCTGCGTGTCCACCGCCATTCCCCCCCAACACACACGGGGCGCGGAGCCGCCTTCCCGCACCCCCCACGCGTGACGACCAGCCCGGGGCCCTGGGCCGCCTCCACCGCCGCCAGCCCCTTCCCTCAGGGAACTGCCCTCCCCTCGGACGTGCCCCCGCGGGTCCCCTTCCTCCCTCCTCCCCTCCGACTCGTGCTTGTGTCAGCAGGGACTGAATAAACGCCTGTTTCTAACGAGCTGCCTCCGTGCGCCCGGGAGCGGGTGGGGACGGGCCGGGACCGGGGAAGGGAAGGGGAAGCCGCCCCCGCGGCGGCCGCCGTAGTTGGGGCGGGGCTCTGCCCGGAAGGAGACGTGTGTTTCGGGAGGAAGGCGGAAGCCATGGCGGCGGCGGAGGCTGAGTGGGAGCCGGCGGGGCTGCTGCCGGTCCCGGGGGGCGGCCTCGACTGGGGTGAGCTGGGCTGAGGGCGGCGGGGGTGGTGGTGTTGGTGGGGGGAGCTGGGGGCCGGTGCCGGGCGGTGGGGGGGCCTCGCCGCTGGGGCTTCGCCGGCGCTGAGGCCGCTGTCTCTCCGCAGAGGCGGTGCTGGGCGAGGAGCTGAGCGAGCTGCTGGGCGCCGCGGAGCAGCGGCGGGCCCCGAGGGACGAGCCCGAGGTGAGTACCGGAGCAGCGCCGGGGGTTTCAGGGCGGCCGCCCGCTGGGAGGTGCCGGGCTGGAGCGCCGGGGGCTTGGCAGGCCTTCAGCCGGTCAGCCGTGGCTCGGCCGCTGAGGTGCGGGGTTGTCCCTCTGTGAAGGGGCTGTCGGTGTCGGAAGCCGGGGGTTTAAAAGCCCGAGGGTGAAGGGGAGAGAGGAAAGTGAGCGCCTTAGGCGCCGTGCCCAGGGAAAGCTGCCCTGTCCCTGACCTGCTGAAGGCAAACATCCCCTGCGAGGCGGTGCTGGCAGGAGAGCGCGCATCTGGGTTGTGTGTTTGTTCTCCTTTTGGAGAACTGTGGCCACCAATGCTGTGACTTATCACCTTGCCTATAACGTGGCTTCTTCTTTTCTTGTCTGTTTGTGGATTTTCTGCTAAACCCTTTCCTTGCAAACCATGTTTTTCACTGTCTGATCATACATACGGCTTTTCCTGTCCTGAGGCATTTGCCTCATGGTTTCTCCACTCTCTGTTTTAAAACCCCTGCCTTTTCTCTACTCGCTGTGTCCTGCCCCACCTCTAGCACAACCCCTGCGTTATCCAGCACCAACCTCAGGTACTAAGAACATGCCTACAGGCATTGTAGAGCCAGGTGCTGGAGAAGACTTGGGAACTGCTGCATTGTAGAAGAGCAGGATATCCCCCTTCAGTAGATCTGCATTAATTGCCTGTGTGGGGGCTTCTACTGCACAGCTTGGGCTGTGGTTGTTGATCATTCTTGCTATAAATATGCTCTGATGAGCTTTTTCTTTATCCTAGCCTGTGAATACTTATTTCTGTGCACTCTGCAGACTTTCTGAGCCGCCCTCTATAAGGCAGCTTGAGAATGTAAGGAGAAGTATGTTTGCAGGGTAGTTTTTAACAGGAGAGTTTTTGCTATATATTTGTATAAGTTTGGTATGTAATATTTATATTTTTCATGCAAATGCTCATAAAAACATTATAGTGAGTAGGGAACTGAGACTTACAGTTGCATCAGCAGAAAAAATGGAGCAAAAACGTGATCACAGTTTTAAAGATCGTACAATAAATAATATATATGAAGTGATTTTAGTCTCTTTTTTTTTTTCTGTTGGCAAGGTAACTGGTGTCCCTGGTTTTAGAAGATGACAGTGTCAGTTTATTCAACTCTAGGGAGTCCTAATGCATACTGTCATCAGATCTTGAGCAAATCAGTCCTTGTGTCTCTCTTCTTGCTGGTAAATTGATACTGGTGCTGCTTTTGTTTATAAAGTGCTTTGAGATGTGATGATGGAAGGGCATTAAGTCAATCTTTCACTTAAGACAAATAAGGGGATGCCAACAAGTTGCTAAAAATTGTGTTTTTTATAAGGTGGTACAGTGACTGAGCTTAGAACTTTCACTTTACAAATTGCTGATAGCAGTGTGGTACCTAGTGATGGTCTGAAACTGGTATGCTTGTTTCCTACAGCTCTAAGCTTTAAAGAAGCCTTGTCCTGTGTATTCCAGTTGAGAATTGCCCCCTTAAGCTTTTATCTCTGCTGCCTTAAGGCAGCTGAAGTGATAGTTTCATTTTGTGCTCCGGAGCTGTAAGAATGTGTTGGTTATATTGTATATTGCAACATTATGGGTTGTAATAATGGCTGATGTTTTCAATATATATTGTCTTTTTGCATTTTCTTTTTCTGAACTGTCATTTCAGGAAAATGATCTCTATAACTTTCAGTTTGATTTGGATTTGATGTCTTGGGACTCGGATCTTTGGAATCTTACAGGCCATGCTTATGAAGGTAATTGACCTTTTGTATTTTGCAGGGGTGACTATTCCCTCCCACCCCACAAGGGGTGAGCTGTTGTAACTTTAGGATAGTGATAATATACATGAAACTGATGGCCTGCAGCATTCAGCTTGGTGATGAGAAGTCGTGCTGTGTTTCTGTAGGATGGGTACAGCTGGCGAGAGCTGCCCTACAGGCTAAGCTGTTTAGTGTCTTTAATCTCGCTATGTCTTCTGCTGTGCCTTGCTGCAGGAATTAATTAGCTGCTGTAGGGCAGTATGTTCTTTACTGATCTCCCATTGTTAAACACTTGTACAGTGAAATTTATCTGCCTCTTGCAGATGAAAGCGTGAAGACAGAACCCTTATCACCAGCTACTTCAAATTGTTCGGTCCCTTCTCCGTCATCTGTGGACTCTCCAGTGCAGAATGTGCCTGTACGCAGAGACCTCCGTGTAACACACACAGCTGCAGTCATTCAGAACCAGCTGGGGCAAACAAAAGGCCCAGTGGTTTACTTGTCTGACCAGCTTCATGGCATAAGAAGAAAAAGCTTATTTTTCCATCTCTTGCAAAAACAACTTCCCTTCCCTTTCCTGCTGTGACCCATTCTAAAAAGAGCATGTTCAGTTCTGTTTCCTCAGTTGTGTGTATTGGCCTGGTTGCCAAACAAAGCACCTTTTAAAATCTAGCCGTTGCTGGCCTCTGCCCCCCCCTTTCACTCTCCTGATAAGGAGAGGTACTTCTTTGGTTTTCAGCGGTACTTGACATTGACTAGACTAAAACTGCAAAACAAAGCCTTTCTCCTGTTCACTGAAGCAGCAACACAAATGTGATGAAAGGCTGTTATACTCTGAACTACTAGTGGATGCTTTTATATGTTTCTGAATTATTAATCTCGTATACTTTCTGTCTGCAGGATGATGGGGACTTCAGCTGTAGCTCCCAGATGTCTCCCATCTCTCTCTACAGCAAGAGTTGCAGAAGCCCTGCATCCCCTGAAGGAGATGGAGGGAAGAAGCCTGTTGTCGGCATCGCCTCGCGGTCTGGTATGAAAGATGGGGTTATTTTGATTCTCTGGGTAGTGCAGAATTGCATATTGTCTTGCATGCAAATGTTTAACTAACAGATGCTAGTATATCCTGTCATTTCTGACTTGATATTTGTTGTCAGATATGTCCATTTTTAACAAACATTAGAGATGGGTTAAAAAAAACCACCATTCCAAAAGCCGTGTTATTACTGCTTGAATTCTTCGTTCTGTGTCATCTGGTCCAACTCTAGCTCTTTCTCCTTTCCTAGCAAATAATTCTGCGAGGACCCTGAAGAGGTGTGGTCAGACAGCGTCCAGGCCTCTGATACAACCCAAACCCCTCTTGCCTGCTGTACCTGAAGCTCAGGCTAACATTGGCATCCCAGCTAAAACCATCATTATTCAGACTCTTCCCACCCTTGTGCCACTGCCAAAGCATCAGCCGGTTGTCAACATCCAGCCAGCACCTCCTAAAGGTAGGTGAATTTTCTTGACTGAGCCTGTCTGAGGGGTAAACACTAAGTCTGTTTGGGATGATCTCTAGAATAAAGTTAGCTTTGGTGAGTGAAACGGGAGGGCTAGGAGAAAAAAAGAGGGTTCCTACATGCTTTGCTGAAAAAGATTTAGGCTGAGAAGAGGGCCTTATTCCTCTCTCATATACTCCTATGAGAAAGTGCCCAGGTGAGTGCTCTGTGTGGAATGGCAGGCAGTATAGCAACAGAGACTGAGCACTGGCATTGTGGAGGTAAAACTGCTGATTTGGGAGGATCTCTGGGGACCCTCTGCTCTGCTCTAGTTGTGATGGCAGGTGGTGTGTAAGGCAATTACAGTGCTATTCTGTTGTACTCAAAGGAAGATCCAGCAGGGTCAGTTAGGATGGCTTGAATGAAGCTTGAGAGCTTGGTGTAGGAGTCATAAAAGCTTTTTTTAACCCACATGAAACTCTGCCACCGGATGGTGGGAACATGAGTTCATGGCATTTTGTCTCACTGAACAGCATTAAATAGGATGTTGTGAAATCTGCCAAGAGTTGAGTGTGCCACGTTAAAGGTTAGAAAAGTTGTTTACAGCTGCAAGCTGATGTTAACAACAGGCAAGTGATTTCCTCTCCACTGATAATTCATAATTCCTTCTGTTGCCCTGTAACAGGTTTTTGAAGTAGCTTGAGCCTTCATTTCTGAATCCAAAGCATTATTTTACTCTCAGCTAAGGCAGTACTTGCATTGCTGGAATTGTCAGCTGCAGTTGCTTGTTTTCACCAGCTGATGGCTGCAGTTTCTTGCAGTTGACTGTACAGGCACCCAGGCGTTGAAGAAAAAGGAGACAAATACTTAAGGGCATGTATCTAGAAATTATTGCAATAGTGAAAAATTTGTATTCATTACTAATTGCTCTTCCATCAGGAGTTAAGCCAAAGCTGGAGACGCTGACATTTTTTACAGCATGCCGAAGATTGTTAGACTGCTTAAAACACAGTCAGCGTGACCTAATTCTTATTTGTTCTGATGTTCCAGCTGATAAAATACCATCTGGAATAAGGAATGTTGGGGCTATGGATTTTTTGTATATAAGTATAGTACTGTGAAGATCAGCTCTATCCTTTTCCCTGAAGAAAAGTCAAGAGAATAGCTTCTGTGAGACCCTATAGAAGAAATATTTTGGGGAAAGTATTTCCATTCCATGTATTTACTTTAACTGATGATGTGTTTAAAAATTCTGTTGTTCCGCTTCCATAACAAAAAACATAAGGATATTTTTCATTAATCAAAATCCCCTGCCTATGACAACTTGGAGCTACCAGTTTGAAATATGCCATTATGCTCAAAGGAGCATGAGGGATGATATCTTTATAGTCCCTTTCATAAAAGCTTAAAGAAGAAAGCAACACATACTTTATGCATTAAAAAGATAATTGAAATAATCTCAAATTCCCCATTTCAGGTTCTTAAATAGGGTGGTATTAACTTATGATGTCTTCGAGATTATCTCTGCAAAAAAGGAGATCTAATCCTACAGCTCGTACATTAAAAAAAAAAAAACCTTGGCACTAGGTGAATTACTTCATTTTTCACCTTCCAGAAGGTTGGGTAAATGCTGTAATACATTGTTGTGCATTTCGGTTGGAATGCTCAGCTGGAACATGCTGTTTCTGAAAGCTGGCGAGGTCATCCTGTTACAAAGGATTAGAGAGACGTTCCTGTGTTTTCTGACAACAAAATATTACTCAAACACCTGCTTGAGTTAAATGTAGTTGTTGGACTGAAATTTCTTGGAAGTGGCTGTTTTTAATTCCATTTCAAAATCTGTCAATATTACCTCGATTTTTTTCTGCTTAGTTTTCTTTAGGCTCTATTCATCTTGTGCATAAAATTTCTTACCTAATAATTTTTTTGAAAAACTTGGTCTTGTTTTAGTGTGAATTGAGGCTCTAAATTATGTTTTGAAAGTGTAACTTGCATTTTTCTTTCTTGTTAATCTTCTTTCTCTGTGCTGTTTCTGAATTGTTTTGTATGGTATGAGTCACTTCTGTGTATTAAGTTTTCCATTGAATGCAGCAGTAAAGTAGGGATGGACAAAAGGGAGGAGGATTGAAGTAAGCTGGTTATGTTCTTTGAAAAAAGTGACTCAAAGTGCATCACGTGTTAGGAATACTGAAATTAGTAATGTTTCTAACGAGTTTTAACTTCTATTGACTTTGAAGAGCTTTTGGGAGAGAGCTTGCTCTATTGGATGTCTTTAATGTATGTAGTTTTGATTTGCAGGATGGATTAAGAGCCCTGAAAACTTTTGACGGTTGTTTGTGTTTTTTTCCCCTCCCCATTGCTATCCTGTGGAATATACTAATGCTGTGGAATTGGACTTGAGATAAATTGTGCAGGGCAGGAGAGGAAGCAAGGCTTTCTTCCTCCTATATCAGTATTCCCCTACAAACTGGTCATGTAAAGATGCGTTTCATATCATACGCTGAGTGCTCCTGTTTGTTCTTGTGTTGTAGGTCAATCAGTGGTGCTCCCCCAGCCTGCTGTGGTACAGCTCCAGGCTTCTGGGGTGCTCCCTGCCTCCCAGCCAGTCCTTGCTGTCACCGGAGGGACCACGCCACTTCACAATCCTGCGGTCAACGCGTTGCCTCCAGCTGCTGGAAATGGCTCAACAGGCGGCAAAATACCAGTGACTAAGCCCTTGCTTCAAAGCACCACAGCAGCGATGGGGCTGGATGTAAGTTCTGACTGTGTGATGATGGCTAATAACCAAAGCTTGGAAATGGTCTTCAGTTACCTGTATGTAGGATATAATGGGAGAACCAGGCTGCTTCTGAGTCTCAGGGAAGACAGAGCCGTAGTTGGGCTCATCTAATAGGATTTCTAACAGCAAATGGGGAATTTGGCAGCTTGGCAAAGAATGGGGAGGAACAGGTTGATGTGTGCTGGCCTGCCTGGAGCTGCAGCCCAGGTATGCACGCATTGTTGTAGAAGACAGTGCTGATATATTTTTTCCTTTGCTTGTCTTCTCAACTGCAAGCTCTCAATGGCTGAAGCTCTCTTACATCTGTCTGATTTTTGATTAGTACTAAATCATTTTTCTAAGCCATATAATAAAACCACTTCTTTGGAAGTAGATGAATTGGAAATGTCAGCAGTAGGCTTGATTCTTTTTCCATCCCCTTTATCTCCCCAGATCTTACTCATGATTTTTGGAAACTTAAGGTACTGGGTTTCATATGATCCTAATCTCTTTAGGCTCCCTTTTCATCATATACTGAATGAATAGAAAAGGGGTAAGCTCTCAAGAGTCACTGCACAAATCATTTTTTCCACAGTAGCTGACAGTAAGCAGTAGGTGTAAACCAAAACAGCTTTTGAGACGCATGTGGGTTTTTTTTTTCCCCTCCTTCAGCTCTGACTAGCTATCTTAACTATCTTAACTAGCTAGCAAGCTGGGTGCTAACTTGATGTAGTTTCTAGTAGTTTGGAGCTGCCTTGGTTGCATTTTGTTGTCCAAAGGAAGCCATGGTTGTGGAAAGTACTGAAGTGTCTTGTTAAACCTCTTAAATAAGAAGGTTTAAAACTGTCTTTTAAACTCTCAGGGTGTCATTCTCCAGTGTGGTCCTCCAAGCACAGTTGTTGAGAGCTGAGAGTCCTATCACATCTCTCGGTGTGAGGGAGAAAACACTGGTTTTCACATTTGAATGAAACTCTGCAGTATAGTCACCTGCCTATTAGCAGTGCAGGACACTGTTTCGCAAAGGTATCTGCCTTCTGGCTTCTTTGGAGGGGTGGTGGTGTGGGGTTTCCTAGGGTCTGAGAATTGCCACTCATGCTTGATGTTAAATTTTCCTCGCTCTTCATGTTTGTGTGGGGGCTGCATTTTCAAGTGAAAAACTACTTGCTACAAAAAATTCAGTAGCCAGACTGCAATGGAAACCATAATCTTGAATTGGCAAGAAGCTAACCAAGGTCTGTCGGTAGGCAGACTGGTTAAAAGCGCTACATTTTTAAATTATAATTACCATAGAATCACAGAATGGTTAGAGTTAGAAGGGACCTTAAAGATCGAGTTCCATCCCCCATTGCCTGCCACTGCCACCCAAAGCCAAACTGAAGAGACCTGTCAGCAGTCACTAGATTTCACTAGATTTCTGGCTCCCTGTAATCAAGACTAGCATGGCACCTTGCTGTTGTCTGAATACAAGATTTGACAAACCCTCTGTATTGTTATTGTGCTTCCCATACACATCTGTGACTGTCAATAGTCAAATGTGTAACTGAGATAATGAAAGGCTGTTTGTTTTGAACAAGGGTTGTGTGGATATTTCCACCTGAAGCTGTTCTAGGGAGGCAGTTTTAAGACTTGGTGTCAGCCTAAATGCTGCACATTCTACCTGTGCTTTTTGAAACATGAAAAAACATTTACAACTGCTCTTTGGCACATTCTGTGAAATGGCACTTTGAAAAAGAACAAATGTTTCAGGATGCAGCTGGCGCCAGCAGGGTTAAAACATCTTGCGACTGCCGTAGCCACCATATGTGGTGCTCAGAGCTGCACAGATGTAGCTGTCATTTGAGCTCTGCAACATGTGTTTTTGTTTGCTAATCTCAGCAGATGTTGCGGGATAAAAAGAAACACTGCAGGACTTTCTTTTTGGGCTTAGGGGGGATAAACTGTTAGCTTAACACTCAGCCCTTCCAGTGGATTAGGCTGAGATTGGTTGATAGCAAGCCGTATGCCTGAGGCCCTGAGTTGTGCTTGCCCTGGTGGCACACGTTTACTTCCCACCCACAGGGCAGTGACAGGCTTTCAGTGCGGTCACTCTTCACTAGGAAACCAGTGAAGAACTTTCCACTAGGAAATTGGACAAAAGAAACGCTGCCAAAGCAAGCCACTCTTCCGGTTGAAGGAAAGAGGCTCTTAACTAAAAAAGCAGATTGCCTTTCCTGTTGCAATTAAATATGACGACAAATGGTAGGTGTATGAGGGAATTCAGTTTAGTTGTGTCCTTAGAAGGCCTTTCTCTTATGTTTCCACTCAATAGGGAAAAAGGATGTAATTCTGCCTTCCAGTTCTGTTGATTTAAAAAAAAAAAAAAAAAAAATCGAAAATTTAGAAGAAGTTATATTATGCAAAATTACTTCAACACAACTGTGGATTTCTGTTAAAGAATCCTGTTTTCTGTGCTGTAGTCAAGTTGTGTTCTGTTGAGTTAAAGACAAGAAAACCGAGATCTGTCATAAGAACAAAGAAAACACTTGTGTAGGTTTTGTATTCCTGCATTTAAGATTCATATTCAAAGATAGCAGCTTTCGTAAGCTGAGGTAAGAAGCTGGCCAATGTAAAGTTGAAAGGGTTTGTACTTCCAGCTCTTTGTTAATTTTCCCAGTGTGTGTACCAAAAATTCCATGGAGTGTGAGAGACATTCTTACTGCATTATGCTAGAAATACAGCTTATGTTGGAATGGAGGTTAAATTTTGCTCAGAACTGAGTTTTCTTTGGAAGGCTAAATTGAGGTAGCAGTGTTTATTTGTAAAGTGCATGACTCTGTAAAGCCTCTGAAGATAGAGGACAATCTGCATCTAGTTAGTACTGTTTGAAGCAAGGTTTTGCAGTGAACCTTTCACTTCTCCATATTTGCAACATCTTTTTTGTGTGTGTGTTAGTGGTGGTGTAGTTTTTAAAGAAATAAAGCAAAAGCTAAATCATTAATTAATATTTGACTCTAATGCAAATATTTTCCTTTGTGGTCTGTGCTTCCTGAGAACCAGAAGTTACTGTCTTCAGTGGTAAATTAATACAATACAACCTACAAAGAGGGAGGCTTCAAAAGAAGTTAGCAGAGGTGTATTCTATGTTTAATCTTTGCTCAGCACTCATGCAATGTTGCTTAAGCAGTCTAACATTCTAAATTAGTTCCTTTCTCTCTTCTGATTATCAAAATGCTCAAGCAAGGGGCATGTTTATCTTGATGCCAAGCCAGCTCTGTAATGCTCAGGGCCGTACTGCTTCCAGGTTCAAGCATTACTGCACTGCTTCAAACACAAAACTCTTTCAGTTTCCTGCGTCAGATTTAGGTAGGATCAAGTGTGCACTTTTTAGAAAAGCCAAGTAAGTGCTAGAGGGTTAACCAAGGACCTTAAACTTTATTAGGGGTTGTCAATTAAAACAAAATAACTCAAGGACACGAATAGTTTGGTTTCATTTAACCAAGCCTAAGAAATGACTGGAAGTGAAACTGGTGTGGCAGAGACTGAAATGCAGTCACTGCACAGAGTACCTTGAATACATCTGGGGAGAGCTGCTGTTCCTGACAGCATTCAGAGAACACTGAGTAAAGGAGGGCAGTCTAGATAAATACCATCTGAAACGTAGCTGGTACTGTCTGAAACAGCAATAGGTGTGCCTCAGGGTCTACTTTACTGTACAAACACTGCACTGGTGCTTAAACTCCATGTTTTCTCCTGGGAAGCAGATATATTTGCCAGAGGTTCCAGACACTTAGTCAAAAGCTGTCCAGTAGTGAATAATCCTGAGCAGCTCTACAAACAAGAATGGATGTAAACAATTTGGTCTTCTCTGTTTGACTTCATGATGCAAAACCTCTTTTTAAAAAGAGGAATGTAACTACTTGTTTGGAATATCACACAACTGAAGCCAAAGCTGCTGCATGAACTCATTCCTTGTTATTTCATCCCTGGACAGTTGAAATGATCCTGGCCCCAAACTGGTGTGTTCTATACGCTGCAGTCCTCGGCTAGCTGGAACCATTTTATTTTTCCAAAGTTTTTATATGTCTGCAAAAGTTTTCTTATGTTAAGCATTGTAGTACTTAAAAAATTCAAGACACAGCTTGGTGTTAATGAAAATACATTAAAATCTTTTCCTTCTCCAGTCTCTGTTAAAGAGAGAAACTGGAGTAAGTACAAACAGCTTCACTTTCACAGACTTTTGTTGGTGGCAGCAGACTAGACATAGATCATAATAAATGATCTTCACAGAAAGCAATTAGATCAACGTGGAGACAGTCCAAAATGTTAATGCACTGTAACGTTTTTTTAGTCTTTGTCACCAGACTGCAGTATCATGAAGAAGAATGACTTCTTCAAACAGCCTGTAGCCAATTTTTCTTGCAGACACCGAAGCCCTAGAGCAACAAATTGTCTGTGTGTGGGTATGTACAGGGAGAGAGTTGGAAAGCTATGGTTGAGGTTCTGTAAGAGCCAGACCTTAGCTGGAGGACACTGTCCGAGTTTGTTAATGTTACTATTCTGTGACTTGTCTATTTTTTTCTAGACTGATACTTCTAGAATAGTTCTAATATTTTTTTCTTTAGCTTTCATGCTCTAATGGATACAGGTTACTCTCATGCATGTGTTGGTAGCTACTGGAGTATATTCAGGTCTGTGTAAGATACAGCATTCAGGTCTCTTTCACTGTAAACATCATTAAGGCACAACCTGTTGTAGCCTAATAATGTGGTGGAAGTCTTCTGTTTTTAGTAAAAACAGAGTTGCTGTTGCTAATCTGTGAGGAAAAGGACATCAACAGAGTAGTGTTTAAATTTAGGATTGCAAGTAGCTTTGTAGAGCTCTGCAGTATCGGTCATCGTTATCCTTGTCAGCAGCAAGATGCTTTCATTCTAGGTTGTCCCACTCAGTGCAAACCACAAAAAGAGTGAGTGGTAAGGGATGATAGACTGTTCCTGTGTGGGGAAAAAAAATCAGACTCATGAGAACTGTTGGGGGATGGGGAGGGGTTACTTTGAACTGCCCTGGTCTGGTCTCGCAGCCTGAATGCCTGCTAGTGGTTGGAGCGAATTATGTGCCCTTGTGGAGTATGTTTGCTGGTTTAGCTTCATCTGGAAGGAATCCGGTTTGTGTGCTCTATCAGAAACTGTTCTGTGATGTGAACCAAAGCATATTAAGTGGGACAATCAGGAAATGTGCATCAAAGCCACACTTCTGATCTGAATTAAGATGCTAATACAGATGCACCAGAAACTGCATTTAAACTGCCATGTAAGTGCCTCATACACATAGAATGTGCAATCCGAGGTCAGCAATAGTATTCAGTCTCAAAAACTATAACTATATAGGATCTGGAAAAGGTACAGAAACAAGTGTAATCCATGTGGAAATGGTCTCCATGCGGGACAAACTAAAAAACTGTAGGATTTTTCAGTTAAGAAAACAGATGACTGATTGTAGCCTATAAAGTGGTGTATGGTAAAGTGAAGATGAAAGACATTCTTGCTACCTTGCAGACTTATGTATTTTCTGTCTTTGTGACTTGATTGATCAAATCAAGCTGCTGCTCAAGTGTACATTATGAGTCCCTACACATAGAAGGTTGAGAACGCAGGAGAAAACAGAAGCAGCACAGGACCTGTTTTTTTCATTATTAGTGAGCTGTAACTCTTGGATCCCTACTTGTCTCTGTGCTGAGCATTTCAGCTCTTTTGAAGCAGAGTGCAGGAAGCTATCTATGCAGACTTTTGACAAAACAAAGGAGCAGAAGTTATGCATGAAATAGAGGCACTTTTAACTTGTGGATCATTAACAGTCCTTGGTATTGTCTGTCCAGGTCAATGTCTTGAGAAGGCAGCAACGCATGATCAAAAACCGGGAGTCAGCCTTTCAGTCACGGAAGAAAAAGAAAGAATACATGTTGGGACTGGAGGCAAGGCTGGAGGCAGCCTTATTGGAGAATGAGAAACTCAAGAAAGAAAACAGCACGCTGAAGAGGCAGCTGGATGAAGTAGTATTAGAGGTAAGAGATTGTGAGAAACATCTGACTTTATATATTGCTCAGGTGGAAGGTACTAGAGCACAACATGGAAGTGTTGACTGGAAGACCTTTGGGGGTTTCTAGCTCAGCCTTCCACTCCAAGCAGGACTTTCACCAACTCTAGGTCAGGACAGCTGTCACATTATCTGGTTGACACTTAATTCTTTATTTTTGGTGCTTTTGAAGATTTCACTGAGAAGATAGATGGGATAGAAGCTGAATATAATGTACCAACCTAAGAGTTTTATTATTAATTAGTCCTGGCATGTATTCATATGTAATTAGGCAAATGTAAAACTAAAAAGCAAGCACAATTTGGTGTATTTAGCTTCTGACATACCTTTGCATGTCTGTGTCCCTTTTTTATTGTTTGTCTTCTCTGTTTTTTCCTGTCTAGAACCAGAAGCTCAAGGTATCATCTCCAAAGAGAAGGACCCTGTGTGTGATGGTGATACTGGCTTTCATAATGTTGAATTATGGTCCATTGAGGTAAGCTGCCTAGGAATTCCTCTTTGCCTAGCAGGTTTGCTGTCCTGTGATTTTTGTTTGAATCATTAATACAGGCAGTGTTGTGATTTAGAGCCGTGAGTTTGAAACCTGACTTCTGTCCTTTACTCTCCTGCATAGGGGAAGACTCGTCTGTATAACGGTCCCTCTTTTGGAATCCTTCTGGCAACAGAAGCTAGATCTTGTACTTAATTTCTCTTCACTTGGCATTTTGTTAACCAGTGCAGCATACAGCAGTTTGTCTGCTCCATTTATACCTGAAGAGATGTGTTTACCATCCTTCTAGAAAAAAAAAGTCAGGTTTTGAGAGCTCACCTGCTTGTTTATACCTATGCCCATGTCAATAGGGATGAGTTCAAGCTGCCTCTAGTACCTGGTGCAGGAAATCCCACTGTTTGTTCCAGTGCATTGCAATCCTGTCTGTCAGATGTGTCTAGCAGCAATCTTCCTTATGACAGTGTAAGCCCTATCTTGTCTTCTAGATCTGGTGAAGAGGTTCGTCCCTCTCCTTCATTAGTTGAAGTGGTAATCAAAAACCTCTCTTGTTTGAACTGAATCAGTGGTTCATAGAAACCAGACAGTGAGAAGGAAATGCTGCATTACTTCCCAGACACTTTTAAAGAAACCTGTGGAAGAGAGGAGACTAAAAAGGGATATTTCTTGCATGTATCTGTCTATTTAACCTGGCTGTGGAACATAAAAGCCTTGCATATGAAACTGTTCATGTCTTTCAAAAGGGGAGGATATTTCAGTAGATTCCCAGTCAGCAGTGTCTCCGTTTGTCCTCAAAACCCCAGTCAGACTAAAGGAATGGGATTAGGTGAATCTATAAGAATACTTTGTTTCTGATTATGATACATTTTTACAAAGTTGGTGTTTATATTTTTAGTAACATTAGAAAATTTGCTAAAGCTGGAATCACTTTTGAAGTATTTGCACTTACTGCAAATACTGCTTATTTCAGGCAGTGAAATACAGCTGATAACTTTACTTTGACATGGATGATTTTAAGGTAGACTATTTCTTTGTGCATTTAGTGTTTATATTGGGATTTTTCACTCTTCAGCAGAAAAATCAGCTTCCAGATACCAAGTGATTGGTTTGTACGTCCCATCTGCATTTGCAAAGATTAGCACTCACTTGAGAGACACTTGGTGAGAATTCATAGAACCAGTAATCTTTCTGAAGCTGGGAGAAATTTCTGTTGCCTCCACATGGGAGTGAGGAGTTGGAGTACATGAAGCTCTTGTTTCCAAGTCTCTCAAAACTATCATACAGAAGATGGCTGGGAAGTCTTTTACCACATTGCTCTAAAGTTTCTGTGGCAGCTTCTCTACTCCCAGAAATGAGTAAGGTGTTGAGCTTGATGGCAAGAAACTGCTGTCAAAGTAGACTGAAAGGTCGGTTTGTGTTCAAATCTTTGCAAGAATCGCTATCTATAGAAATGGGACAGGTTAATTTCTCCACCCATTTGATGTTTAATAAAGTAGATAAAGCAAAAAGAAATTCCCTGATGTCTGATTGTTCCTGGCCAGTGTAGTAGCTCAGCATGCCAGTGTCATTGCATTGCCTGAACTAGGTGCTCTGCATCAGTACTGGATTTAGACAGTGAAGAGAAATGTAATAGCAAATTTGCAGGGAATTACTCTTATCTTTCTACTTTTTTTTTTTTTTTTCTTTCACTAGCAGAGTAAATGGTTGCCCTGCAATTAAAATACTAGACTGTATCAAGG
Organism: Calidris pugnax; assembly: GCF_001431845.1. Lineage (NCBI taxonomy): Eukaryota > Metazoa > Chordata > Aves > Charadriiformes > Scolopacidae > Calidris > Calidris pugnax. The sequence continues at coordinate 5,328,465 of NW_015090852.1, read as the reverse complement.
TGATGGGAATGTTGATTTTTGCAATACCCTTTGGAAGGTCCAGAATATGGGATATACAAACCATTACTGAGGATTTCACTCCTCCCATACACGTTTTCTTCCTTTTATAAAGGTGTCACTGAAAGATAGCTCCCTGAACGTGGTAGTTGTGATTGCTGTTCTGCTTAGGCCTTGCCAACAGAAGCTTCCAGTACACATGATGCTTTTTCAGTCTCTGCAGCTTCTCACAGAAATAAGTAATTTTTTGTTACAATACCAATGCTAGCTTATAGTTCAGCAAAAGTAAATTTTTGCTGCGAGTTAGCTAACTGTGGAATGCCTAATTTCTATGCAGTGGTCAACAGGAGAGAAATATGATTTGCAACTTTGTGGCAGTGTTGCTATTTCTTCTGTGTAGGAAATCATTTCACTGGCACACCTGTATGGAGGTGTGACAGCATTCAGGCACAGGGTGTTCTGATTCAAGCATATTAGCAGTGAATATTTCATTATTTAAAACCAATGAACCATTGCAAAGAGAGAGTGACATCCAAAAAAAGCAAAATCATGGGAAATTCACCCCCTAAATTCTGTAGCAGACTTTGAAATTCCCTTAGCTGGCCTTATTGTAAGATGCTTCTCAGATTCTTAATTGGAAGTGATAGGATTCTTTGAAGGCTAGAGGTAAAACAAAAGGACACATATATAGGTTTTCTCTTTAGTTGCCTATTTCTGTCAAATCAGAGAAGGCAGGGAAGCGGTCGAGTTGTTTTGGGAAGGAAATGTGAAGCTGAAGGACAAACATTCCTGCGAATGCTCCATGGCCTGCAGTGGGTCAGCAGAGGTGCAGTGTTTGGACACTTGGCATCCCACAAAAAACCCCATCTGGATGGTTGGCTGTGTGCTTAGTTCTGTGTTATTTTGCTTTAATGGATGTGTGTTGTACCAGCACAGGTTCACACATAATTTTGTTTATTGGTCCTAAGTCTTTTTGACTGTGTATGTAAGTGGTGAGATGTTTGTGATGTTTTGTGGAGGACTCTGAGGCTGTGCTGTTCTATTATTTTAAGATCATGGGAAGCAGTCCAGAACGTGGCAGCCCTTGGCAAACAAGTTTAGCAGATAAAATTATTCTGCTCACACATTTTTTCACGCTGACAAACGTATTGTGTGTACGGGTAATCTGTAACATTGACTTTGGGAATATGGGAGCGGGGCTGAAAGTCTGGTAGAGAAGCTGGAGTATCAACCCAAGAAACCTGTTTGAAAATATTGGAGGGAGAGCCTAGTCCAGTCTGCCTAATTGCCAGCATGCTTTTCATAACATCCTTCAGTCTTGGACATGGCACCATGTTATCTCTGAGAAAAGAATGTAAATTGAATTAAATAGAAATTGAATATAAATGTGAAACGAATACTTTCTGGTTGTGAAAGTGGATTGTATAGAGTTTACAGATTCTATTAGTGTAAGTTGCTATTTTATCTATTTGCTTTATGCTAGAAGAAAAGGTGCCCAGGGATTTCCCATCTGTGTGTCAATGAACTATTCTCTAATCTTTGTGAATTATTTGGATTTGGATTTAACATCTATAAAAGCTTCCTTTTATTATTATTTAAGTATGATTGGTGAGGTGTATGAAGGGAAAAGAGTACATTTTGATGCAATTCCTTGCAGAGGTCACCCCCTTGCCCCAGTCTTACGTACCATGAGGTACAAGACGGGAATTGGCAACCCACAGTATTTGCACAAAAGGCAGTGAGCACACAAACCTTGGGATGCAGCAGGGTTGGGAGCTGGAACACCACATCTGGAGGCAGGTATCTCTGGAGGCAGCATCTCCTGCCTTCACCCTTGCCTCCTGTGAGAGCTGGTGTCAATCAGCATGGTTGTGTTCTCAGCTGGCATGGCACCCCTGAAACATTGCTGACTTCTGGCATTACGAAACATCTAATTAGCTGTGCTGATTTTTTTTTTTACCACTTAGAGCATGAAATCTGAAAATTTTTCAAACTGCTACAGTTCCTAGATGCTTTTTGGTTTTTTTTTCCTCTTGTTTAATTTCCACACTTGTGTTAGACTGTGCCTCGGTAGTAACCAGATCTGAAAACGTGTTAAGCACAAACAATGCTGAAACAAATGGAAACCAAGCACATGTTCTAGTGCAAACAATCCATGTATTTATTGTGGGAATATGTTTCTTTTGTTTTTCTTCCTTGTTTCCATTTGAATACAAATTGTCTTGCGTGGGTTTTTTTGGTTGGTTTTTTTTTAATCTAAATCCTACATGTGATAGTAAAATGTTTGCAGAAAATTCAATTAATGCATAAAAAGTAGGGAAGGCAGAACGATCACAGAATATGCAAAACATAAGCTTTCTCCATCTCTGTGACTTGGGGCAGGAGCAGCGAAGATGTAAGCCAGGTACTTGCTAGTGGCTGTAGCATTATTTCCTTGGCTATGAAAAATTAATTTTTTTCCCCTGATCAGTCTGCTCAAGCTTATGTGGTGGTCATCATCTAACAACAGAGCATTTATAAAGATGTGAGCCAGCCAGAATGTGTCCTAAATACCATTTCAGATATTTAGTGGACAGAAAACAAAGGAAAATATGAGGTTGGAGAGAGGAAAGGCAAATCTGCAAAGAAATTGGAACAGGGGGGTTGAGAAGGTGGTGTGACTATTATTATTTTATTAATTTTGTTTTTTCTTACAAGTTGGCCACCTCTGTATGGCTGGAACCTCTTTCAAACTGGAAAACAAACTTGATGATGTAACCAAAAATTCTTAAGCTGTGGAAGATGACTGAGGTGGTGACTGATGGAGCTAAGTAAAGTTGCTGCTTCAAAATGTGTTGTGTCCTGTTGACCTACAGCAGCTGTGCTAGAATTGCTGGCCTTTTGTAGAGACTTCATTGCAGCTCCTCTCTAGAGTGCCCTGATGGGCTTTCCTCTACTTTCCAGGACTGTACTGGAAACTGAATAGTCTATTAAAAATTTAGATCTATTGAGCAATCTGCGAAGAAAAGCACCAGCCTGGGTAGCTTAGAACCATGGTCTTGTGGTAGATTGAAACAAGTGAAGAAGCAGTGATTTTTGACTCCTGAAAGACTTAGGGGTGTGTCTTGTTTCAGAGATTGGTAGCACAAACATTAGGAAAAAAATCCAGACGTGGTAAGATTAATCATCTTTTACTAAAAATTATGAAATCACCCAAGGTTTGTTCAGCTGTGTGCTACCATGATCTGTTGCTTCTAAGGACGGAGTAAGCAGAACCCAAGTCTTTCACCAGCACCCGGATTAGTGTCCCAGCTAGTCTGCAGGCTGCTAGTCAGTGCTAATGTAGCTTGCTGAGATTTTGGAGTACGCATGATTTGGGCTGCTGAAAGCAGCATCTGTTGAGCCACACCTGTATTGGTGTCAGTATGGTTTAGAGACCTTACTCAAGCTGAGCAATCTTGAGTTGGTGTGTGGGAGAACAGGATTATTCTGAGCTTTGGTGCATTCAGCAGTGCTTTTGGGTAAGTTTGCTATTGTTTGAGCCTTAATGCTGGACTCCTTCATTAAAGAAACAGACTTGTCTTACAGCAAGCAGTAGCCTAGGGATACCTGCATAGTGGGATGCTGGAAAGTTAGAGAAATAATTTTCTAGTTTCCTTAAAGGGAGCATTAGCTGTGTGTGCAAAGGGGCTAATTCCATTACCACAGCATCACATGCAGCAGGCGTTGTGTTGCTGCAGAGATGTTTTGAGCTGTATGTTGTATGCTCAGGTTTGTCAGTGCAGATCCCACCCACAGCAGCCAGTTCTGGGCCAAGGTCTCAGTATGGTCTGAATCTCACCACTGTGCTGCCCTCAGCATCAGGTGAACTCAATCATGAGATCAAGCAGTGCCATGGCATGTTTGAAAACATGCCAGATTTCCTCTTGAGTAATACGTGCTAAGCAGACTAAAGCCATGTGTCTGGCACCTACCTAGAATGAAAGGCAATGACTAGCAACTGCAACACAGTATTTATTTTTTTCCCTGTTGCCTTAACAATTCTTCCTGATGGTGGAGGAGCACATGCTCCTTCCTTGCTCCATTCCAGTCCGAAGTCAGGCAGGTTAGTTGAAACCACCAATGGCTTGCAGTGTAACAGAGGAGGAGCTCCTCAGCTGGGCTCCTTGCCTGGCTGTTGCCACCTTCCAGCTGAGCCTCATCTGGGAGTTGTGCTGAACTGCAAGCATTAAACATTGTACCTGTGGAACCATGAATTCCTTCAGCTGCAGGCTGGATAGTGTTGTCTGAACTTCCACCGGCTGCTTGAAGCCTCTCTAAAAGATGTTCTGAGAATAGGGAACCACAAATTGTGATCTGTACAGCAGGGTGACTTTCTTACTCTCAGTTCATCCAATCCTGGTCTTTTTTGGGCTCGGTGAAGGATAGAGAAGGATTATTTCTCTTCTTTTTGCAAGCTTCAATAGCATTCCATGTATCTTTAGGAGGGTAATAGATTTAAATGTGATGTATACCTGAAGTATGCTAACAAACACACGTACAAATGATGGCAGTCAAAGGGCTATTAATTTCTTACGCCCTCGTAGGGAGGAACTGGTGAAATGTGAAAGCTCTTAGGTGAGTGCAAGAGGCGAGTGACAGTACCATGTTAACCAGCTCCTTCTGGCTGCCAAGGAAATGCAGAGCCCTCTGAGTATTTTAGCAAAACCAGCAGAAGCTCCAGAAGGCGTTTGTGGCTCTTAACATTTCTAATACAGGAAACTTATTTTAATGTTTGTGACACTGAAACAATACATTTCAATGCTGAGTTCAGTGTACATTTGTGTTGGAGATGGCCCAAAGGTAGAAAACTGCTTCTGTAGCACACCTTTGGTCTTGTGTTGTAGTTTCTCCTTGAAGAGAGAGAGAGAAATTGAGGAAAAGGACAAGCTGAATCATTTGTACTTGGGTTCAGGTCCCAAACCTTTCAGAACTTCTCGTGATGGGTTGGTGCTTGATTTTCTTACAAACTACAGCTTCAGGAGCAGGAAGTGATTCCTTCCTCCTTCGTTCACTGATCACAGCCACATGTTCATCTGGCAGAGCTGTGCTTTGGCCTGGCTGCGGTCACTTGCCTTGTCCTGCTGGTGTAGTTGCTGAACCTGCACAGAATGCCAGATGCACTCCCTGATAACTTACCCTTTTCTCCATGCCTTCAGCTGCCAGGCTGAGAGTGAAATCCAGAAAGCTTTAACCCTGAATGAGCATTGCTTGTGTCAGGCCTGCCCATGCTTTGGCAATAAAGGTCAGCCCACTTCCCAATAACTGTATATAGTTTTCTAAGCAAAAATAAATGTTCTGGGTGTCGATACTTGCTTTCATTCTTTCTTTTCTAACAGATTTATTAAAAATAAATTGTTCTTTAAAGAAAGCAAAACATAAGAAAAACACAGGGATCACCCATCCAGTTTGGGTTGCTTTCCTTGTCCTCCCCAGCAGAGGAAAGAGACCAGCCCAGCACTCAGAGGGTAGCTCTGGAGCAGCCTGGTGGAAGAAGGTGTAGTGCCTTGCTGTCGGCAGATGGTGCCCTCATCGGGAATAAGAAAAGAGAAATACTTTCCAGAGAGCACTTGGCACTGTGGCAGCCTTGTCTGGAATCAGTTAGGAAGAGGACAAGGTCCTTGGTTGGTGTCTCCTTGCAATGTCAACTTTAGCCTGTTGGAAACATCCCAGTTTATATTCAGAGATGGTTCTGTCCCCAGAAAACTCTTTGTTATGATATCATTATTGGCTGTTGTCTAAAAATTACTGTACAACTTAAATGTCAGTATTTAAAACTTGAAGTGCACAGGGTTTTTTCAGCCAGAAGTACAAATGAAACTTAGTTGGGGCTCCTGGCAAGACTGGCTTTCACATTTATCAAACTGACATTCAAACCAAAGAAGTAAAAATACAGCTAAAATATCAGGTGCCATTGAATGCCTGGAAGAACCATGACAGGAGTGTTGCTTTTCTTTCCCTCCTATAGTCAAATTTATCTACACTTCAGAACAAACATCTGCATGAAGTATTTAGTGGTTCTTTCTTTTTTCCCTTGGATCTGTTTTTGCATCTTAAACAAGCCGATAGCTCAGCCAGCTTGGACAGGGTGTTTGCGGCTGTGTGAAAACCCTGTAATGCTCATGGTATCTGGGATGTCCAAACGTAGGCTACAAAGTCTTGGTAGGCACCCCAGCTGTGTAAGTGTGGCCAAACAGAAGAGGTTCCAGCTTCCATCTTCTAACTGGTCAACTTGTCCGTTAAAGCTATTTCTGAGCTTCGGTCTTTCTTGACTTTAGAGTTACTGCCCCACGTTTATTCCTGCAAATGGTAGGACTTGCTCAGGGGAGATACATCAAACTGCTCTTGCTTTTCCAAATTCTCACCTTGTAGCTGAACAGAATGAAAAAAGTGTCCGTGGTTTTACCATCTGACATATAAAACATTTTTAAAAGCAGCTATTGATATCTGAGCTGAAAATACTGGTTTTTGGAAGCTTTTTTCCCTCTGAATGAGATCATCTACCTTTCTTTTCACTGTTTCTAGCCTTGTCTACCTGATGTTTTAAAATGCTCAATGTTGACTTCATCTTTAGTGTCACAGTGTTGGGATCTGCTCTGTAGACCATTCCAGGTCCAGCTGGAAGGTCCAGGTTGCTGTTCTGCCTAGCACTTGTAAAGCTCAGTATGCTTCAAGTGGGCAGATGTTTCCAGGTGTAGCTCTGCAGGAGAGCTCCATCCTTTGTCCTAGCTGCTAAAGGGATTCCTTGGTCCTAAGTCATTCTTTTTCCCCTGTGCCAATTTGAGATGTCAAAGGAGGAACATTTCTGATATGTCATACCTTTATGTTCCCACATGGCAAGGGAAGGTCTTTGAGAAGTCAGAGGATATATAGAATGTTACCTACGTGTCCTCTCCTATCTGTTACCTGAAGATGGAGCCCTATTTACAGACAAACTCCACAAGTGACCTCTTGTGGGAGAAAGGAAGAGGAAGAAATAGCACAACGTAACAACAACGTCTTCTGTTCAGAGCGGGGAAAAACTAACAAAACTCCCCAAGTAACTAGAAGGTGGAAGCAGGGCAGTATTTCAAGTTGTGGGGTTTTTCCTCATCCAAAATGAAAGTCCTTTTGGTTTTGGGTCATTGTCACAAACCAAAGAAAGAAGGAAGGGAAGTTGTTTGGGGTTTTTTTTAAGACATGTTTGAGACTTTGAGAGGGAAGCTTTCGATCGTCTTCAAGGTCCTAAAAAATGAATGGGAAAGGGTAGGCAAAATTTGCCCATGTAGCTTAAGGCAGAAATTGCTGCTAGCCCTGCTTCAAAAGAAGCGTTTTGTGGAAAATAACAATCCTGATAAAGAAAAGGGCATTGGAATAAATACCGTAAATAATACCATGTTTTGTCCTTAAGTTGGTGCTCATGTTCACAGAAGTGGGAGCCGTGATTTAAGAATGGCAACACGCTCTCTGCCTCATTCTTTGTCTTTTGCTGCTGAAGATACCTTCTTCCAGGTTGAAACATCCCGTATTTAGCTGCTGCCAAAAGTGAAATTTTAATTTTGATGAAAAGATTAAGGTGTTTTAAGCATGAGAAGAGTGAAAATAAACATTTCCTCTCTATTAAGGCTGATATAATAAAATGAGGTGTGTGTGGTTTTGAGTGTCTGTACAGCTAAAACAACTAAATTACAAAAACTGAAGATTATCTGTGATTGCAGAGCGGTGTTTATCTTTATCCTTGGTGGACTTGGTTTGGATTTCTTTACTTTCGCTCAGAGTTCGGGGTGAACTGGAATAGCAACATGGTGCTTGTGGCACTTCGCCTCGAACTTGTCACCTCGCCAAGCTGGAACCTGAAATAACAAGAATCAGCTTTGCAGAACAAGGCAAATAGGAAGGAAGAACCATCATGGAAAAATGCAGATTTGTTACAGTTCTACTGATGAGGTTTTTCTCACCTTTAACTCAATAATTACATGGAAAGTTTCTCTGGTTGAATATATCATTTTGAACAGGAAAGGAGAGAAGTAGGATAGGATAAAATGCAAGACCCAGTAAGTCCATCAACATGCTGGGCAGCTGATACACTTCAGGCTGTGGAGAAATGGTTTGCAGGAGAGTTAGAACTTTCAGATCTTCTGATAGATATTCTTGGTTTTGTGAATAAATTTCCATATATTTTTCCCTGTCATGGGTCCAGCTTAGGTAGAGCAGGGACATTTCACAGTTATGTGACTTCCAGCAAGAACATGTGGCATCCCTTTAAGCATCAGCCTTAGTTTTGAGCTCTGGTTCTGGGCTTGATATGCTGCCAGCTGTGCTGATGCTTTCGTTGGAAGAAAAGAAACATGATCTCATAAAATATAGTAGATAGTGGAGATTATTTCTGTAAAATTGGATAGTCTGGTGTTGCCTGATCTATGAGGCTATGAATAAACCATCCAGCTTTCCACGCTATGCAGCAGAAGCAATGAGACATTTGGATGCTAGTGTACATATACAGTAAGGAAACTGCCTCTAAGTACTTTTTTGCTCGCTGTCACTAGTGAAAGCAGAGCCTGTAGCATTTCTGCTGCCCTGATTCTGTGCTGCTGCCTGGAAACCTGCAGGAGAGGAGGCAGTCCAAGCGACGTCAGCCTGGATCTGGGATTGCCCTGGCTCCAGCAGTTCTGCAGAACGTGACACAATTACTCACGGGGAGACCTGAGTTACTGCTAACAGGAGTGCAAATGTGTTGGCAAAAGAGAGGGGATTGCTAGGCAACTATGTCTGTGTGCCTTCTGCTTAGTTGTGGAGTATTTAGTTTGCCCTTCTTGCTAGTTCTTGCCTTTCTCTGTTATTAACATTTATATTGGTTGCGGATTGCAAAGTGGTGCCATGTAACAAATAGGAAAATGAGATCTTCCCCTGCAGAGTTTATGCTCTGCTACACAGGAGAGGTGGGGAATGAATTAAAATGTGGTCTGTAGGTAGTGATCAACATGCATGGCAAAGATGTCTTTGACATGCTGGGGTCTTGTTTTATTTTTGTACTTTCACTGTGTTGCTGCTGGTGATGCTCTGCTCGTCGGCTAAGAAGGTTAGAACTTGGTTTTGTAAGCATACATATTTCAGGAAGCAACCACATTTACAAAAGAGTAAAGCTAGCCTCTGGAGAGGATGGCCTGAAGTATTGCTTTTTGTGCTTTCAAGATTTCTCACTTGTAAGTCACCCTTCTGAACCGGGATGCAGTTGATCTCGTATAGCAGTTGTGCAGTTGGTTTTTCCAGCTCAGGTGTGAAATGCTTCAGCCTTCCTCTGCATGGAGAGCAGCACGGGCGTTCCTGTGCTGCACGGCTGGCTGGCTGAGCCAGGGGAAGGTCCTTCAATCACTGCAAGCACAAACCAGGATGACAGGGTATCTGGGACCACAGCCGGCTGCCGCTATGCGGATGGGGTTGTCAGCCCTCCTAATGTTTCTAAATCCAAGTAGAATTGAACATGTATATGTTTGTGTACAGGTTTGTTAGATATCTGGCATAATATTCCAAGCTTGCAGCTGCACGGAATTTGGTAACCATATTTTCCATACATACTGTATTCATATAAACTACATCAATTGTGCTTTGAGTTAAAGTTCGGGATAATTTGATTTGAATGTAGGTAATTTTTTTATGCCTGCAGATCTAGATAAGAAAAAGATTGATCTCAGTTTCATCAGGTGAAGCTTTATGGGGGAACATGAAAACCAGAGCATCAAAATCCTTTGAACATTTAAAACTGAAGAAAAGAACAGAATTGCTTTTCTGTCTACTAATGCTTAGAATGACAGGAATATAATGACGGAAGACACCATGTGTTTACGTTAGATATGACATGAACCTTATCCATGTAATACAGCAGCAGCCACAAACTTATCCACCTGAGTATTTAACATGCTACAGTAAAGTGTCTTGCAGACCCTTTATATTTGCGATAATTTTGTTGTGGTTATTATATTTTGCAGTGTATTTGAAAAGGATCCCAATGGAGTTGATTCCACTGCGAGTTCCAGCCACCGGACCAGAAATCTTCTGGAGTTCTCAGCCAACCAGGAGTCCAGCACAGCTCAGAAAATACCTGGGGACATCATTCCTGAAAACAGGTGCAACGAAAATCTTTAACATATTTTAAGTGGCAGAGGGCTAATGGTGCTTTTTAGATCTCACTGCCTTTCCATTTGCTAACCTTTTTGGGCAGTGTTATTGCTGCTCTTACAGAGCTACTGAGTTTACAGAGACAGTGTTTTGAAAGGTGATTTCTTTTATTATTTAACAAAGTTTACCAGGTTGCTTTTCAAATGAATATGATCTTTTATCTCTGAGATTGCCCAATACATAGAGCTTCAGAAGTGTACGTGTGGCTATGCTGTATGTTGTTAGGGACAGTGTGGTGGAAAAGAGCTTATAAACAAGTGTGTGTCTTGGAGATTTTCATGACCTTCTTCAGTTCTTTGTCTGTCTGCTTTTTTTCCCCTGATCTTTATTTTAGCTTGCATAGTTATGGTATTTGTCATATTATCTATCTCTTCCTACTTTTCAGGCTGGAGTATTTATTTTTTTAGTTGCTCAAGAGAAGACTGGGGAAGTTCACAATTAAGGACACACTCTGAACTTAGCACTGTACTTTTTTAGAAATTTCTGAGTCTGTCTTTATGCTTACCCATTATTTAATTATATAGTTTCTTTCAAGCTTCCTAGATCTCTCGCATTCAGTGCATAAGTGAACGTATAATTGTCTCCAGATTGAATTCTGGCTAATCCAGCTCATGTTTTCCCCTTAGAAGATTTATCCTATCAGATTGTCCCTTTCCAGTGGAGAGTTTTGGCTGGTTGAACAAAGCCAGGCACAGATGTGCAGAAAGCCCTAATGTATTTTGCCATGCAGAAGGAACGCAATAAATCACGAGCGTTTTAAGGCTGTAGCCATGGTGAGGGCTTTGTGTCCTATGTGGCACATTTCAGACCATGACTTAGGGGACGTAGTAGTAGAGCAGTCCTCTTAGGAGGACATGCTAGTGCCTGTACCTCCTCCTTTTCTCTTACTCTTTCACCCTGTTTTTTGGCAAGCTGTGAGCTCTTTGCTGCATATTCTCCTTTATCAGTCCTAGATACAGTGAGCGGGAGAAGCAGACATGAGGATGGAGAGAAAGCTGAAAGCTGGGAAAGGGAGGGGAATGTAAATAAGATGTTCGTAAGCTCTTATGCTTGATTTTTCCAAAAGAAGTTGAGGTTTAGGAGCTACCGGTCTCTGCCAAAACCAAGAGGAGTAAGACAGTTATTGATGCCCTATCGAGAGCAGAACTTACAATAGGTATTTGATGATAAGTAGTTAACCCCTCAGGAGATACAGATAACCGGCAATCTGTCCTTGCTTTGTTGCTGACAGTGCTGTGGATTTTTGTATTGAAATACATGCTCTTTTTCACTTTTCATCAGAGCCAAGCTAGCTTCTGGTCACTGTTGGAGATGTAAATCCTCCTCACTCAGTTGTAGTATAGCTTGTGGCTGCATCATTGTCATATAGCTCATGGACTTTACATGTGCATGGTCTTAGTGGCTAATAAATGTAGTATTTGTGTAGCAAATCTTGCACGGCTCTGGAACGAAAGAGAAAGTTGTCTCTGCAGAGATCTCATAGTTTGCATATTATGAGGAATATTTTACAGACTACGTTATCTTTCAATATCTGGCCTGTTCGGGAAGAAATCCAACATCTGCTAATGCTCATCTATCTTCCCTGTGTTGAGTGCTATCAGATCCCTTTGGGGAATTGACTGAGACCATTAGATGTTTGATAGAAATTGTTATTCACCTGTTTCAGAAGTCCCATGGGAGCAGCAGTAACCTCTCTGGGTTTGCTAACGATAGTGCTTATTCTCTGGATTTGGTCAGAGGTTCATGAAAAACTATTTAAAGGGATTGGGATTTCTTCATGTCTTTTCCTTTTTTTTTTTTCCCCAGGTATGATCGTTCTGTATCTGATAACAAAGCACTGATGATAGTCTCGGAAGAACCACTATTATATATTTCACCACCACCCCCCCCTTGTCAGCCCCTGATCAACCGAACAGAGTCGCTGAGGTGAGCAAACAACCTTTTTCTGAGCATTTAAGCTTTTATTAGGAGTTTAGATATAAATTGTGTGTTGGGTGAGTGCTACTGGACAGACAGCTGTGAATGATGATGTTATCCATTCGTTGTGTTCATGCAGTGTGTGCCCAGTGCCTCTGTAAGTGTCTGCACTGTCCAGGTCTACTACCATAGAGACAGGAGATCGACTTGGATACTTGTAATCTTTTGATATTTTTAGTAATGATTTTCACTCAGTTTTCACACTGGTCACTTAGCAATAACCGAATAACAATTTTCAGATTGCCTGGAGGTTTTTCATGAACTGACAGAGAAATCACTTCATATCTAGAAATGTTCATAATATGGAAATCAAGTCCAGCTAAAAGCTTGTTCTATCAGAAATACATAAAGGATGGTCTCCTACTCTTCAGCTTCTGATACAAGACTGAACCTGACATTGCAATGTGCTTTATTCACTGTTAGAAAACACCGAGCTCCCCTTTTTCCAAAGATATGAGTACATCACTAACCTTATCTCCATTCTAATTTGTCTGTTCCTTCTCTCAGATTTATTTGCTGTATTTTAGCCTTCTTAACTAATATTTTGTCTTGAACTGATCAACTTTTGATTCTAAATTTCAGTATTCTTTCCAGTAATTTCAGAATTACTGCTCATTGGGCAAAAGAAAGTACTGTATTTGCTTTTTGTTGAAACATCCATGATCCAAATACTTTATAGATATGTCCTTACAGATTCCCTCATAAATTTAGTCTTGCAATTATATGTTCTTACTCTGTCATTAAAGATAAGTTATCATAAGGTAAAGGAGTAATAATCAGCAATATCTTTCTAGTGGCTAGTTAAACTGTTTTCTAAAATAAAAAAAAATCTGCAACTGTTCTTTTAAACATCTGTTAATGCTGTGGGTTTTTCTAGGCTGAATCACGAACTTCGAGGATGGGTTCATAGACATGAAGTGGAACGAACAAGATCCAGAAGGTTGTCAAATAACCAACAGCAAAAAGCACGGGTTATGCAGGTAGGCAGGTTTATACTTGTGAGTCAATAGCATGACAAGATAATTTCAGACAACGTAACAAAATATTCTCTTTTACTTGTTTGTGCTTGTCATTATAGAAAAAAACAGCAACGGTGCCTGTAATTAGGGTACCCAACACTTCCCATTTTAAATTAGTGGGTTTGGTTGATTATTATGTTGTTAGAGTTCTTCTTCCATTCTTGCTCTTGGATTCAGGCTAGAAGTTTCAGCATTCATCAAAACATGTTTAGTGTTTTCTAAAATTAAACCAACGGTTAACCTTTCCATGGCTTCTCTGTAAGGCTATGGAAGGATAAGGATAAGCAGTTGGTTAATGTAGAGATATATAACGTACAGCATTCATCTGGTTCAGTGCTAAGGGGTGCAGCTGATTGGTTTTATTTCATTTTTTTCAGCTTTTTGCTAGAAGGTTGCATGTTTGGTAAGACTATGGAATTAAAAGATTTGGGCTCATATTTCCCATTTTTTAAAATCCCTTTCATCTACATGGCATAGCAATAACGAGGATAAAATTAAGACCATGCATTTTCAGTGTTTTATTTGATTAAGAGCTAGCAACAACTTTAAAAGGAATTGAACTTAACAATGTCAGAAATACAGCAATTTTCTAGAGAAAAAGTATTGAGTATTAAACTTCAGATTCTTCTCACTGGTGTCTAAAGGAGAATGATAGAACGTTTAAGTAGGGCAAGTTCAGGTGCTTCTAGTGTTTTAGACACCAGAAGTGTGTTATGAGTAGTGTATTTTGGCAGAGGTACACAGTGGATGTAACCTCAGAAGAATTCTGCAAATTTGACATGAGTGATAGCAAATTTTGCGCTTGGATGACACGGTATGTGCAAACGTTGTGTGTGGTGCCAACCTCCCTTCTTTGTCTCTGAATTTGTGACTTCAAATTTGGCTGTATTAAAACACTTGCTTTTTATGTGTGGTTCCAGCTTGTTTGCTGGCCGTTTCAGTTACTCATGTTTCACCGGTGGAAAAATGCACATTTATTGTGCAGGGCACTGATTAATCTCTGCACCCCATTACATATTCACTCTCTGCTACAGATGTGCGTCATGCTTTAGGTAGTGCCAAACCAAGAAAATGCTTATTGTTTTTACTTTGTGTCATCTTTTTATTTTCCCCCTTTTTTAGAGTTCCCTCAGTGAGAAGGCAGATTCCCAGCTAATGGCCATGCCTTACACAGACACAAGCCTCAGGTAAGGCAGAACACCTCCTTTGTCATTGCTTTCTACTTAATAACTTAATTTTTCACCAAAAGATGGTAAAAAATGCCAGTTTTCACCTTGTTGGGATTCTTAAGACAGGTTAGCTACATTTATTGGCCTAATCTCTGCCCCTTAGCAAATAACTGCTTCCCTCTGAAAGGGATCCCTGTATCACAGCTCTGCTCTTCTGGGGTCTTTCTACCAATGACTCTTAAGAAAACCTTTATTTCACCCTGCAGAGTCCCTTCCTAAACGGATTGGAATCTTTAGGGAAAAAATAAAAGAGGGAATTGTCTTGGGACTGTCTGTGGTGACATCAATAGTTTATAAAAAGGTTTCAAAGGGACTTGAGTCTGGTAAGAGAAAGGTTTCTCTCACTATCTTCAAGAGTGGAGCCATTATAGCTAGCACCAAATTATTATGACGAAATTAAAGCATCATTACATCCTATTTGCATAGTTTGTCTCCATCTCCTGATTTTCCCTGGTGATTATTAGAACACACAAATCCGGAGTTTTCTGATGCCCCCTGCCTGACCCCCCCCATACATATCCTGTCCCTCTTCCCTGGCGACAGGAAGAACTGGAGAGAAAACCTTAAGGAAACAACTTCTCTCTTCTGCCTTCTCTGTGAGACTGTTTAAAAGGTTCTCTGCTTTGAAGTGCCAAAGAGAAGTGTAAGAGCAAAATGGATTATAAAGGGAACTTGTTGAGAAGAACACCTGAAATGTTGCCGTTGAAAGACAGCTGTGGCCCTTCTGTTTGCATTGCTGCTTTGAGAGCAGGATCAGCCTGGGAGAAAATACCAAGCTGCAGGCAAATGTTATGGAAACCAGGCTGCCCGATTTTGATATGTCTTAACTTACAAGAAAAAAAGGAAAATGTTTTTTAGTTCTACAGGCCGACGAAGGATATCTGTTTTAAGTGAAGACTGGATGAAGCAGCTTCATGGCACAAGGCATTTTAATATACATGCTTGCATTGCTCTTAAAAAAATAAGTTGGGTTATTAAAAACAGTCTGCAACAACATGCAGCTCTGCATGGAATAATCTGCTGTGCTCAGAAGGAAGTGAGATTTTTTTTTCAGATGAATGATGTTTAAATGAACAGGACCAGTGAGTCATGGCAGCTGCACGCTGTGACTGTCCTGGAACTGCTAAGAACATAGAACAGACTTCCAGTTCCTCCCAGAGCCATCAGCTGTTAGATGCTCCATGAAATCATAGAATCACAGAGTAGTTTAGGTTGTAAAGGACCTCTGGAGATCTCTAGTCCAACCTCCTACTCAAAGGAGGTTTAACTTCAAGTTTACTATGTCTCTGTTAAGAAAGACTGTCTCCATCTGGATTGTGATCTCCATTAGGAAGCTGAGGATTGCTCTTAGAGCCCCCTCAGCCTCCTCTTCTCCAGGCTGAACAAGCCCAGTTCCCTCTGTCTCCTGTCCCACCTTCTACATCCTGTGCTCCAGGCCCTGGTCACCTGGCAACCCCCTGTGCCATTGTCCTTCTGATGCACTGCAGGCTCACCTTCAGCTGCCTGCCAATGCCCCAGCTCCTTTCTGAAGTGCTTGTGCCTCATCAATTGCACACACAAGAAAGGTGCTGTTTATTCAGTTTTATCATTTGTCATTATGCTACCCCTGTGGAGCATTCAGTCAAGGTGTTTCATGCCAGTGCTGTGACTGGAAATTGAGTGACCTTTACCTTCTAAAACATCCTTGTTGGCGACCTGGACCCATGAGCAGGAGGGCATTAACAGGATCCAGATTTATCTTTCTGGTGATAGCAACGTTGTCATGTTGGTCCTGGGTTTCAAAAGCAAATTGATGAATGATGAAAAGTATTGCAATGAAGTTAAGGCAGAGGAAGAAGATAAGACATGATGGTTTCCAGAAAACCATTAAAACCTCTCAGCTTTCTTCAGAGGTAATTTTGATGAAGGTTTCTGCAAGTGTGTTTTTAGGGCTCCAGATATCAAAATTTTGTGCTATTAAAATTGTGGTTTGTGGTGCATAAAGCACTGTGTCCATGACCTCATTCCTTCTCAAAACAAATATATGTGCAACATCCTAGTGCTTTGTGGTGCATAAGAGTGCCCTTTGAACTTTTAAAACAAAAAAGACCTATTTACCTCCCAATAAATGGCCAGGCCCAGCACCACTGTTTTGGATACACAATTTAATGTGATGCTTTCTTGTAATAAGGTATGGTATTACTAAAACAACTGGTAGCTTTACTATTGCTTTTGGATCTCGAGTTCCTCCCTTCCTTTCATGGAGCAGCCCATTGTGGTTACCCTTAGATGCTCAATGGTAGGTACAGTGTAATACCTGTAATCTACTGGTATCACTTGGAATCAGGGACTAGTGTTGGAATTGTTCTGTGGATCAGGAGAACTTTGTAAAGGCCTGGTGGTTTCCAAGTGCTTTGGAACAGTTTTCTCCCATGGCTGGATTTAGAGTTATAACAGGCTGTTTTTTAGGTCTAGCTGTGTCTTCTGGAGTGTGGGCGAGCAAACGGATCTGTGGGACCTGTTTCAGTTTTCAGGATGTGTTTTACTGAGCAATGCGTGGGTGTGATGCCTTTTATCACAGTAAAACTTCAATGCTGAATCTCAGGGGTGGGTTGGTGGGCCTACATGTTATTCTGAATGAGTAATCAAGCTCAAATTAGCTCCAGCCTTTGTTTCCTGTGTGTGAAGGCTGTGATCTGGTTCCTCGCTTGCATAGTTTTGCTAAAGAGGAGATATAGGGTAGAGCTGCCTGCTCTTGATCCCCCAGGACTTACACCCCCAATCCTGTTAAAGGGCAACTGGCTTGGCAGCTGCAGCCCTTCGATTGCAACAGGGCTGTATTAGCAGCAGAAGAGGAGATAATAACGGTCTACTATTACTGCTGCTCGAGAAAATCACTTGATGATAGATGTGTGCCTTGTTTTGGGTGCATAGTTATGTATATTTTAGAAACATACCAAAATAATCTAAATTAGCCACCGTAGTTTAAAATCTGGGTCAGCAGAAGACTGCTTGGGAGGGGTAGCCTGATCAGTGTTTTTGCCTCAAAAGCTGCAGACAGACAGTATGCTATTAGAGTGGGAAAGAATTAAAATGACTGGTTGAAAGTCCAGCTAATGGTTTATGTAAGTACAGCTTTCCAATTTGATTAAATATATTATTTTTGAATGAGATTGGGGAAGTATACATGATAGCAATATGTGCTAGGAATTTCTCACCTTTCCAAAATAAACAGTGGATAAGTACCATGATTGTATAACTCACCAGTGTTTTTGCTTAGAATAGTTTAGAGTGTCTTTTCCACATATCTATTATATGTAAGATGAGAATTGTGAAAAGATAGGCCATAATGATGTGAATATCTTAATTTTGCTCCACTGTCAAAACTGAAAATTAAGAGCAAATCTTTTGAGTTGACCAAAGAGATGAAAAAAAAAAAAAAGTGGGTGAAAGAAAAGGTGTGGTGCTTGCCAGTAAATGAAAAGTTCTAGTTATGTTTAGCTTTGCACTTCTTTCAGTTTGAGTGATTTGGATCTTTAGCAGTAAAAAAAAAAAAAAGCTAAATGTTTCCATTTTTTTTTAATTTCAGAATGATATTTCATTGTAAAATTTGCTAAAATCTGTTTTCAGAAATCGGTGCAGTTTTTCAGACACTTTAGGTTGACTTGAAACTTTTTTGTCCTGTTGAGCTAGCAAGTGGGTTTTTGCCAGCCTCAAAAGCATGAATAACATCAAGCCTGGAAAAGTTTCCCACAGCAAGACCTTTAAAGTACCTTGAACTTTCAGAAAATACCCACCAGTTTCACTGTCTTCACCTGTGCTTAATGTTCCTCATGCTTCTCTTGATGGATGAAGAGCTGCAGCTCTTTTGAAAAGCAGGTCTTTAAAGTCATTGTCTCACTGAAATTTACTTTCTTGTCTAAAATAATTACCTTCTCCTCTTTATTTCAGCAGGAACTCAGGGAATGAGCTGCAAGTGTACTATGCCTCTCCAAGGAGCTACCAAGATTTTTTTGAAGCTATTCGCAGAAGGGAAGATACATTCTACGTTGTGTCATTTCGCAGAGTAAGTTGTTCAATTCTGGCCTTTTATGTGTATCTATAAAACTGTTTCTAACACTGACTGTTAGATGTAATACAAAAGATGACCTAGTCAAGGTTGAAGCTGAATTTGTTTCTTTGTAAGTGATGCTTCTGTATATCCTTTACAACAATAAGTCCAGATCATGGTCTTTACAAATTATGCCCATTACGGTTAGGAATGGAAAGAGAGCTTTGCATAAAACATTGTAGTGCCTGGATATTTATTTAATAGGTGTATAAACCTTTTGTGCTTCTGGGTGTAGGAATAAATGTACCCTGTGCACAAATTATTTCTGCTAGCTTAACATAATATTATTTCTATCTTCCCCTAAAACACTTGCATTTGCAGTTTTGTGTGTCACGTATTGCAGCTGTGTAGGACTGTGCTCACTGGCACATTTTTTCTGCTGCTTTGTGACTTGTAAGTCAAGACAGATGAGCAGTTCTTCTGGCTGTGCTGGGATACAGCACAGGGTCGTGCTACAGCTTTGTCAGGCACATCCTCACATCTGCAGCGCAGTTAGTGATAGTAAAAGCTGTTTTAAAATGGAATTCCAGGTGTTTGATGGCTCACTCTGTACTGCAAGCCTGAGTGGTGTTGAAGCCAGGACAGCTGTAGTAGTGGAGAAGCTGCCTGGGATCAGGTGATGGAAATGATGAAGGCAAACAGTGGCTTAAACACCAGCTGGGGGTTGGGAGAGTTTATTCCCTCCCTTTTGCAGACATCTTGATGAGTCCTTAGACATGTCTATAATGCACATTTGTCCCTGGCCTGAACCTAGGTTCTTGGCTTCCTAAGTCTCCTGCCTTGCTGTTTTGCAGTCGTGATATTAGATGAGAATTGTTATATGTGTGCTCATGCCCAGCCCAGGGCTTTGTTAGGAGCCTGCAACTCTCCATTTGTTTCCTCATCATAGGAGTGTCCTGAGGGGCGTCCCAAAGTGGGGGGGACCAGTAGTTGCCACTACAACAGCTCATCCTGCTACAACCAATTCTGTGTAAGAGCTCACAGATAGGCCTAACTAGTTTTAGCAGTTTCTGTGTACATAAGTGACACAACCCTGTTCGACCTGCTCTGCCGTAACTTTCTTAATTTGTGAGAAACACGCCTTTAGAAAAGGTTCAGGCAAAATAAAAATAGTGGTGATCTTGTTAGGATTAGGGTTTTGTGCTGAGTAGAAATATGAGGTTAGTTTCCAGTCTTGGGATTACTGGGTTGTGTCACAAGGCTGGAATTTTGTTATTAAACGCTTGGCATGTTCTGCTGTTCTTTCAGCTAGCAACACAAATATAGCCGGCACCAGGCTCCAGATATCCTGAGGATGAGTAGAAGGGAGTGAAGAATTGATTATAAAAGTTTTTCTGGAAACTCAGAACGAAAAGCAGGACAGTGTTTGTCTAGTTCTTCCCGGGCGGCCGTTGCTGCAGCCCACCTGAGCGCAGGCCCTGGCACATAGGTTCTGTTTACGCTGTGGGATTAATGACCTGGAAGTTGTCAGCTCTCATTTCGATTTACAGAGCTGTCCTTGGAAACACAGTGTGTCTTGTGCCACAGAATCCCTACGGCTTGGCTCTGCTCTACTGCAAGGAGAGAGGTGTGGGGACTTTTTAAAGCCATCTCTGAAGTTTATTTGGTAGTAAAGCTGTTGGTATTTCTGTTTTATGAATGAAACATCCTCAAATCGAAGTTTTGTGCATTACCTCATTTATTATTTCAACAGGGCAAACCTGATCTAGTGACAAGCTCTGCCTTGAGGCACTTTTAAATGACTTGTTTGAATTCTTTTGTGACTGCAGAATAAAGGACTTCTGCACAGCCCGAGGGGTGCCATCAGCAGGGCCCCAGCCTGGGAGGTGCCCTTTCACCTTCTCCTGAGGACTGCTGACTTCATTTGCTTTGGACCACGATTCCGTTTTCACTGATGATTAGGAGCTGAGAGAGGGGACTGATTTCCTCCTCAGTGTTATGGGACAGTTTGCTCCTGTTGCTTGTTCGCTTGACCAATTTAGAAGGCAAGGCCTGGAGATGATAGGTTTTGTTCTCCTCTCTGGCTGTTTGCCATGCAGACACTCCCAAGCACTTAATAAGCTATTAACAGCCATGTACAAAAGAACAGGAATCCTCCAGTTAAGAATCCCAGGGAGTGAATGGTTCTGGTATTGGTGATGGTCCTGCTGCAAGTGGAAGGTAGGACTATGGATCTCCAGAGATCATTTCCACCTGATGTCTCTGGGATCCTCTTTCCACATGCTTTCTGCTCTGTGTGCAGTGTTGCATAGCCCAGCATCTCTCCGGGGTGCGTGGGCCGAAATGTAACACATTTTTTGTGCTTTCTGCATGTTCTCACTTGCACTACAGGAGTTATGCCCCAAGTTCCTTGGATTTTCTAGCAAATGGCGTTTGCTAGGGCTGCCCATGTCTCTCATATAGTAGCGCTTAGCCAGGGTTTCTGAGGGCACAAGGTAGGGGAGCAAAGCTCAAATGTGCTGTGTCATCTTCTGGTGATGCTTGGTACTGCTAAGAACAAATTTCTCACAATCTGTTCAACTTCATTTTCTTTCCTTACCATGGAAGTCTTGCATGTCTGCGTATTTACAGATGGAGTTTGATTTATTTTTTTTTTAAAGGAGAAGAGAGGAAAATAAAGTAGTATTTGGATCAGCTGAGCCCATATAAGAAGCTGGGCTTTCACTCTAGGAGTCTAGAGAAATTATTTATTTTTTTACTATTTCCAGGGGAATGTGTAATGTCATTTTTAAACAAGAAGAAGTATGTAACTGGCAGTGAATAAAGAATTCTTGAACTGGGGCAGTGTTGTCTCCCAGCTCTGCCAGGTCACCAACATCCCTTGTAGGCAGGGCTCATCACCATTTATTTCTTGAGGTGTTAACTTGTTAATTTTTTTTTTTCATACTTTTTAACTTTTAGGAAGCCATTGTTTTCATCGGTCATTTAGCATTGCAGAAACTGACACTTGGCAATGTAACAAGAGGTGTGTTCCCAGTAGCATATACTCACACCTGGCCCTTCTGCTGTCCCCAAATGCCCCAGCACTCAGAAGCTGCATCTTTGCGGGCTGTGTCTAAGTTGGGCTGGTTTGGGTTGGTTTTGGCAGCATGTTCAGAGCTGAGAGGTCTGTGCAGTGGGTACCGAGAACAAGTTGCCGTGCTTATGTGAAAAGGATATGGAAGTTTGAGTGCTGCTGAAGCACACTGGAGTCTCCAGTTGGCTTTGAACCTTCCTTCCATTTTTCCCAGGTCCAAGAAGCAGAATTGAGAGTCTGTTGCTCTGCCAACACTTCTGATTTCTGCCCTTTAATGTGTGTGATTCTCAGTCTGCCTTATCTGTTTTAAAACCCCAGTGCAGGGTGGCTGCAGAATTCAAATTAGTTGGTATAACGAGCTCTGTCAGCAGGGAGGTGGACATCTGGCTGCTGCTGCAGCTCTCCTGTAAGCCTGGCACTGAAGCAGCTCTCTCGGAGTTCACATCTGTTTTACTATGGAGTATTCAGACCTTGAGATTTTGTCTAGAGCTATTGGAATAGCTAGCTTAATTTGAAAGGTAATTAAGTAAAATAATTGAAGAAAACAAATCCATTCCAATTTACTTTGGCCTGTAAATCTGCTCCAGAACGAACCACTCTTGTGTGGTTAGGGTCAGAGTCCCCACAACTTGCAGTGATTAAGCAGTAGATGTCCCCATCCTGAAAGAATCCGTCAGTGACCCTTTGATGACATCTTTGCAGGCTTATTAAGGACAGTGACGTTTTTTTAGGGTAAGAATGTAATTGCTGTTCTCAAGAAAAGCATGATTTAAAGTTTGATTCACTTGGGAAATTTAGAAGGCCACTAGCATTCCTTCTCACCATTTTCTCTATTTGTTTCATAAATGTCTCCCGATATCAAAGTTTGTCAATTACATTTAATGCAGTGCACATACATTATCTTACTGTATATTGCAGTAAAAAAAAAAAAAGATATTAAAAGGTGATTCTGGTTATTATTTGTTAGAGCGAGAGTGATGCTGGCCCTACAGAAATCAATGGCAGAGACTTTACCAGCTTCAACAGGACCAGAATTTCATGTTGTAAATTTCTGCCTCAGTGCCGTGGCACTTAAATCATAGAGCTTCAGGGAAACGTATTATTATGGATATGAATTTCTGGTCTTACAAGCCAACATTTGCAATGAACATTTAAGGATTTCTCAAGTTCTGCAAACAAATTTTCACTGAAGTTATTAAGCCAAATTTAAATCAGAACTTTTGTTCTTTCTTTTTGTGAACGCTCAATGTGCTAGGAATAAAAATATCTAAGTTGTGTTTTGGTTTTGTTGGTAATAAGCCTGTGCTGTGTTAATTGTATTTGGGATGATATATTACTTTCAGGCAGCCAAAGATTATAAAGCCTGTTTTTGACATTCTTGTGTAGCAGTAGTTTGCTGTGCTGCACAAGGCAGTTCTGGCAATAGTTGGAATTTATTTACAGAGCATGAGTGAGGCAGGTTCCAGCTTAATTCTCTCTTGATGCCATCTGCATCCTGCAGGAAAAACTGCAGGATGCAGTTTATTATTATAAGAAGTCGGCTTCAGAGAATATTTCACAGACAGAAACTCAGTCCTAAAGTATACTTTTCTCCTATTTTGTTACACTTGACAATGGGTGGTTTTTACTGAACATGAAGTTTTTTGCTGTTGACTCTGTTTGTGGGTTTCCGTGGGCTGGGATGTATAATTTAGTCTTCCATTCAGATAAAATGCAATGATTAGACTCGCATAGCCCTGCTGCTCCTAAAGACACAGTAGCTAATTTATATGTTTGAGTCCTGTGGGTTTGCAACTGCTGCAAGTTAACACACAGATTTTAGAAAGATTTTACAAACTCCCCTTTTTTCCTGGTGGAGCCTGACGTTTGTTATTGAGAGGAAAAACGACCTTATTCCAGGATCATAGAATTTTAAAAATCTTGTCCGATATTGTATACAGATGCTGAGAATAATATATGCAGAAAGCACTGAGGGTAAGGGCATAGTATCCATTATAAAATTGCCCGTCCTTTTCAAAGCAGAGGTCACCCTTTAGCCCGTCTTCTCTGTGAGGCCAACCTTTGCCTCCCTGGGAAAATCTGAGAAAGCAAACAGTGTGTGTGATTGTGCTTCAGCATGCCCTGAAGCTTAGTGAGACAGCCTCTGTCAAGTTATGGCTGCATTTGACTTTCAAATTTGAAAATCCATTGTGAAACCCTCCTATGTCCTTCCATCTAAGTGTCGATAGTGAAAATGAAGTCTGTCCTGCTGCATTCTTTCTTACAGATTCCACCTTTTCTGGCCAAACTGTGGATTTTTTCCATGTTAGAGATAACTTTCTCTTCCCAAAGCTCCTGGTGTCCCTATGAAAACAGCAAAGCAAACTTTCTTGTTGTTCTTTCTTGAACTGTCATCCTTCCTGGTGTGGAATAATTCTGGTCAGTGGACAGCAGTGAGAGCTGACTATCCAACAGACTTGGAGGTGGTAGGGAGAAGGGTTCTCTGTGGTCTTCTAGATACTCAGCTGGGGAAGATGTTGCTTTTGGTAGCATCTCAGAGCTGTTCTTGCTTAGTCTGAAAGACTCCGGAGAGAATTTTAATAATCTAAAATGAAGTCTAAAAATGTACGTTGGTCTGTAGAGCACAAATGGCTTTACCTTAATCCTGGGATTAGCGAAATACATGCACACAAGAACAACACAGCTCCAAGTTTAAGTAATAGGAATTACACCTGGAGTATTGTGTCCAGTTTTGGGCACCTCAATACAAGAGAGATATCGAGGTGCTGGAGCAAGTGCAGAGGAGGGCAACGAAGCTGGTGAGGGGGCTGGAAAACAAATCGTATGAGGAGCGGCTGAGGGAGTTGGGACTGTTTAGTATGAGGAAGAGGAGGATGAGGGGAGACCTCATCACTCTCTACAACTTCGTGAAAGGACACTGTAGAGAGGTTGGTGCTGGTCTCTTCTCACAGGTAATTAGTGACAGAACGAGAGGGAACGGCTTCAAGCTCCAACAGGGTAGGTTTAGATTGAACATTAGGAAAGAATTTTTCACCGAAAGAGTGGTCGGGCATTGGAACAGGCTGCCCAGGGAGGGGGTGGAGTCACCATCCCTGGCTGTGTTTAAGGGCCATTTAGATGCAGTGCTAAGGGACATGGTGTAGGGGAGGACTTTGTAGAGTAGGGTAGATGGTTGGACTCGATGATCCCAAGGGTCTCTTCCAACCTAGACGATTCTATGATTCTATGAAGGTCAAAAGAAGTTTTTTTAGGGTTGCACCTGAAGGCCAGTAATTCTTTAAAAAGCCTTTCTATCATAAATGCCTCAGAGTATTTTGCAGCAAAGCCTGTGATTGCTGCATTATTTCTCACTGCTGTTACTCTGCAACACCTGGAAGTTTTGTTCCTGTGTGAGGCCGTACTTTGAGGAGCAAAGAAGCAGAGGGCTATGTTTGTCCCTCAGAAGGGCAGCATCCAGGCAAGCAGGCTGAGTCAAGAAGGAAGAGAAGGAGCCAGGCAATGAGACACCTCGGATGTGTAGTGAGTGGAAGCCAGAGAGGAGCAGCCAGCAAGTACCAGCTGCAGCAAAGCCTCTCCCGGGCAGCAGCTGTTTGGCTCAGCCAGATGCAAACAGCGGTTTAGGAGGGACCGGAACAAGAATGCAGAGCGCGTTTCTGAGAAGGGAGGTAATGCCTGTCGCATCAAGTGGGGTTTTGTTTCTTTTGGAAATGTCTCTTCTGTTCATAGCTCTCCAAGACGCTTTGGAAGCAAAGTCTTAGTCACTCTGATTTTTATCTCCTTGGGTCCCTTTGAACCCCGCTGTCTTCTAAATAAAATTGAGAACGAATGTGGTGTTGAGGACAGATGTATAAGCAGAGACAGAAAAGTCACTCAAATATGTCTGGCATGGAGCAAAAGATACTCTTGAGTTTTGTGTGTATAGTCTTGATTCGTTTGTCTTCTGTATGGTTGCTGGAACTTCATGAATCATATTAATGCCGTCACTGAACTTCTCGCAGCCTTATATGTCCCAGGCCTAACTAATACTTTGTTATTTTTAAACCAGCATTTGGAAGGACAACATACACTGTAGATAATTATAGTGAAAATAAAACATACTGCAAAAAATGTCTCCAAAACCCAAACTGGTTGCAGACAGACGTGACCAGTAACCGTATACATGTATTTAAAATGTGCTGCGTGCTTGACAGACAAAGAGTTGCGGGCAAGAAATAGAGGAAGATTGGTGGTTTTGGAAAGCCTCTGTAAAAGACCCACTGCTTATGAAATTGGTGTGGACATAGGCTAGAGAAGTATAATTGGGAAGCGTGGGAGAAAGATGTGATTATAAAGTGGGAATTGTCTCAGTAAAGGAAGTGACAGCAGTATCTCACTTATTAAGAAGAGAACACAGGCAAATGCAGACAACAAAGTGCGCAGGAGCACAAGTTTATCCACAAACAAGTAATGTGCATTCAGTTAGAGCAAGCAGTGGAAATGCAGCTATGAAGCAGTTCCTTTCCTTCAGGAAATAACACAAGTTTAATAATGCATTAATAATACTTTAATAATGCCAGATAATAATGCATTTTTCTTTAGCAATAGCATGGTATTCATTGAAGTAAATTTGGCTTAGATTATTCTAAACAGTTCCCAGAAGGGAATGATGGGCTCTTGATTATGATCTGTAGCAGTATTTAATTATGGAATTGATGCTGACCAAGCTCTAACTGTATAAAGACATAAATGATATCTTCAACTCTGGAGCAGCAGTAGCCAGTAAAACATTGACTTGTGTTTGGTAGGAATGAGCTTCTGCATGAAAAAATGACGTTCATGATATTTCATTTGCTTTGAATGATAGTATACGCAGAGAGCACTTTGAAGTACCCATGCTTGGTTTCTTAGTTGGGCTTCACAGTTTCAGACTACCAATCCTTTTCTGTTCATTTTCAGTTTTTATAACTGACCAAGCCCTAGACAGAGTCTTTATAGAAGTAAAATGTGCAGAATTGAGATGTTCTTGATTTCATTAAATAGTGTTTGTGTCTGCTATAGAAAACCGACCTTGTAGTGAACGTTAATTATTACATGATTACATTTGAGAGTGTTATTTAAAATCTTAGGCACACTTCTAGAGTTAATTCTGCTCAGATGGAGTTATTTGCTTACAGTTTGATTTAATCCTTTTGCCAGATTTTTTGCTGGACAGCACACAAAGCTTATTTTATGAAGTAAGAGCCCAGGTGCTATTAGGAGCGTGTACAGATTATCATCACCTCCCACTGGACCAAACAGAACGCTTGTGGCTTCCAGGTTTTATTTTTAAGTCACTCACACTCCTAGGACAAGAAGTGTGATAAAATTAACTGTACATTTTTATCTTTAAACTGGCTTTGAAACTTGTAACTGGCTTTAAAACTGTTTGAGACTGGAACATAAAACTTGTTTTCTGCTTCTAGTACTCATGGTTGCTTGTGGCTGATCTGCCAGGATGGCTAATGGAAAGACAGAGTAGTAGCTGCAGGAATTCACTTGCTTCTCTTAAAGGGCCAAGACATGTTAGGAGACTCTTTGGCACCTAAACCTCCTTTCTATGAATCCTAGAAAGCAGTAGGGCCTTCTCTTCAGAATGCAGTCTTTGTTTCTTCTCTGTGTTTTATCATAGTATCAGGAGTTGCAGAAGTGTATGCTCTATGGCTAAACACTCTTTTAGAGAGTCCTGTATAGGTGTGTTCTACCTGTGTCCGTAGCAGCTTCTCACCACTTAATTCTTTTAAAATACACTTCTAGACCAGGTCCCAGTAGGGTGGACTTTTGTTTCTGATAGTTAAAGTGGAGAGATGGGTCTGAGAATGAAATAATTTTGGTCTGTGCCTGGTATGGCTTGCTCCTCACCATGTAGTTGGAGAAGCTCCGGTTTTGCCAGCATAGTTGATGGAAACTGTGTGGCTTTGGGTCAGGGATTCAGAATTTGGAATATCTCGGGCAAAGCTAAGAGATCTTTCATGCTGGATATGACTGTTCAAGGATTTCTCTTTGTGTTTGATCGCAAACATTAAAATGTACCTGTGAATAATTCTGGCACTGGGAAATACTTCTCATCAAGAGAAGGCAAACCTACGCAGGAGGGGCATGTGAGGAACTCAAACAGCATGTGCACCACTTAAATTAGTAGAAATGGCCTATCTGTTAAATCCCATGGGTCACTGCCCTCAGAGTTTGATTAGCAAAGCTCCACTAAGCATTGCGTTGCATGTGATTATTATTGTTCCTTGGTGAACGTACACAGGCCGTTTTCTCTTGATTTAAGTCCAGCCAGGTTCCTGTGTATTAAACAATACTCTCCTCTGAGACTATAAATGTGAACATTCCCAAGCTGTTCCTCATTGGTGGTTCTTTCCCTGAAGCCTTGGCCAGTGTGGAGGTTCCTGGGTTAAGTCACTCATTAGCATTTGGGAAGCCCTTGTTTAATCTCCTTTCCAGGAAACCAGCGTGGACCTCTCCAGCTTTCTAAGAACAGTCCTGAGTGCTCGGACCTTGGGTTTTTCATCAGGATCAGGGGCTCAGTAGTTAATCACTGGGCAGGTGACTACTGGAAATGAGGTTGAAAAGGGACCATTTTGCTGTCTCAGGGAGTCTGGAGCCATCATCTCCAGAAGGATATCTCCTTGACATCAGGAAATACACTGTGGGTTTCTCTTTGATTTTGCTAAACCATCTGTTTGGTATTTGCTTACCATCTGTAAGCTGTAACTCTCCAGCAGGCAACCAAGGTGCCGCATACAATCTAGGCGAGAAGTTTCCTAACTTCTTAAGCTCAGTTTCTCAAGGGCAAACATGGAGAAGCGTGTACAAAACCAAAATGAGACATAAACGTGCTGTCATTTAGAGAAAAAGGACAGATTTTACTCCAATTTTGGAGTAAAATTTTGACAAAAGCAGTTAATTTTGGCTCTGGGAGGATGAAAGAAAGTGTAAAGAACTACATTTACACAAGCAGGAAAAAACCTCTTTAGCTTCAGGCTAAACACGGAGGTGATACTACAAATGCTGAAAAAGTGTTAAGCCAGCTGGGTAAACAGTTGCAATGTCGTGACAGGATATTTGTGTTTCAGTGTAGGGTTGGTTAGTGTTGGTTTGTTGTGGCAGTCCGGGATTTTAGCCACAGCATGTGACTTGTCAAAGGGATGTAACAAATGCCTGTAAAAAGTGTGTATGTACTTCAGTCTCATTATCTTGCACACGTGTGTCTGTAAACAGGAGAGTACAGCTGCAGACCCTGTCAGGGAGATCAGCCTGATGGCCTGTATGTTCTCAAATAATTAGCATTTAATTCCCTGTAGCACTCCTATCTCTCCTCTGCTCTCCTGCGAGTTAATAACCATCACTGTCCATTATCCTGTGGATTAGGACCTCTTCACGTGGACCGAAACTGACAGCTTTATGACTTATATAGTCTTTCCAAATCTCAATAGTTGATTTAAGAATTTAACCTGTTGCTTATAAAAGTCACTTCCAGTAACTTAATTTTCGTAGAAAATAAATGCCTAAGAAAAAGACTGGTCTGGATTAAAAGAAGGAAGATAAACCCAGAACCCTGTACCTCGGCAGTGACACCTTTTGTCCGATCCCGTTACAAATTCCCTTTGCTTGCAGTGCTTTTTCTGTTTGTCCTGTTAAAGCCTTGATGCAGCTGCTTTGGCTGGGATGAAATTACAATATTGAATCTGGCCCATCAAACGATGCGTTGCTGTGCTCCTTGTCTGTGTTTCCCTCCCAATAATGGCATGTGCAGTTGTTATAGGGCCGTGCACGCTTTTGGTATGCTTATAAAGAGATTTCTGTGTGATCAGAGAGAGAGAGGGAAATGATCTGCAGCTCAGGGACTGCCGGGAGTTCACGTTGCCTTTGTGCAGGTCAGGGGTAGCTCTGCAGAGCCAGGAGAGGTTCAGAGGGCAAGAGAGAGTGGAAATGAAAGGGAGCGCATCCACCAGGATGCAGTAGCCTCAGGCTCTTGCTCTTCTGTATGCACTCATGTGGAGGGCCTGATTAGGTATCTTCATTGATCAGCTGTGGTAATAGAATAGAGACTACACATATTAGATTGGTTAATGACAAGCTGAGTGGCCCTCCAGCTGCGTTGTAGGAGAGGATTAGGAATTAGTGCCTTCAGGGTGCTCAGTACCTCTCTGATATTTTGCAGAAATTACAGTGAGTCCAAGATGTTCGGTCTTTTTGTGTAGAATTTAAACTACTACAGTTGTAAGAAAAAGAGGGGAGGGTTCATATGGGAGCATGGTTCAGATGATTAAAAAAGTGCCCGTGCAACTGATGATGTCCACATAGTGAGATCAGTTGTTCTGCCATGCTATTTGTACCCACAGTGTCTAAGAGTACACTGATGTACCTGCTTGTCTAAAAACTTTTGTGCGTCATTCTTCACATCTTTATGATTAGAATTCCAGTAGAGCCTTTCTTTGACTTGAAAGTCCCCTATATTTTGAAATAGTTAGAAAAGCTGGAAACTCCAGTGCCTTGGTGAAATGTTGTCAATGGGGCATTTCATTTTTAAAACCCACATTTATGAAAACACGACTTCTGTGGTTCTCTGGTATGGTTGCGTCATACTTTGTAGGATATTGGCAGAAAATGTTGAAATTAGTCTGAGACTTCTTGTTTCATAAGAAAAATGTACATAATTAGAATACTTGAAGGCAAAAGCATTTATTGTAGTTCTAGATGTTTAAGTTAGTGATACATGTCAAGTGAGATGTGCACAGGAAAAGGCAGAGAACTGCACCCATTCATTTCTGTTTGGTATCACTGGCACCATCTCCCTGTACACTAGAATTTCTAAATAATCCTTAATGAAAAGGATTTGGTAAAAATCCACTAACAGTCCTGCAGTATTGCCATTTTGTTTTTCACTTGCTAACAATTGTCCTCAAACTGTGAATGTTCACAATATCATAGGGGGAGTATTTCCTGGAGCAACCTCTGCAGGTCTCCAGTCCAAAGTGGGACTGTTGTCATCACTATATCAGATCAGCTCTGGCTTGGTCTATCTTAGTCTTGGGACCTACCAAGGATAAGAAGACCTCCCATCACTGTGATGACCCATTGTGGGACTGCACCATCTAGCAGGGGAAGAATCTCAGTGTCCCAAACCATGGCACATGGCTGTGGCACTTGGCACGTCATCCAGCACTATGGAGCTTGCCTCTGTCGTCTTTCTAACTCCCTTCAGGTAGTTGTAGTTGCTCTTAGGTTGGCCCCCTTGTCTCCTTGTCGGCAGACTGAACCAGCCCAGCTCCCTTCACCTCTCTTCACAGACCACGTGCCCCAGGCCCTGACCACCATGGTAGCCTCTGTTGCCCCCTCTCCGGTTTCCCCACATGCATATTTGCCTGGAAGAAGAGAAGGGGGCCTGGAATTTTACATGGTATTCCAGCTATGGTCTCGCCAACACTGAACAGAAGGGGACAAAACTCTCCTCAATGCCCTGGCCACTCTCCCCACATTTGGCTTAGGTTTGCCTGATTTGCAGTGTTATCTAATACTTCTGTTTTCCTTCTGTAACTTCTTTGCATCCGGATTTTTTTCTTAAATAATTTCACAGACTGCTGTTGCTTCTTTACAAACTTCCAGGCAGCACAAATTCTCAAGCAACATGCAAAGCTCCTTCTCCACATCATGGAGGCAGAAAAGCTCCTCTCGGTTTTTCCCACCTATCCCAAACACCTACCATTGCATGGACTGAATTTCCTTCCTTTTCTTCTGTAGATTTTAAAGGGAGCCTAGACAACTTGTCAGACAGCTAAAGCTGGAAAAAATTAATCTCACCCTAAGTGGGGAGATGAAAGGCTTCTATTTGCTCGAGCCTTTATGTTTTAAATGTGGTTGAGAGTTGGCAAGTACTGATAGAAGAAAACATACTGCTCTCCAGGAAGAGAGACAGGCACAGCCTGAAAGCTATAGTTTGATGTATCTTTTGAGTAGCGTGCAAGCAAGCATCTAGCTACATTTTTATCTTCCTGAGGCTGCCCTTTCACTCTCTTTAATCTAATCTGATGCCTGTGATCTTGCTAATTCAATTGCAGTGGCAGACAGACAGTTACTCACATGCACAGTCACAAGACAGACAAGGAGCGTGATGTTCTTGTGCCAATTTACACCCCTGTTTATCATTTATCAGTCAGGCTTCAGACCAGGATCCAAGTAAACTATTGTTGTCACAAGAGAAAGCTTTTCTCTAAGGAAACTGCCATTTTGCTCATAAAAAGAGCAGTGTTTTACCTCCATCACAGTGCTGTAAATTTTGATGACTTGTATGAGTTCCCACAACATAGTAGTAAAAAAAAATAAAATGCAGATGGCTTGTATGAGTTCCCACAACATAGTAGTAAAAAAAAAATAAATGCACTCATACTGTTCAAATTTGGATGATTTCTTCGCTTCCCTAGCTACACGAGCAGCTTCTGGGATTTTTTTTAGGGTAAAGGCCAGTGAGCCAATTAAACAGTTTGCCACCACCAGAAAGGAGAGTTTCTGTTGTCAGTGTTTCCTTGGTTGTGCATGCTCTTGTCAGATCAGTCCTTGAGCCGTTTTATCATGTTGACAAAATAACAGCCTGAAGATTTCAGGGGACATGAAGGAGAGTTTGACAATTGCCACTGCTTGGCAGGGATTGTGAGGGGTGAGGGAGGGAGAAAGAACCCTCTCCTTTCTGGTGGCCATGGGGGTCAGATTGGTCAGCCACCTGTAGGATATGCCCAGCCATTCCTTACTTCTGTAAGGTAGGTTGGGGGTGATTAAGGAAGAATGTCAGGCATCCAGATCCGTTTTGCCACCAAGTGTGAGTTAATGATGTACTTATTTATGCCTCTTAAGACAATTTTGCATCAGGTTGTTTTCTTGTTTTGGTTTGAGGTTTTCTTTTGGGGGGTGAAACATTAAAACTTTATAGCTATTTTTCCCCTTATAAAATGAAGTCTGTTTCTAGAACTGATTTACGTCTTCCTCAGCAACACTAGAGATTCAAACAGAGCAGGCACTTAGCAACAAAACTGGACTCAGACTTGAGATTTAGAAGTGAAACGTAGCTGCAAATGTGAAGAGGAGGAAGCTCATCAGGCTGCGGTAAATACAAGTTAAGCAAACCAACAGGCAAAAAAATGAAAGGGAACTTCATAGTCTCTTGTTTTAACTGAGATTATTAGTAACAGAGATGACAACTTCTTTAACATTATAATATTGAAAATCTCATTAATTAGAAGTAATTATGAGTAGTTTATCAGTCCTTAGCCGTACAGATGTCCCGGGATCTGCAGAATGAGAAACATCTTTCCAACGAGCATCTGTAATGCAATACACATTGCACGGATTAAAACACTGCCGTCAATTTTGGATTCAGCCCACTGCCTCTTGATATTAAAACCTTGTTGTCTCTGAACCGACATTTTGAGAAAAGGAAAAGGCAGCTTGGATTTGGAGCACCAGCCCTGGCCCGAGTGTGCCAGACCACCGGCCAGCCATCGGCGGCCTAGGAACCGTGCCTGTCCCTGCTGCCAAGACGTACAGAGACCCACCCAAGTCTGAGCTGAAGTCATTGCTGGGCTCTGGGTAAATCTAGGGGATTCAGGCAAAAATGCAGCCTCGCTGCTCGCTGGGAAGAGCATTTGTTTCCTTGTTATCTGGTTGGGTTTCTTTCTGTATCTCTCATGTTGCCTTATTATTGTGGGTTTGACGTTTGCATTTATATTTATATAAAGGCACGCTTTTATTCAACTTTGGCAGAATGTGGGAGGAGAGGGAAACCATTTTCTATAGTGAAATCAGAGGAGGGAAAATAATAGATCAGCAGAGAAGGAAAAGCACCCATTTCTTGAGGTTCCTCAGAGAGATGTTCCTAAAGCCGCTTTACCCGGCAGGTACTGAGAATGCAAATGAGACTTAAATTTTTAAAAACACTTCAGAGGCAATTCACTGAAAGTACTGCCTTTATTTATAAAACACCTTTCTGCCTGTGACCTAAAACATAATGTCTTGCCGGTGAGGTGATGCCCTCCCTCTCAGTGAAGAGGAATTCCCCTCAGAGAGATTAAGCGGTATATTCAGGTACCTTGAGCATAAGAGGCTAAAGGATGGGGGGCAAGAGGAGATCCCCAGAGAATTAACTCAAGGTCAGTTGCTTTTTCCAGAAAGCTGAGGGGAAAAAAAATATTTCTAACAGATACTTTCCAGTCCTTCTGATGTATGTCTGTGTAGCTGATTCAACTTCCACAATTAGGAAAGATTTGTTGCTGCTAATTTCCTGTACATCTGCTGTGCTCTCAGAAGCAGCATCTCTGGCTGCAGATTAGAGTCAGGCTGTCACTGTCTGTTCTTGGGCAGCCAAGGGCAAAGAAAGACAAGCTGTGGCTGTCCCAGCAGGGAGAGCAGAGAGGAGCACCCTCTGCTACTGGGCTTGGGGTTTCACTGTTGACTGGAGCCTTCAGCTGAGCAGAGATTTAATTTGCAGTACTGGGATCATTTTTAGATAACCTTAATGGCAACTATTTAACAATTATTTTAGCCTAGAATTTAATTCAGACTTTTCAGTCTAAAGTAACTTCAGACAGTTACTGTATTCTGTCCTGTCATTAGCCTTGAAAGCTATTTCTGGTTTTTGCTACTCAGTGCTTTCAATTTTTTTTGTTTCCTCCTTCATATACACTACCCTTCCCAGTGAATATATTGCCAGCAAGTTAGTAACAATCTCAGATGAACAGATGGGTCAGGAAAAGTGACTCAGTGACTGAGAGATGTAAGTTGCTGTTGGCCAAATGCTGTTTATTCCCTCAAACCACGTTTGAATCCAGTGCCTGATATCCTGACTGCAAAGCACACGTGTGTCCTTTTTGCACATACTGAAATACATTTGAAGAGAAATCCCATGCAGGGTGTTCAGCTCAAGAATGCATCTGCTCACATTCAGTATTTGGGCTAATGAACAGTTTGGTCCTTTTGTGCAATATGATGGAGCGGGTGCATACTTCAGCAGTCTTACGGTCTGGCAATACTATTATCCAAGACTTTAAATGTATATTCACCTGTGCATACTTTTTAGAATAATTAGCAGCTTCTGTAAAATGGAGTTTTACAGTCTGGCAATACTATTATCCAAACATCTTTTGGATCCATTTTCTAAAGGTTGCCCTTCAGACCAAATCCTGCATCTGTGTTCAAATTCTGGCTCTTCGGTTTAGCCGTCAAAGATGATGGGTTTTTTGCACTGACAACTGCAGATGTTCTACTTCTTGCCTTGTAGCTATCTTACAAAGTGTGGAGGTTAAGTGGGAGATTTAAATAAACTATTTCTGTTGCTGCAGAAGGCAAAAAGACAGTAATTTCAAGCCAGGGCTGGATTTGTGCTATGTGTTGTAGGATTGAACACACTGTGACCCAATTAATTGCCTTGACTTAAAACAGGTAAAGTCTGGACTCTACTTGACAGCTATTTCTGATTAGGAATTTAAAGTTCTCCTGTATTCCTGACTACCTGCATGTGTGGACATTTTTGCTCTGTAAACAAGGATGCTTTCTTCTGCTTTGAAAGGAAATTATTTTGTCAGAAGAGTGTTCAGTCCCAGACTGTGGCCTTTCATGGACTTCTGTAGCTGTTCCTAAACATCTCTCATGTGTATGTAGCCCTGGTTGCTATCAACATCTTTCTCCTACTGCCTTTTCATGAATGGCCTGCAAGTTAGTAAGACAGTGAAAGGGTAAGGTAGAAGCATAATCTTGACAGACCCTTCCAAATTCAACACAAGGTCGTCATGGTTCTTAGAAATGGTGTTTAGAAGAGCCCTCTGGTCCAACCTCCAGTGTGAAGAAAAGCTGTTGCCAACACTGTGTGAGGTTGGCCATGGCATTGTCAGGTGGGCTCTATACACCTCTATAGAGATCTCACCATAAAGTGAGTCCAAAGGGTTCTAGTACTTCACTGTCCTTTCAACTCATTCGGAAGAGAAAGCAGAGCACAGCCTCGTTAGCAAAAGGATTTTAAACCGCAGTGTTGTGTTGATCCAGCATCTAGAGAAAGCCTGACAGAGATTTCTTTTTACCCATCCAGCTTCTGTTTTCTGGGGAATCTGATCTGGAGAGAAATCAGGGTTTACAATCTAGTCCATCTCAAGATACTGGACCCAAGAAGCGTGCCCATGAAACCGCGTCATTTTTGTGCATTGGTTGGCTCTCTGCTTATGGGGCAGGGATGCAAAGGCAGAACAGTGGGGAAAAAAGGTGTGTGTTTGTAATAGCATTCCCCACTCCAGTTTGTATTGTGTGTGCTCTTTTGGGGCTGAGTCTCCAGTTGGGCAGCGATTCTGGGAATACAGAATTTTTCTTACGTAGAAGACAGGAGGTCTTGCAAGCAAATATAGAAACTTTGGGTTAACATTTTGTCAGAGAAGCAAAGAATCTGGATTATATCCTTTTTGGTTTTCCTGGACCTTATTCGCATGCCCTACCTAAATTACATGTTTTTGCAATTACAGATTGCAGTTGCAAAACTAATAGCCTGCAGATGCTATGCAAAAGCAGAGATCTGCTGCAGTGAATTAGAGAAGGACGGGAATTTCTTGTTATGGGTAGTAGTAATAAAACAATTCATTCTTTTTGGGTCTTACAACTTTGTAAAATCTACAAAGATAATTTTGACAGGCTTAACTGGCATCTGAAAATGAACTGCATTTCTGTGCTTATGTAGCCCATGGGAAGGACAGAAAATGGCAGAGAAACACATTTTCAAATAATTTGGAGCAAACTTTTCTGAATTTTATGATGCTAGTTTGATTGAAAGAACCATCAGAAGAAAAACTGATCCTTATCAAACATAATAGGAGGAACTTTTCCACCAAGACAAGCTGGGATTATTTTTTTTGTATTCATAGAAGTGCAGAACTGAGTCAACTGTTCATATACACATATCTTTTCCAGTTAATCTTGAAATTCAACTAATTTTCATGAATAACACACACACAAATTATCAACGCATTTTGAAGTTCTTAAAAAGCTTCCTATACAATTTTAACCAAAGCTGTTTACTTAAACATAGAATTCTGTTCTTCACATCCTCTTACTTTGTGTTTAGGAATTTTTTTTTAATCTGCTGCCAAACCAAAATTACATCATAGCAAATGCATGCATTGTTCTTTACTTCTGGGCCTTGCAAAGCAGTTCTGCAGACAAGTTTAATTGGCTGGATTTCTGTCCAGTCTCTGTCCTGTGCCCATCTAGTTCACATGGGCTTTCTTGTTCTTTCCTGTACAAAGGAATAACGACAAAACTACAAGGAAGAGTATATTTATGATAGAAATAAAGTCCAAATGGGGTGTCTTCGCCTCATTCTCCACTGCAATTGGGCTGGCTTTGCTGTGTCTCATCATGTGGCTAATTAATATATGTACGTGCAAGCTTCTACTAACTGTGATTTCCTGGAGTATTCCCTATTCACAGGGGAAGGCTGATGGTATTTCATGCCTCTTTTTTAGGATGTATTGCAAGTCAAAAGTGTTATTCAAAAAGCTTGAATGGAATTGAGGCAGATTCACCTTGGGTAATTTCAGAATGAGGGATTTGCAGAGGAATGGGGAGTTTGGGAGTAGCTGGTCATTTTGCAGCTGGTGTCACTTTGTTAACATGATGAAGACAGGTGTTTCAGGAGGACAAGTTAATGGGCCTGTCTTCTGGAAGTGTGTTTATATTCTGATTCCTGAAGTGAGAGAGGGTTCATTCTCAGAGGACACTGGGTAGTTTCTACTGTTTGACTAATAGATACCTAATTACGGGTATATTTTGGTGTTATCTTAAGGCATAATTCCTCCTTTTTAGCCTTGGAAGTTCAATAAAGGTATTGGAAACCATGAAAATAGAAAAAATGAATATTATATCAATTTTTTCCACCTTTAGATGACATATGCTTTACAGCTGCCTTACAGGTGGATCAAAGTAATGCTTTGCGTTGT
Organism: Calidris pugnax; assembly: GCF_001431845.1. Taxonomy (NCBI): domain Eukaryota; kingdom Metazoa; phylum Chordata; class Aves; order Charadriiformes; family Scolopacidae; genus Calidris; species Calidris pugnax. The sequence goes on along the minus strand of NW_015090852.1, from coordinate 5,290,975 downwards.
AGTTTGTGGTGTATTAGGCAGTCGTCGTGTTGTTCTTCTCAAACCTTGATGGAGTAGTGAGATTCTCTTGCATTTTTATTCTTGTTTTCTCAATTGTAACTTTGATATTCTACCTAGAGGAACTAAGTAGTATACCAAATGAAACAGAGGGCAGCAAATTAAGCTAGGAGGCTGCAGGTTCGAACCAAGGATGGGAAGCGAGTCATATAATAGAAGTGGACTTGTGAAACTTCTTGCCAAAATGCATTATAGGTGCTGTAAGTTTACGTGTGTTCAAGGGAGGGCTGGGAAAGTTCATGGAAGAGAAATTTATTAATAGCTACTCAATATATTGAAGTCATGTCTTTGTTAGAAAATCCCTACAAGAGTAATTGAAAATGTTTGGTGGCTGGAAGACGGGTAGGGGAAGGCAGCATGTCTGTACACGCTGCTTGTTTCCATCTTGGCAAGATGAGTTGGCTTTCCTTAGGGTCAGAAGAGGACAGTATCAGCTCTCGGGCAGCAGCAGGAATGCCCAGCCAGGACAGGCAGGAAGAGGAAATCAGGAACAGCTTCAGCAGCATAAAAACTTAATTTCCCTCAAGTCGTTGTGAAACTGGGTACTCGGCTTTTACACCTGGAGAGATTTTTTTGTTCAGAAATAAAAGCATATAGTGATGACTTGTTATGTCTTGGATCTTTTGGGATTCAAGAGCTACTGGAGAGATGATCTCAGTAGATGTCTAAGCCTCAGACATTTAAAAATCTAACCCAGATCACTTTAATTTGGCCTCCATTTTTCAGTTTCCTTTTGGTCTGTAAAGCAACGTAACAAATTCAATCCAAGAGGAGAAGAGACAAAAAGTAGTTCTTGCTTTACTGGTGTTTTCTGTCCCAGTTTGCAAACTGCAGAAGGACACAGTTCACAGCAGGTCTCCATATCCTTAGTAGTCTCTGTAACCTTTTTTAGTTCTTAGCCCAGAAGAGATTCTTTGCAACTGGCTGTCCTTTACACTGAGAAAACGCTTAGTGTTGACCTCCAAAGCTGAGCCCTGCTCGTGGACGTGCTGCAGCGCTGCCATCGAAGGGAACAGCGGAAACTCCTCCAGCGGAGGCTTGTGACAGAGTGAATTTTCCATTCTTCTGAGGTCTCTGGGATTTTCACAAGGCTCTCTGACTCACAGCGAGGTGCTTTCCGGTTAGTTTAGTTTTGGAGCCCAGGCCATATCACATCTGGCAGTAGCACAGTTGGCAATAAAAGGCACTAAAGACTTCTTCATTAAAAGGTCTCTCGTGTGGGAGCTTAACTGGATAGCAACCTCCTCTTCTGCAGGGACAGTGACCAGAAAGTGTTCCAGAGTGCAGTTGGGTGTTATTTATAAAATTTGTCTGGGAATGTCAGAAAGGTGTAATCTTACACTACAGGACATTTTATTGACTGTGGGATTGAGCTATTTCTGGTAAAACGCTTAAATAAAAAGCATATCTCATCACTTCATTGCTGTGTGCAAAGTATAGGCTGTAAAAACCACCTGTGCACAGAAACACGGGTTGGAACAGCATTGGTGTGAATAGGAGCACTTTTGGCAAAAATAAAAGCAGAAGCAGCAGCTCTATTCCCACCGCTTCTGAGAGCTTTCCTGTTATGGGACAGTTTGTCCCTCTCCCCCCAGTAGGTTTAAAACTTAGAAAAGTAATTAAATTCTAGTATTAGGAATTGGGACTTGAATTCTCAATTACAAACTCTCTTCTTTAGTATGCTGCAAAATCAAATTGTGGTAATACACACTAGCTAACCTCAGCTTTAATATATGCGGAACTCTTAACTCTCACAAATTAAGTTAAATGGTTAAACCCAAAATAGTAAAGCTACTGGGGCCTTCCAGGGTGGGCTGTCAAGAGCTGGTGCAGAGAGGCTGAGACCTTGTGAATTTTTATTGCGGGTTTTCTGTGGATTCCTTGCTGTCTTTATCCCGTCTGTCACTGAGTCCCATACTCATCTTTGCGTATCATGGATTCCCTGTAGGGGTCCATGATGGGGTGAGTAAATCCGCTTGGAATCCTAAGGTCCACCTTTAAAAAATGAAAGAAAAAACACACATCAACTTTAAAAACAAGGCAGCTTTACAGTTCATGGTGTAATAAGCGAGTATTGTGGCTAAGAGTCACAATTTGTGTAGAGCTTTTAACTGGTTTCCCTCTCTTTTTTCTGTTCTTAAAACCACCCCTGTGCTTTTCAGACGTAAGGGTCGAACTGAAGTGGTAGGACAGTGGTTGTTTCAGAGGTGCCCACCCCCCTGCAGTGACTGCCCTGTTTAATGTCTTCTGGTAGCGAAAGCAATATTGCAGGAACTTCTGGCATGTTCAGATGGACCAGCGCTGTATCCAGTGTGGTGTATCCTCAGGACAGCATATGGTTGCCATCACCCAACCGAATCAATAGTGAAATTATACAGCCATTTCCTCTACAAATTTGTAAACTTTCATACACGTCCTCTTCGAACTGACAGAGGCAACCAGAAACAGAAATGCCCAGACCTGATTCTCATTTACACCATGAGCTGTGCGATGTGCTTGGCAGTGTCGGGAACTGTAAATGAGAATCAGCCCATAGGCCATGAGTATGTTGCAGTGAGTTCTCTTCCCTGAAGAACAGCCTCCTTTTGTGCCTGGAGAACTGCTGAGGTTCAGTCCTGGCTCTCTTGAGGATCAAGTTCCAGGCTTCACGGGTACCATTTCCCAGCTAGAAGTTCCGTGCCAAAGGCTGTGATGCTGCTTGGTGCAGGTTCGGTGGCCTGGGTAGGAGACCAGGACAGAAACCTCCACATCTCTGGCAACAGCCAGACAGTCTGAAACAATTATTTTGAGACTTTCAAAAAGTTTGAAAGCTATGGTTTATGAAAGAAAAGCTGGCTCATTGGCTCTGTCAGCCCAGAGCACCTCAGAGGACCAGTACAGGGCAGTCTCTGAAGTTGGATGCAGCTTTTTAGGCCTGGGAAGGCACATTTTTGTTTCACACTCTTTGTATGGCCAAAAGCACGCATCTGAAGAAGGTCCAGTGTCATCTCATTGACCTGAAATCCCCAGAGGTGTTCAGGGAAAATAGATTTGAAAGACACTACATGAATTCGGTGCATAATTTGTTACAGTCAAAACCCTACTTGCCTTCTGTCTGTTTCATCTTGAGATTGCTAGGCGTGGCTGGATAGTTAATAGATAAGCTTTTAATCTATCAGCACGTGTTGAACCCTGCCAAAAGCAGTGCCATTAAAGAAAAATACTACCCCCAGCAGCTTTGGGCAGCCGCCAGCACTTCAGTGGGATGTAGGATGCTCCTCAGCCTGTATCAACAGTGGTTGTAATGTGGTTCTGGGATCACAGCGTGAAGATTCAGGCTGGAAGAGACAGAGGCATGATTCCCTTGGAGACCTCTTAGTCATAAACAGCGATGAAAAAAATGCCCAGCTACAGTGTTTGTTTGCTGTAAGAAGCCTTCTGAAGCTGCCTGGACAGAGTACCCTTTGGCATCTGAGGCGACTGGCTCTATTTGCCCACTCTGCTCTGGCAACTGTCTTTGTCAGTTGCAATATTCTAGCCCAGAGCTTGGTCTCCAAGGCAATGGTAAAGATCAAATCTCCTCATCAAGGCAAATTGCGAGAACAGCACATTAAGGTTTTCCTTTGGTATTTTAATCCCGTCTCCTTGGAGTTTTTCTTCCTGTAAAGTAACAAATGTCAGTTGTTTTCAAAAAGATTATCCTTAGTTTGTCAGAGGTGGATCTCTAACAGAGAGCTTGGACATCTCGATGAAGTCTTTGTGAGAAGTGAGTTAGGGCCTGTCTTGCAGGAGCGGAGTCGTGGCTGCCACACGGATCACATCTGGGTACGTGCTCCAAACCACTGGGAAGGGTCGGAGGCACGGCTTGCCCTTCACTTGCATGACCAGCAATGTTTACGTGGGCAGATGTGCTAAATATACTGTAACAGAGCACATTTAAATCAAGTTATGTCAATTATTTTCTAGTAGGTAAAGCTTTTGCCCGAGACATTAGGAAAGGCTTTTGAAAAATACTTACCCGTACCTAAGCACAGCAGCTAAAGAGGGTAAGAAAAATCTAGGGGAATTGATTTGACAGATAAGTAACTTCAAGGGTAGGAGGAAAGACAGCTCATGCTGAGAGTGCAGAGCCTTGGCGGGTTTGGAAATCCGTTCCTTTGTGTCCCATGTCACTCGGGTATCCCTCAAATGCATGCACATCTCTTCTAAGCATTCCCTGAAGCACTGGTAATATTTTTTCCCATCATGGCCATGTTGCAAGGACAAATTCCTTTGTGTTTCTTTGTGTGGACAGACAGAAATGGAGGAGCACGTTGCAAGGACAAATTCCTTTGTGTTTCTTTCAGACAGACAGAAATGGAGGAGCAGCTCCACAGATTGCCTATAGCTGGGTGGCATACTGTTCCCCAGGGACGCGACTGTTGATGGGTGTAGCGTTGCTGGTAGGACATGCATTGCAAAAGCCAAAGCAAGCAGTATTGCCAGTTATAAAAATTAAAAGCCAAGAGTCCAGCTTATGAAATTATGATAGTTTTAAAATAAATAAAAATAAAAAACGACCCTTAAGTGGCTTGTTTTCTCTCTGTTTAATGAAACTTCATGGTATGCAGTGATATTTGCTTTATGTCCTCTAATGTTGCTGGGTGTAGCGTTGCTGGTAGGACATGCATTGCAAAAGCCAAAGCAAGCAGTATTGCCAGTTATAAAAATTAAAAGCCAAGAGTCCAGCTTATGAAATTATGATAGTTTTAAAATAAATAAAAATAAAAAACGACCCTTAAGTGGCTTGTTTTCTCTCTGTTTAATGAAACTTCATGGTATGCAGTGATATTTGCTTTGTGTCCTCTAACTGTGAGAGTTAGAAACAATTCTTTTCTTGTTTTAAACTAAAAGCTAAGACGCCCGCAAGTTGTCATGCATCTAGGTAGCAGAGACTTTGAGAAGCACACCACATGTCATGAGACTCAGGCTGAAGCTGCAGGAGCAGCTGGTTTTGGAATATTCTAGCACAGTGGAACAGGATTTGCATTGCCAGTTGACTGTGGGGGTTAGAGATACATGAGGCTCCAAAGCCTGATCCCTGTTAGAGCCCTGACAACACTGATCTTATGTAAGAAACCTTAAAATCTTTATCACCGTTCCATGTGTTGTTGAGTCCAGAAGCAGGCACTGAAATAGCCAGCAGAGATTCAGTGAGGAAATTCATTCTATAGGGGCACCTTCTTTCTAAATGTTTACAACTCTGCTTAATTATAATTATATAGTGCCCAGAATGTTTTATGGTGGCAAATGTCATTATTATAAGAAGTTTAACAAGTAACAACTTCAGACTTTATCCCCAGGAAAAAGGGTGTTTCTGTATCCCAGCTCATTAAATTAAGGTAATACATTTGTGGCTGGATTTTTAGTATCTATATCTATATTTGTCTATCTGTCCATTTCATCTGGCTTCAATATCACTGAACTGTAGGGATAATCAAAAGCAAAATGAGAATGGTAGAGCTGGGGTCTCTTTTGAAATATTGTCTTTCCAGGCTGATATTTTTCCAGTCATTCTGCCAGCAGTCTCAGGTCTGCATCGTCTATTTAAATTGTCATCTCATCTAAGTGCAAATCTTGGCTGAAGCCAAGGCCATCTGTTGTTGGGTAATAGTCGTGATTTATTCTGCCTCTGGTTGACATTCGTGCTCATGGGCCAGATGCTGACTTGTAAGATTTGCTTTTATTCATTTTCAGTTTTATACCATGTGTTAATATCACAAACAGTGTTTTAATTTTAGATATTTTTGTCTACTGCTTAAAATTGGGGATGAGTAATAGCATGAACCATCCCCTCTGGGATGCAGTTCAGCATACTTCAGAACAGGACAAAATATTTTATGTGTTAGAAATATATTCAAACAATGTTTCTAAAGGCCTAATTTCTTTCTAATCACTAACCCATATACTCATTTATGTTGCATATAAATAGATATGGCTTTCAAATAAAAGTTGGGGACTGTTTGAAGACTTTTGTACTCAACAGCTAAGTTGTAGGCAAAATATTTATGATACTCTGCAGCATACCTGCTGCTGTCTTTGCCTTCAATGTAGAATGAGGGTAATTATGAAACTTTGCAAGTTAGGAATGTTTGTCAGAGGGGTGCTCCTGCATATGAAAGATGAAGATTATTAGGGAGATGTGATAAATCTCCCTAATTACAGATTTTTAAAAATTTTATTGGATTTAGCTCCTTTTAGTAGAGATGGGAAATATGCAGTTTCCAGACAATCTGTGCATCTTGCACATCAGCTCTTGGTAGCAGTTTGAACTTAGGGCTGACTGGCTTCTTATATGTGTGCTTCTCCAAAGTTAGTGTTGAAACACTGGGGAGTTGTGCAGCAGCTCCAAGGCGTATTTGGATACACAAATCCAAGTGTAAATTATTTCACATTCATTATCTCACTATGCTGTGGGAGCAGAAGTCTCTGGGTTTTCCCTCCCACACTGTTCAAACTGCTCCAGTAAAACAGAGGAGTAGCAGGTGAATTGATACATGAACGTACCACTCGGCTGTGTAGTTTAGGAGACATTTCAGAGTCTGGAAACTAGTCGAAAGTTAATTTTAATGTCTTGGGTAGCAGAGTAGCTTCATTGAAAATAGTTCTCTGTGCACTTTATTTCAGATCCAGTGAGTTGATCTTGTTGGGTTATGTGTGGAGGGATTGCTAGTAACAGTGCACAGATAAGAGGTATCAAAGTTTTTATCTTACCAGTTTCTAACAGGATTTTATGTGGCTGAGCAGGATGTGTTGGGCTGCCACGAATTGTGCAAAATAATTTCACTTCAGTAGGTTAGATTTATAATATTGGCATTTTATATATCTGTCCCCCTCCTTGTATTTCTTTGGGTTTGAATGTCTGTAATTGTGGTCTGTAAAACAACACTCCTTTGTTTCTCTGAGTTCAGGGAAGGAAGACTGTCTGGGTGGGATTCATTTGATACAGCTTCAGGTGTTTGGTTGGTTGACCAGCCTGAACGAAACCTCATTCTCATGATCATCACTGGAGAGGAGCAGGCTTCGCGGGAGCTCCTGTCATCTCCAGTGCTATCTTAATGCAGAGTGAAATACCTGCTGGAGCTGCCCCCTTCAATTGACTAGTCTGCCAGAAAATGACTTGGTGTTTTGTTTTAAGCCAGAATTATGAGGAAGCAGAGCAGATAGTGGTAAACTGCTCATTTCTTATTTGCAGTACTTGAAACGTCATTCACAGAAGTCTAAAATGAGTTGTTATTAAATCCTGGTATTTAAAAAAAAAAAGACTTCTAGGTGAGATGAAACTAAGAAAGGTGAATTTTACATCTCATTTCCAGTGCAAGGTTTAGAAGAAAGTATTGTTTTCAAGCAGATCAGTTTGGTGGAACCTGAACCTGCCCAGCAGTATTAGTGCATAGTTTGGCTGCGTTATAGTCATGGAAATGATATTTGTTAACTGCAGAGTCAGTCTGAGCCAGGTCTTTGAATTTAACCATGATGGAGGAGATGCAGAGCTTGCAAAGGCCAGGTCCAAGGTGGTTGCACTGCCCCTGTAGTTACCATAGGACTTCTGTCATGACACTGCTGTTTATTTCTATGGAGGTACTCTGACTGTAAAGTGATAGTTCTTAATACATTTTATACGTACAGAAGGTAAATGTGCCATTATAAGCAAAACTAGTCCAGCATCAATTAATCTACTGATCTTCAGATATGTTAGCAAAAGATAGTAGTTGCTTGTAATGATTCATAGGTGATCACCTACGCAGTACTTGTGTTTTCCTAGGTAATGATGTTGTGGACTCAGAGGCATTGAAAAAGGAAAAGCCAGGATAAGCATTGTTTAAGCGATGTTAAAAATAGTCATCAAATAATGACAAGGACATTGTTACAAAATGTGGTTTTAATGGACATCTTATCTTTGGCCTGTTCCCTTGGGAACATTGAATTTCAAGAACAGCTTTTCTGTGAAGTTCATCATCTTACTTACTGTTGCCTTAATCTCGGTGGTTCACAAATGAGATGGGAATTACATATGTAGTCTGAGAATTATACCAGAGTGGTTTTATAATTTTGGTACCAAGATGTTTTTAATTACGGTCATTTATTGAAGTAATGTTTTCTTCTCATGGTCAGTCATTTGGTTTTTTAGGGGATTTTTTGGTGGTTAAAAAAGGTATTGATAGTTCTGCAATATCTCTACAGAATATCTTGATACATTTATTACCCAACTTTATGTGTAACTCACTTCCCTGAATCTTAGACATGACAATGTAGTGTTTAGATTTTTCCCATTAAAATGGGAAAAATACAGTTACACTGACAGTGAGAAGTTAACAACCGTGTCCTGAAGGAAGTCTTAATTCAGTCTGCCAAAAAGATAACCTTGACCAAAAGGCCAAAAGCATGAGTTGTTTGTGTGCCTGTTCTTAGCCTTAACCAGGGAACCGAAAAGCTCCAGCTAAAGTTTCTGAGTGCTGAATTTGTGAAATATCATGGGAGTTTTAAAAATGGGAAAGCATGAAATGAGATGAGAGCATCAAACTTGTTTCTGCTTTTTAACCATGTGAGATTAGTTGCCAAATCTTGAAAAGTGAAAGGCAGATGTTCAGATTTGGTTTTAGGACAGTTGCGAAAACTACTTAGTCTCCGCGTGTTTGACATGGTGGCACCTGCCAGCTCTTGTTCTTCTCAGAGATGCTGGGAATGAATTTGGCATTGCTGGGACTGGGAGAAGGGCAAACACGGGGGCTGGGAAAATAAACCTTTCCATTAATTCTTTGGGGCCTGGAAAAGACACCTCGTGATTGGCAGGTTTTTGTTTCGCTTAGAGCCTGAGTTAGAAATTTCAACTCAATTTGTCCATTGTATAAACACAGTCTTTTGCTCCTAAATACTAGGAAGCTTCCCTCATTCTTAGTAGTCTTTCTTTGGGCCATTTAGATCAGCATAGCACAATAATATGGGAGATGCCCGAACTGGTGCTTTATGTTCTGTTACTTCTGTTGATAAAGGAAGAACCGTATTTTCCCAGGCTACAAGTTGAGCGATTTGAGTTCAGCAACAGCAAAAAAAAATAGAAAATGAAGAAAGGCTGCATTTTTCCTTGCAGGTCAGGTCTGTATCCAGAGCAGTTGCAGCTTCCACTGCTAAAAGACACAGCTGTCTTACAGCAGCACCCAGCCACCTCGCAGCTGAGATAAGCTTCTAAAGCACAGCTTTGCTGTCAAACTTCCCTGGTAGGTTTTGTCAGCAGAGCTCGTATTTCACACCCCTTGACAGCCCTGACCGATACGGTCCTACTGCACGAGGCATGTGGTGTAGAGCTTGACAGAGATATAGCAAGATGACATTTATATATAAAGCAGGCAGCACTGCACGTAAACGCACCATTTCAGCAAAGCCCTTAACCACATGTTTAAGTATCGCTGAAGTCAAGTTAAATTACTTTAATCATATACATAAGTATTCTGTTGAACGAGGGCCTAATAGGAGTTTCCATCTCTTTCCACATGATCAAGGCTTTTTCATATTCTCCTGCATGTGATAGGGATTTCTTCTTGGTTACACAGCATGAGCTATTGCTGTGACTTTTGGAAGACTCCCTCAACAATTTGAATTTGCTAAGATGTTGTAAATAGTTTTATGTGGAATGCCTGTAAGTCAGAATGGAAAGGAATTTTCCCAGCTCTGTTCTTCCAGGGTAGATTTAACACATCTTTTCCCCTATTTTCCAGGACCACCTTTTATTGCCAGCCACTACACATAACAAGACCAGGAGACCGAAGATGTCTATAGTGTTGCCAGCTGTAAACATCAATGGTAAGTCCAAAACATGGAAGAGAATGATAGGAGAATAATTTCAAAGAGATGTGCCTGACTTGTACGTGGAAATCAAACTCAGACCAAATGTCTGTTGTTATAGCTGTGAAAAAGAAATCAAACTGGTCATTACTAGGCTGTAGTTGCCGGGGTCTCTGCTGGAACTGGGTCACTGGCAAATGACCAGTGCCTGGTCAACAAGACTGTAAGGAGAGGCTGCGTGCCTTGGCCAGCAGTTCTGCAGTATCTCATTCTGGCTCCTTCAGGGACTCAGGGGTGGTGTCATCCAGTCCCAGTGATTTGCACACAGCTGATTAAGGGTTACTTCAATGTCACCTAGCTTCTCTAACTTGGTGGCTATAAAGGTCTCATGGAGTGTGGAGACTGTCCTCACCCTCTCATTTGTGTTCCTCCGATGCCTGCTTATCAGAGCAAATTCCTGGCCCTCACTGGTTTGTTACTGACTGCTTTCCATCAGCTTCCTCAGCTGTCTGCCCCTCCGTTATACAACACTCAGCGTGAGCGGGACCTCTCTGCACTACGTGGTCAGGATTAATAATAATCATGTTAGAGTGCTGCAGGACAGAAGAGAGAGCAGCTTTGCACTAGGGGCTTGGGCTTATTAGCGAACAGAAATCTTCCTGATCTGCCTTTTAGTTCCACATGAGAATCAGGATGTGAACTGTATAAATATACCATTAATTAATATGGTGAGGAACTGCCAAATTAGGACATGTTTGGGGCACGGGGTCACTGTCACAGTCATTAAATGCATCGTGAACCCTGTAACTGTATAAACTTTTCTTTCTGAATATCTGTGCACATGATCCTTTTTAAAACTTATGTGTTTTACAGTACAAGTGAATCATAAACCCAAATGTTTTTGTTAAATTCAAGCACGCTGAAAACATTGTCTGATGATGTGAATTTCCATAAACTAAGGGAGAAAAAAAATCAGTTCAGGCTTTCAACATTTTGATAATTACATTTTCCCATGCAGTACAGTAACCCGAGTGTGTTATACCATAACTAGCTATTTTGGGGGAATTTTTATTAGATATATCAGAATTATTTTTGGCATTTATCTGCCTGAACCGCCCTTTTCATGTAGATTACAAAAATCCTTTTCTGGCTGAGCTGAACTATCATGTGCAAATGAGCACTTTATCACTTGAAGAACAAACACTATTTCTAAATTACAAAGTATTTCTTCCTAACATGTAACTGAGTCTTGTTTTGCTTGAAATAACTTTTCAGTTGTTGAAGTAAATCTAGTTTGGAAAATACACATCAGAATCCAGTGACAAATCTTATCCTTCATTAATAATGAAACATTGTGAAATAATAGTTACTGGAGTTCTCTGGGATTTTTCTTCAGAACATCAGCACAATCCAGGAAATAAAAAAATGTCCAGGGATTTGGGCAGAGATGTTGAAACAGATGAGACACAAGGATAGCATTAAGTAAACAACGGCATCAAACACAGCTCCCTCTGTGACACTCAGCCAGGTATTAGAACAAAAATTACAAAAGAGCTAGTAGGTAACTTGGCTGGATTTTTGAATTGATCATTAGTAGATTACCTGGAGGAGGCGATTCCCTAAAAAGTTGTGTCTGGAGAAGAACCCATTTCTCTTCTTTGAGAACATTGCTCCTCCACACTATTCTGCCTCTGCAGGGACTGTACAAGCATCTGGAAGTTAGCTGACAACAAAGCTTTGCTCCCAGCTGTTTGCTGGTCTTTGAAGCCCACCTTAATTCTTTTTTTTCTTAAGTCTCAGCCCACCTGCTGAGATTTGGCTGCTAGAAGAGGACAGGTCTCCCTGGGAGGAACTGGGAAAACTTTCAGTGAAAGAACTTGTCCTCTTCTGCCTGTTCTTATGTCTCAGCCAGATCTCTGTGCAAGAAGGGAAACTTTTTCCAGTGCCACTTACTTGCCCTTCCTTTTTGCTACCACAAACCTGGCAGAGGAGATGAAGGGAATGCAGCTGAAGTGGCCTTTGCTTTGAAACCTTTTTGGAACTTCATCACTTGCTTTCCTCTTTCTAAAGATCTTGCAGGATCTTTATTTTTCTGTGTACTAAAGTTTACCCATGACACTGTTTCCAAACATGAAACAGCTTGCAGTTCAGTCAAGAACCCTTTGAACTGCTTGAGCAGGCTTTTCCCAGCAGGGCTGTCATCCTTTTCTGATTGCTCTTTAATTGCTTTGAGTGCCTTCTGAGCTCTGCTGTAGTCTCTGCCTTTAGCTGGCTTGAGCCCTTCCCACCACGGGCTGCGGGGACAGAGAACAGGTACGGACAAAGATTAGGAAGTAAAATGAGTTGTCAGTCACTGTCCAACATGACTCTGCATGGAGGTTAATGACACGGTTCTGCAAGGTGGGTCTGGCAGTTTTCACAGGTGTACAAAGCAGAATCAATTTTACAGTTTGAAAAGTTTTTCCTGGAGGGAAGAGTTGGGGTAAATCCAGCCAGGGGCAGCGCCAGTGCTTTGCAGCTAAGGGCAAATCTCAACAGAAAATTTTGTGGCGGACGTGTGTGTGTGTTTGTGCATTCAGTAAGATGGAAAATTAAGGTAACTTTATTGTACAAAGCAATTACAGTACTTTATTCATTTTCAAGATAAAAATTAGACAAAAATGATTCAGTTGTATTTCAGAAAAGAGTAAAAATGGCCATTACCTTGTAACTTTCCCTGATGTGTTCCTTCTGGTCAGCCTGGGTTGCCCATGCCCTTCTGTGAGCGTGAGGATAAGCAAGCAAACTCCCCACTGAGGGCTTCTCTGCAGAAATATATTTAAGTCTGTTTAATGTGATAATATATGTTCAATATGTTTAAATATTATATTTTTTAAAAAAAGTATAGTAACTTGTTACATGTTGGTACGTGTTAAAGCCTTCCCCTCTTGCCCTCTTACCAATTCCATCTTCCCCAGCCTGTCACCCCCCGATTCACAGCCAGCACTTGCTGTCAGCTCCTTCATTTCTGCATCCCCAGATGCTTTTGCTGCCCTTTACCCTCCTCCCATTTCCCAGCTGGCTATTGTTCCCTGGTACAGCTCTCCCCTCGGCCCCCACAGCCAGCCATGCCCATGTTTTGACCTGCCCCTGCCCAGCGACAAAGCCCTGGCATTTGTGGGCACAAGCAGTGCTCAGAAAATCTGCCTGATGGTACCTGAAGGACCTTAGGGCTGGTAAGTGTGGAAGGAAAAAAGCAGAACTGGGTAGTCCTTGTCCCACTATATGTGGTTTTGGGGGCACCATTGGTGTGGCTTCACTGAGAAGTTACTCCAAGAAGAAATATCTTGCAGTTTCTCATGGGAATGAAAGCCAACTGCAAATCACAGTTAAACTCCAGCTTTTGTTTTTAAGCAAGTCATGTTTGTTATGCTGGATTGCAGCTATTATTTTAGAAATCTAACTATGCACTTGAGACCAGTTAAGTCTCCAGTAGATTTCATTCCTAAATTTGCTTTTATTGTAATTCAGAGTCTTGTTGGCTCATTACACCAATTCCAAATTGACGTATAGGCGGTGCCTTTCTTGAAGTTTAAATGAAAACATCTGCCATTGCCCTTGTATTTACTTAACTGCTGTAAAAAATGCAGTGGGTTATAACGTCGATCTTTGGATCAAAATAATCTATAGAGTACAGCATAGCTAAGCCACTTTGCCTATCCCAAGCACGAGCCTTTTGTCTCTGCAGGATGCCTGCAGCTCTCTGGCGCAGCACACACCACCAGTAGTCCTCTCCTGCAGCACACAAAAGTAAGAACATATGTACAGTCATTGAGTGTAGGAGGTAGCATTCAACATTTAGCCCAAGAAGCCGCTTTCATTAATGCATTTCTCGCTAGGATTGGGTTAGATACTCACAGCTTTCACTTTCTCTTGGTAGGAGCAGCTGTCAGTGTGCATGTCTGTACTCACCATGAGAACTGGTGGCCTTAGCAGCAGCATAAAGACCAAAAAGGCCTTTTTTCTTCTTAGGATCCCTGTGCAAAACAGTTTCCTATATGTAAAAGTCCTTCCATCATTTGTTCTCTCTAAATTGAGAGTTGATGTCTCCATTCTCAGCCAAACCTGAGACATGATGGGAAAGCCACTTGTGAGATCCAAGGCTCATTTTCTGGGAATTTCAGCCATGACAGAGAGAGGTTTGAATTTTATGTAAACATCCTGGATGGGTCCTTAGTCTGATGCCACACAGTGGGACTTGTCTTCAGCCTTCCTTGGAAATAATTGTTTGTGTCCCTGATTCTCTGTAACTTGCATGTTCCTGGTTCTTAAGAAACCCTGTTCTCTTTAAGTGTTTTTTCATGAAACACAACAGCAAAATACTCTCTTTAAGGCAGAAATTTACTGGGAACAGGATGGTGAGTTCTGCAAAGTCCATGTGCTCTGTTGTGTTAGCCAGCTTCTCCTCATTTCCTCAGCCTTCCTTCCTAGCATCCGTCATCATACTGATGTAACAGACTTCAAAAGTGCTCTGAAATAATACACATTCTAATTAAAAAGGTCAATAACAAATCTAGTGGTAGGGCTTTTTGATCAAAACTGGAGGGATTTCTGCCATCAAGCAGCGTGATTATTTGCATACAGCTACAAAGAGCGTTCTTTCAACTGACAGCCACGTGCAAAAGCCACTCACAGATGTCCAAGGCTGGTAGCAAACTGTCTGTGAAAAATCCATAGGGCAAACAGAACCCACACAGGCTGAGAAGGAAAATAAAAACAAAAGCTCTTTGGGAAGCGACAATGTTCTGTAAGTTCCCATGTCTTGGGGTTGAATAAATAAAGTCTCCAACTTCCTCTGCCTTCCAGGGTCAAGCAAACAAAAGATGCCATTTCCGTCTTTTGGAGCAAGAAGCAGAATTCCCAGTCAGTCATCGAATGAGGAAGGTCTAAAACAATACATACCACTTAACAGCAGCTGCCTTCCCTGAAGGTTGCTGCTTAACATTTGGGCAGCCTTCTCTCTCACTTTGAATAGCTTCAGAGCAGTTTCCAGGAGGCCAACGGCCCCAGCTATCTCTAGCGGTTGTTGGCTCATTCTTCTCTTCATGCATACAAGGCAAATCTTAGTCTCTGTGGCTCCCTCTCACAGCTGCCGTCCTTGTCCCCACACTGAGAAGCTCATGACACTCTAGTAGGTACAGAGAACTCTCTTGGCTACACAGGTATGATCTGTAGGGATATTTCCCTCAATGTTTCTGCTTTTACCTCTGGATTTAGCAGAAATTGCTGAGAACTCAGCGCAGCCTTACAAGCTATAGAGTATAAGCAGAAGGCTCTGGAAGTTGTGTGTGTAGGGTTACAGCCTATCTGTGAGATGAAAGAAGGGTGGCTGCTAAGGTTTTTTCAGAAGGTCACTGAGAATCCTTCAAAGCATCAAGATCTCTAAACTAGGATGTAGGAAAATATATCTGAGAATGTCTCCATGCTGTAAGTCTACAGGCCATTTTGAAAATGCCACCCTTTGGCTTCTTGGGTTGTCAGCTGAGCAATAAAAGTAGTTTGGTGAAGCCTGACCAGGGAAAAATCAGAGCCATGGTTAGCTTTCACTTAGAGGTCGCTGCAGCAGCCAGTTACTGAGCCTGGACAGAGAAACAGGGAGAGCCTTCTGTCTCCTGTGTGCAGTTGTGGACAAGCAGCATGTCACGTTACTGTGGTTCTGCTGTACTTAGTGTGGTTTGCTAATGTCACAGGTCTACTTCAGCTCTCATGCCTATGTAGAGCTCCGTTATAGAGGTCAGGATTGAAATAGTGGCAGAGCAGATTTTATCAAGAAATTTTAACCATTTTAGTCATATGGTAACATATTGCTGTTCTCACTCTTGTTCTATTTTCAAAGTGATATGAAAGTGCAGTTTATCAAAACAGAGTAACCCCTTCCAAACTTGAACATCAGAATTGGTCATCGCCTAGATTCAACATTAAATAGACGTTTTGAACAGATTTGGTTGTCTCTGAGAGATTTCGCTCTCCCCAACCATTGTCTGTTGATATATATTGTCTTCGACAGGATGGACAAGATGATATTATTCAAAAAACTATGAAAGAAATCATTCAATAATCTGCGCACAAAAGTAATGGTATCTGTGTCACTTGAGTTCATGTTTATTTAGTTAGACAGGAAACGATCAAGAAATGAAATCATAAAGGCTTATTCCCCAGTGACTTTTCATAACGAGCTGTTTACCTAAATTGCTAAACGAGTAACCTATTTTTATGTATTCAAAAGAACAGGAAGATGATTTCAGACGATCTTCTGTGCCTTTTTGCCCCTTTGTTAATACAAAAAAGAATATCTCTTGGGCTTTGTGTGATGGAGCAGGCCAAGTGTGACTGGTCTTCCCTGGATAGACAGGGTAAACGCTACAGATGGCATTTTCTTGGGAACACACTGTTCACAGAGGGGGCAGAGAATGAGTCATAAATTAATTTGACTTCATACTTAGTATTTCCAATGCCAGCGTCGAGTTATTACACCAGATTGTGGATTTTATATAAGTGCGTCTTTTATATGGAAAAAAACAAAGTAGAAGAAAAAACAAGAAAACCATGGCATTAGCTGCCAGTATGGATTTGCAATGTGGAGCCAGATTCAGTTTAGAACTGAACGAGTGTGTGTCTTGCTGCAGAGACCATCTCTTCTGGGTGTTGGTTGACTCTGAATGCTGGCAGTGCTGGGTGGGTGCTCTCTCCCACCGAGCTTTGCAGAGCCCTGTGCCCCAGAGCCGTGGCTGCAAAGCAAAGAGAAGCATTTTCATCCCAGTCTGTGAGATTACCATCACCATCTCGCCTCCAGTGACCCGTGTTTGTGCAGCACATCGTAATTCTAGCCTTGAGCCCAGCTGATCTGCCTTAATACATTTTCAGATGTTGTAAATTCAAGATTACATAATTCCTCCTAGTGTTAAATTATAGGCGGCAAACGCAGTTTTATGTTTGTGATACCCGGGCCAACTCTGATTACTGGTAGCTCTTTATTTCTTCAGTGATCTGAAGCATAATTATCCATAATGAGCTCACCCTGTAAAAACATAAGAAATTGCAACAGCGCTGGTAGAGGAGGTTCACATTTATGAGTTCTGTCTTGAGAGCATCACTGGAGTAAACCTAGAGATTAGTAAAAACACAGCAATCCAAGAGAGTCTTTCTCAGTGTTTGGGTTGCAGTCTCTAAGGAGACTGTTGCCAGTGGGGCCGGGAGGCCTTTGCCACCTTCTCACATCCCAGGTCTAATCCTCCACGCTGCAGCTTTCCTCATCCACTTCATCTAGTCCAGCTTATCTCTGGTGACTCCTGGGTGTCCTCCAGGCTTGATCCTGTTTAGCAGGGTTGCTGTAGGAGAGCATTTGAATGATACATCCTGAGCATCTGAAGGATATTTTCAATTTCAGTCATCCACCACTTCATTGTAAATCACCTGCCTCCATCCTGTCTTATTCTGTAGTTGCCCCAGGTGAAAAGACCATGGCATGTCCCAGTAGGGCACAAACGCCGTCTGGGTGAGTGTGGATGGAGAGGGGATTGCCAGCCCGAGCTGCCCCGCACCACCAGGAAGGAGTGGCCTCTGTTTCGGAGCAGGATTCATACAGTAGAGCTGTAAATCTCCTGTTGCTGTAGCTGGGAAACAGAAATCTTTGAAACAGACGTCTCACTTTCATGAGTGTGGTGTGTTCGGATAGGCACTCTGCAGCATATGTATATGATTTTTTTTAATTAACTGGCAAACGCGTTGAATCAGAGAAGCTCATGTGGAGGGAAGTGCTCACCCCACGCAGACAGAAGCTTCACAGAGATGGTGTTAAAAATACTCTTCTACAAGCAAGAGCTGATCACAGTACCTAAATAAATGAGGTAACTTTATGTATCCAAGTGAGACAGGTGGAAAATTCAGCTCACTCTTTGGATGTCATCCAACCTATAAAGACGTTTCAGCTGTAAGTGAATAGAGGCTCACACCAGCCTTCGCTCTTAAATCAGTGAGACACTAACACCAGGATACAAGTGATACTGGGTGATAGATAAGGTGCATGTCAATGAAAAAGTGATGCTGTCCCTTCAATAAAATGAAGTCAAATAGTTAAATTAATTTTATCAGTAAGTGCCTACAAATTGAAATGGGGTTCAACGGTAAGGGCTAAATGAGAATAGGAAAGAAAAACCAATAGGGTAAAATGCTGGCAAATGGTAGGGAAATTGATTAAAGATTAAAAGCTCAGTGCAAAAGTCTTTAAAAGGACCCTAAAAAATCCACCGGGCTTAAGTAACACATTAAAGTAAATTCATAGAAGTAAAAAGATATCTTTTAAACAATAGGCATTGTAGCCAAATGAAGGAATAGAAAAAAAGAGCGCTATTTCTGGCAGACTAAATGTCAAACCATAAGAAGTCAAGCCAGAAAAAGATATTGAGGAACAGAGTGCCTGAGGCATAAAAAAATAATGAAAACATTTTTCAGAGGAAGCCTGCCAGGGAATCTCTAGTGCCTGCAGAGGACCAAGGTGTGAAAGAGCACTTGAAGTCAGCACTGTTGAAGGAACAAGCAAAAAGTTCTTTTGCTGGTGTTAACCACTGAGGCTTTATGATTATCAGGAGAATGATGAGTGACAAATGAGGCAAATTTTTTTAAAATGGCCTCAGGAACTGTAAAAAATGAAGTCTCACTGTTGCACAAGTTGGCTGAATCTGTGAGAGTTGAGCATGTCTGGGGATGTACAATAGACTGGGAGGAGCTAGCACAGCTTCTGCAGAGGAAAGTCCTGCCTTAGTGCTCCATCACAGGGCTCAAAGGGATAGCGAGTGTGAGGATCAGGGTGGTCTCCTCAGCACAATAGCATACCTGAGTGCTCAGAAAACTTGGAAAAAAGTAATTCTTCAGAACCTGCTAAAAGAAAGTAAGTTTTTGTGAGGCTAGAGGGAAGGCTTAATTGTGGATTGGTTTATCCATAAAAGATATAAATGAAAGGTGGAAACAGATGATCACATTTTGCAGTGAGGGGGATGTCACCAGTAGACTCCCACGCGGGTCCGTGCTGGGGTCCTGCTCCTGCATCTCCAGGCACAGCTGGAAGATGTTGGGAAGGAGTGAAATTCTGTCCAGCAGGTAAAACTTGGTCTGAAAAAATGCAAAAGAATTTGCATGGTAAAAGTGTTCCTGACCAACCATCCAGTGGCAGATAACCAAGCTGTTGCTGCTCAGAGAGCCAGTGCGCATCCTTCCCCAAAGTGTCAGCTTAGACAAGGAAGAAAAGCAATATAATTTTTTAGAGAGGGAGCAGAAAACAAAGCATGAACCATCTTTATAGCCCCGCTGAATCCCCATCTTCAATACTATGCATTTTTGATCATAGATGTTTATAGATTTATAAAACAATGAATAATGCAGGAGAAAAAGCAACAGGAATTGAACATGGAGTGTACAGCTTCCCCACCACAGCGACTGTTGAATTTGACAGCAATGGCTGAGGGAAGGGTTATAGCAGAACCTGAAGAACCATGCATCGTGTAGATGAGGTGTCTGGAAAGCAGGTGCTTGCTATTTCGTGTATAACCAAAAGTACATGTTTGCCCTGACTTTTGCTTCTGCTACTGGTCACTGTTAGGGACAGAAGCACAGGTTGGATGGGACTTTGCTTCTGGGACTTTGTTCCTCAGCCTTTGCAGAACAGCCATCTTTAGGCAGTACCAAGGCTAGGAAAGGAGAGCGGCCAGTCTGCCAGCACAGTGGGAAAAAGAGGGGCTTGCTAGCATTTAAAACCAAAGGTAGCATTGGATCAGAAAAGTTTTCCAGCTTTAACAGCATCTGTAGGATGCTAGACCCACGGTGGGGACCAAAGGGAACATGCCCGTGCCTTCCAGTCCCTCCCTGCTGCACTCACAAGAAATAGTCCCCTACGTGCTGTCCTGGGACAAGCCCTCCAGCCCTTCTTCTTGAAAGAAGCCCCTACTGGAATGCATTTTTAGGCAACTCTCCTGTGTACAATTATTTGTCTAGTAAGTAGCTAAGTCTGGATTTGCAGGGTGTGTGGGGAGTTTGTTTATACTTCTTGTGCTTCCCAAGCAGGCATGGAATGGTTCTGCCTAACAGAGTTGCTCTCTCTCCAGCCTCTGTCCTGCACTCCCAAGAGAGCTTTCTGTGCAGCACAACTGCTTTGCCCCTTGTCTTTGTTTTTTCTTGTTTGTTTTTTTTTTTTCTTTCCCCTTCTCATTAGCATTGCCACAGCTGGTTTGGTTTTAAATATGGCCATCCTGCAGCAGTGATACCCTGCCAACAACACGCATATGAACAGCCACTGCTATCAAAAATGTCTCAGTATGTCCGAGAAATACTCTACCTCAGGGAGCTTTGGATGATGTGCCTGGGGGGGCCAATACTGCTGATTCTGATCTTCTCTTCTTGCCATGGCCATTGTCTCCCTCTTCAAAACAAGAGCAACCACAGTAGATCCACTCTGTGCCCTCTCCTCCGTAGCTCATGGTCTTTCCCTTAGAGGGAAGCGACCATGAAGCATGGAAGAAGATTGGAAGGGAAGGTGAGAGATGAAGAGGGAAATGGTCTCTCAGAAGAGCCAACTTTCCTTCCCTCTCCCTGAGACCTCCTAGTCTGGACCAGGTACTGCAAAGCCCACCTGGCACAGTGCCCACAGTGGCACTGGCCTGGCAGGCACTGGCCTTTTCCAAAAATCACGTAGTCGTGTAAGCTCAGGGGACTTTGTGCTCCACAGCCAGAGCCAATGAATCCTGTAGGTCCATCATTTACTTAAGAGGTCACAGAGAGCTTGTTTTCCTCCAGTTTTCCTGCTGAACCCTCGTGCCTGTATTTGTCCCCTTTGATAGCCCCTGGCACCAATGCTCCAGCAGCTTAGACATGGGGAGAGGTCCTGTCAGCTTGTGGCTCGTCAAAGTGACTTTGATTATGTGGATCCAGTGTTTCTGGCCATGGCCCCTGTTCCTGTATGCACATAGACCCCGGGGCACGGCTCGCTGTTTGAGGGGTGCTAGGAGACCTGGAGAGCTGAAATGCCCGGGATCTCACTTAAGCTGTGTCAGGGACTACGGATAGCTGAGTCCACAGAGGTGAAACCATTGCTACTGGTTTGTTTGGAAATAGTTCCGAGCAGGAATTTGGTTTTAAAAAGAGAAGTTATTTGGGTCACAATATAACTTTCTCCCTTGCCTCAAATAATCCTGTCTGACGAGCAAATCTGTAAATGTTTTAGGAACCCTGCTGCGTTGTTGCAGCGAGTGTATTTTTAGTCTTTGTAGCTGTTAGAGTAACACTGCTTCATTTATATACTTATTTGGTAGTGTATACCAACCCTTCAGATGGAAACGTTGTCCAGATGTGCTGGGTAGGACAGTCAGGGCTGCTCAGTGGTGATGAGATGGAAGATTGCAGAAGTGACAGAGTGGAGAAAGCCCTCTGAATTATGTCTGGGGACAGCTGCAGCCCTTCAACAGGTCAGCTCCAGAGCTGCGTGCAGCTGGTGCCTTCGTCTTCTTCTGAAGCTTGTGCTTTCTGAACTCTGTGCTGCCCTAGACATGAGCTCTCTTTTGGGCCAGGGCAGGTTGCGCTATAAATTGTTTGGGTATTTTGGTGCTAAGTCCTTATTTAAACCAAACTTTGGCGTCATCAGCTCGGCACAGCTAGCACAAAGCAACCAGGTACTGGAACTCATCTGGTGACTATTTGAAAGCTGCCTGGGTTCCTGCTGGTGTGATAGATGGGGTTGCAGAAGGGGCTGTAAGTGTAAATTAACATGGTGTGGTGAAGCAAGTTTCCTTGTTAGAAGGAAATGTAGAAAGTATCGAGGGCGTGAGTAGCTGTTCAGCAAAGATAGTTTTAAAAAAGTTGGTCGTTTTGCATCACTTTACACAGAGATAATTCCCTGGCACCTGACTTTGACTCTTTGACTCTTTGACTCTTTGACTTTCGCTCTATGCTGTTGTTCATGAAGAAGGGATGGCTCTCTAGCCTTACTGGTAGTTAAAGTAAAGATGAAGCAAGTGATTTCCCTCCCTGTATCTTACCAGCAGAAGCAAGGACGTTTGTGGTCGACAGTGGCGTAACTGTATACTCAGTGATCACAGTGTGGGAGTAGAGCCAGGCAGGTTCTGACCACTTTTACAAGTTACCTACTAAGAAACCAGCCAGTAGGTACATGGGTTACCTACTGCAAAGGCAGTTGGGACCTGAGAGAAGAGTCTTAAGATTGGGGAATGTCAAATCAGTAGCCCAGGCCCTGGATTGTACAGTATTGGTCTCATAGACTCTTTTTTGGGTGGGACTGCAAGGAGTAAGACGAAATCCATAGTTTATTTGGTAGAACAAGGCTCTATCAATGTGCCTAAGGTGTGAGCACATCTTCAGAAAGCTGCAAAGCTCTTCCACAGTGGTTGGTTACAGCCTTGAAACACTTCACAAGGTCTGGTGGTATTTCAGGGGAGTTCTATTGCAACCTCTTTGCAAATTGTGCAGTTTTCAAAACAAGCATTTTCGTGCAGCAAAGCTTTTTGGGGAGGGTGCATAAAAGTGGGAAAGGGTAAATTACAAGAATATCTTGTTCCTGTCCTATGACTGCATCCATAGGGCCAAACAGCCCGCTGATGTCTATAGATTTTAAGTCTAGAGAGACAGTTCACATTGCCATTTGTTCTGATTTACTGCAGAACAGACACTAAGCTTTTCTGTCTGTCAAGCCCTCTGCCTGTCTTCTGCCTTTCTCTAAGACAGCATCTCTTATAGAAGTAGGTGCTTGATCTCAAAGATGGACATTTGAACATTCAACTGGTTGTTACATGTCAGTACTACGGAGGGGAGAATGAGAACTTTGGTTTTATGGTCTTTCTAATAAGCCAGTTTTGAAAATCGAGTACTTCAAATATGAAGACAATCTTCCATCGTCTTGGGTAATTTGTAACAGTAGTTATTAGCCTCAGCCTGATTTGCTAAACGTTTTTGGTTTGGACTGCTGACTTCAGCTTTCATCAGTTGGGTCTTGCAACATGTGTTTTTTTTAAGAGAAGCTGCCATAAATCCTGGAGAGCAGCGCTGGGGAATTAGATTTCTGTTCCCTATACCAAGCTCGTGCTGGGAGTTGGGTACAGTCTGGGAGAGCCAGCGAGCCTCTTTGAGGAGGTGCAGTCAGAGAACAGCAATGCTTGGCACAATTACTTTTGCTGTTAATTTGAAATAGTGTCTCATCTGAAACACGGCTTTTAAACCTGTTAACAAATAATTAAGTGCAACACAGCCTCTTGGCCTGCGCAGGATAGCTTCTTGTGCCTGAGACCCTGTGAATGGCTGTATGTTCTGAACTTCAAAGAGGAGCAATAAATCTATTTATAAATCCAGACACCTCTACAGGAGATCCGTTCCTGTGTTTTCACTTATGTAATCCCACAAAACATCAGTCATAGGTAATTCAGCACAAAAAAAAAACCCTTCAGAAATCATTCAGTGTTGCTGTTGCTCTGGGCTATTTACCTGTAGCACGGGTTGGCACCGCAGAGGGCTGGGAGGTGGGATGGGTGCGTGCTCAGGCAGTGCAGCACAGGGCTGACCCCAGCGTTGGGAGAAGGCACTGGTTACATACCCTGACCCTTCCAGGGAAGCTGGCTTCCAGGCCAAGCTCAGCACTCATTGTGGCCTCACTGGAAGACCCACCCTGTGCTCCATTGGTGTCTCCCAAATGTTGGTAATGCTGGACGGTCCCATGGAGGGGGAAAGGAAGCCTGACCGGGCTATTTTTGAAAAGATCTGATGCAGGAATCACAAGGCAAAATTGTTGACATGTTCTCTGGATGAACCCACAGCTCTCCTCCAGATATTGCCCATTTGATGACAAGGGATTAGGAATAGCACAGCTGAACATGTGCAACTCCATAGCCATCACCATTAAACTGATCATCAAGGAAACATGGCACAGCAATGTTCTCACTGCCATCTGAACCGTGGGTGCTGGCTGCTGTGCCTCCCTGCCCTGTGGCAAATGTCAGCTCAAATCTCACTGAAAGGGCTTCGCCCAAGTTGCACTCCCTTGTCTTTGTTACTAGCAAAGAGCAGATGGACAGTCATCACAGCTTGGTTGGTCTGTGTTGGCTTCTTTGTGGACCTGGGCTCTGTAATGGTTGCAGTCTACCCTGAGGGGATTCAGTCATGAACAGGCACCTGCAGCTCACAGAAAGGCAGGATCAGAGGGACTATGAGTGACTTCGAGTGCCTGTGCCTGTGCAGGGGAAAGGTCAGGTATCCCAGGTCTTGCCTGACAGGTAGTCATCCAGCCTTTCCTTAAAAACTGCCAGTCATGAAGACTCTCTGGTCTCCCAAGGTAGCTTCATCCAGAGCTTATATTTTATTATCTTTAGAAACTTGGTTAAACCTGTTTCTCTTTAAATCAGTCTGATCATTTCTAGTCCTGTCATGCTGTTGGCTTGTGCCCACAGTGCACAGTGACCCTCTGTGGTCCTCAAGCTTTTTCTGCAGTGCGTATTCCTGGCTCCGTTTTGTACTCATGTTTTCCAATTCTCCTGAGCGTTGGTTGAAGTGCCTCTTGAAGATTTTGGACAGCCTCTCCCTTTTATCGAAACTGCAGCTTAATCCAATACTCCAAGGTGGTTGAAATCTCTCCAGTTTAGCATCTTCCAGAAACCTTATAAGTATTCTCTCTATTCCTCATCCAGATCGTGAAACAGTTTTAATGGCACTGAGCTCAGGATGGAGGCATGTGGAATCATTTTTGCAATGCCTGCCCCTTTGACAGTGAGCTAGTCTTTCCAAACAGCGGGTTGTTCTGGCTGCATTCAGGTCACGTTTGCCTGTTGTTTTGCTGAGAGCATCACGTGGGCTGACGCAGAGCATCAGCCCCTCCACCCTCCGGGCTGGGGTGGACCGGACAGGGCTCTCCAACGGTGGCCAGGCCTCCTGGGGCTGGCACAGCTTTCAGGATGCTCCTTTGAACAGAACTGGTCCAGGCACCCAGCAGCATCACTGAGCAGCAACTGCTGTCTCTGTGGAAAATCCCATTTCTTCTTCTACATCATTTGGGTGCTAACAGTAATGAGAAAGGCTGATAAAAGTGTCTCTAGTGGGAATTGAGCCGCTTGTGCTACTGTCCTCATCCCTGTGAGACAAGACCCTTGGCAGAGGTTTCCTGCAGCAGTTCTTCATTGGTAGGGCCTCCAACCCAAAAGGAGAAACAATCAGATACCTATCTTTTAACCCAAGTGTCGCTCCTGTGCTAATTCACACGCACAGGGCAGGAATCGGGCACTTGGTGAGTGTCTGAGTTGGGTGTGTGAGTCCCCTCCACTCTTGCTGGCCAGAGAAGCTCATTGTGAGTATGAGTCCTCCCAGCTGTCTCAGCTTTGGTGGCCTCAGAAGGCACGGCACCTCCTGCATAGGGTAGCAGAGCTGTGGCCTACTTAATTGTGGTCCACTTGGTCACGGGGGAGCCTGGGAGAAGTGGGATCCCGGCTGGCCGAGATGGGCTGATCCGGTTCCCATGCTCCCCGCTGCCACCCACGCAGTGCAGCTCCCTCCCTGCCTGGCCCTGGCCACCATCCCGTCCCACCTCACCCACTTGTGGCTCTGGAGCACATTTTGTCACATGGCCGGGGTCCTGTCGGGCTGTCAGCTCTGCGATGTGAGAGCTGAGGAGCTGTGTTTTCAGCGGTGTCACAGGGAGCTGATCTGTTCCTGTTTGCTCTCACCAGCCCAAAGTCCAGGCTTTTACACACAGAAACACACACACAGAGCTTCTCCTTGTGCCCCCCTGCAGCCCCTGTCCTGAGCACTGCCACCAGCCCAGCCCTCTGTGTATACTGGTCCTAGGACTGTTGGCTGAGAACCAAGAGCACGTCCAAAGGATGAGAGAGGGGGTGACCTCGAGAGATGGCCTCAAAAATGGTCCCAACTGGGGACATAGCACCTGAAGCTTTATCAGCAGCACTGTGGCCGGGAGGGATGATGGTTTGTCGTGGTGTTTGGGTCAGCAGTACAGAGACATGGACAGCTGCTGCTGGCCTCAGTCACTCGGTGGCACATACAGAGCTTTTTCCATTTCATTTCTGCAGGTGGGAGCTTTGATTTCCCTTGCAGGCTCTCAGCCCCCTTAGCAAGGGTTTGCTCCTGCTTCTCATTACTATACCAGACATACTTGATCTAATGGCTTCTACAGGTGGCGTGGGGTACAAGAGGGTCCGGCTGCAGTTGTCAGCTGTCATCCAGAGTCAGAGTTAATCCAGGAAAACAGTAAAAATTAGTAATGTATAGCTCATTTCTCCAGTCCATACGCTTTCCATTAGGTGATCTTCCATCCTCCTCAGCACAGAAAGAAAAGCCTGCCGGAGGCAGTCAGCGTTTCTGACTCTGAAAGGCAAGGATTGGTCGTGCCTGGAAATCTGATCTCGGCTCTCGCATTCCTGGACACACTGTCTATGCAGGGAGTAGTCTCCCACCTTTAAATCCAGGCAGCAGATGCTGGCCATGTGCAAACCCTCTGCCTGCAAGCCCAGGAGCTCCTGCAGCAGCAGACATGCCTGGCCCAGGGCCGTGCCGAGGTGATGCAGCCCTGCGTGCCCTTGGGCTGGGGTCCCGTGTGGTGGCCTGGGTCTCCCCGTGTCTGGGGGCCTCTCAAGGGTAATGGCCTTGTCAGGCAAGGACAACAGCCAGGTCAGCACGGTAATGAGGTGCAGTTCATTCTTTTGGGAGAGAGCGTTTTGACTTTTTTTATTAATAATCTGGTGAAGAAATTCCTCTAGATCCTCAGTGTCAAGAGGGATACGGTATTCTTAAACCAATAAAAAGTAAGTGAAACAGTCACCTTTCTTAAATAAGCCCACTCTTCATTCACTCTTCCACTTTAGTGGCTCAAGACACACAGTTCAGTAATAAATTTTATACAGGCAAACTCCATAGGTAATTATGTGCAGATGAAGAAGTGGAAAAGACAAGACATTAATTTCTAGGTGTGATTGCACATGCTAAGTGTGGCCTGGGTCCTCTGAGGTGTCACAAGCAGGATGGGGCTGTGCTGTGTGAGATGGAGCTCCAAGTGTGGAGCTACAAAGAGGAAGGACTTCTCCCTTCCAGCTCCTGCTCCAGAAAAAAAAAAAATGGTCCCGAAAGCTCTGTCTTTGGTGCCATTGGGTCACTGGCTTGCAGAGCTAACTCTTTTTTTTTTTCCTGCTTTTGCAGAAAATGTGATCAATGGGCAAGACTACGAGGTGATGATGCAGATCGATTGCGAAGTGATGGACACCAGGATCCTCCACATCAAAAGCTCCTCTGTCCCTCCGTACCTCCGAGAGCAGCGCAGAAATCACACCAACACCTTCTACAGCGCGTCTCCCTCCGTCCCGGAGACCCCCCATGCCCTGAGGGCTATTGTCAAGTCCCTGCAGTAGCTCCTGCGCCGGAGCCCGTGCACCCGGGATGCAGCAGGTCCTGCAGCCAGAGACTGAGCCCCTTCCCTGGGGGCCCCTGGGGCTCCTGGCACATTGGCACAGCAAGGGCAGACCCTGCTTCTCCTGTTCCTGTGCCTGACCCTACCCAACAGCCACATCCTGCCCAGGGTTTATACAGCTCAGCTGTCCCCTCGCCGGGGACAGGCCAGGGGGACCCACGCAGCGTGCCATGCCCGGTGCTGGGGGTGGGGGTGATGCACGCTGCTGCAGTCTAGGTGTTGGCATCAGCATCTGGTGTCTGGGGTTGGCACTGGAGGGGCACGGGCCATCCTTGCTACTTATGCACTGTCCAAAATTGTGGGGTTGAGGTTTTGGGTTTGGTTGGTTTTTTGTTTGTTTGTTTTTTCCCCATTAGACCATCTCCTGAGGTGGGGTGCTGAGCACTGGGGTCCTGCCTAGAGACACTGCTGCACTGTCTTGTGCTTGTGCTCAAGATCAAGCTTCTCTCCCCACAGGGCATTCGGGGCAGGAGGAGAAGCGGTGCCCAGATCTGAGCTGTGAGTGCAGGGAGAACCACAGCCTTGCACCCCACGCCGGGCGTACCACCTGCACCCCAGGAGCAGAAGTGTCCCTTCTCTGCTGGAATGGCTGTGCTGGGCCTGGTGACAGCCCTGCTCCTCCTCATCACCCCCATGCACACCACACACCCGCCCCACAGTCCTTCCCCAGGTGCTCTCCCTCACCGGGAAGCGGTGGCCTGCAGTGGGGTGGTGGGACCCCACACTTACAGACAAAGCACTACGAGCAGAACGTCCCTCAAAGCCACCAAGCGTGGTCTCCATGAGGGGCAGAAGCCCCTCACCTGTGTGTGCTCACCTGCAAACTGCTGCTGACGACCCCAGCCCACACAGCTGTGTGGCATAAGGCTGGGGCTCGGCCCAAGGGTGGTGATTTAATGTGGCACATGCATTTGTAAAGACTGTACTGCCATTGTTGGTTTATTTTTCCTTTTCCCCCTGTTTTTTGTTTGTTTGTTTGTTGGGTTTTTTTTTTTTGTTTGTGGGATATTTAATGCTTTTCCCAGCTAACAGCCTACAGAGTGGCACTGGCACTTGTGGGGCAGAAGAGCTGCTTCAGTTTGGTGGGACACAGCCACAGCTCCTTCCTCCTGAAACACACACACACACACACACACGCATAGAGGTGCACACTCACACCCA
This sequence comes from Calidris pugnax, assembly GCF_001431845.1. Classification (NCBI taxonomy): domain Eukaryota; kingdom Metazoa; phylum Chordata; class Aves; order Charadriiformes; family Scolopacidae; genus Calidris; species Calidris pugnax. The sequence goes on along the minus strand of NW_015090852.1, from coordinate 5,262,459 downwards.
CACACCCCTCCTCTGCCTTGTCAGCGCTGACAGCCACCCATCGAGCTCAGGGCAGCCTGCCATCTGCCCCCAAGCCCTGAGCTGCCAGACAGGGCTCTTGCTGCAAGCGGTGGCCGTCACAGAGCCGGCTGCCGAGCTCTCTTAACCCTTCCCAAATTTGTCAGCCAGGGCCGGGGCCGGGGCCGGAGCGGGGCGGAGGGGCTGCGGCGCTGGGATGAGACGCCAGCACAGCATTGCCCTTTCCTAATGACTTCAGCATGTTACATTAGTAGTATTTTTTATTTTTTTTCCCCTTAGCAGTTAGCACAGAAGATGATGGGCTTCCTTGTGCCAGCCCCGCTGCTTGGCCTCCATTGTCTGCCCCGCTGACTGACTGACTGACGTGCTTTTATTATTATTATTTTTTGTGTGTGTGTGCGCGTGTTAGGAAATAAAAATCCTGCAGCAAGACAAACAGCTCGGGGGAGGTGAGGAGGAGGCTGAGGAGCAGTACACCCCTGTGAAGTATGTGCCTTGCAACACTATGGAAAAGTTTTTTGCCCTTTGCCACGTAGTCAGCGCAGGCCCCCCGTCCCCTCGGCGCTGGCTGCTGGGAAGCGGCCGGGCTCGGCGAGGGGTTTGGCTGCGCTCCTCGCACCAGTGCTGTTTTCCTGGCCCCGGCCCCACCTGACCGAGGGCCAGCTCACACAATACTCAAAAAATAAAAACCCCGGCGGTGCCCCAGCCAGAGGCACGCAGCTCCCCCGCAGCCCCGGGCAGGGGGGGCATGGAAGGGACCTGGGGGTGGGGGCTGAGCTTGGCACAGCCCGGCACCTTGGAAAGGGTGGCTTCTGGGGGCACGGGGACTGTCCTCAGCCAGCACCCGTGGGCTCCGGTGGTGGAGAGCACCTCTTCTCCTGTGTAGTTCTGTTCTCTGTGTCCCTAGCACTGAAGGCAATAAAATGGTTCTTTTATTTATTATTATTATTATTAATACTGTTTTACTTCATCAAAAGAGAAGGCCAGCACAGTCTCTATGGGCTCTTGGGCTGTGGGGTGGCTCTCCTTGGCACAGCCTTGCAGCTGCCCAAGGTACATGCACCCAGATCCCTCCCCACCTCCTGCTCCTGGGGAGGGGCACCCCGCTCACCCACAGCCCGGGGACGAGGAGCCCATGGGGAGAGCAGCTCACCACAGCCCCTGGTGACCTCAGGGTGGTTGTGACAGCCACACTCTTCTCAGGGCTGGACACGGCCACCCCACCAAGCTACGGTGCCAAGCCCAAGCAGCCCAAAGACCCCCCAGAGGTCCCCTCTGGCCAGCATGCTTTGCTGCCACTTGGTTTGCAAACTGGCACTCCCCAAAGCGACCAAAATCCACCCAGAAAAACCCTCGTGCATATTCCTGCACCCAGAGGGTGAACCAGACCCAAAGAAAGCCCCAAACAGATGCAAAGGTACTTGATCTTTTTATTATTAATGGCAGGTAAATACAAGATGCTGCCAGGCTAGAAGGGTTGGGGCGGTGCCTCTGTGATGGGCTCCCAATGGCCAACAGCTGGGACCAGGGCGAGCATGGTGGCGAGGGGACAAGGGCTGAGACCCTGCGGGAGATGGAGCGGCAGCGGGATGGGGAGCCAGGGCTCCCCCAGCCCCGAGGGCTCCCCCAGCCCCACAGCTCCCTGCCCAGGCAGCCCAGCGCCTGGCAGAACAGAGCCTTCGCCCGGCAAATGCCAGAGGGGACTATTTCGGGTTACAAAATGAACAAAACAAAAGCCATCTACGCCTATTTACAGTGTCCCCCTCCCGCCGCTGGCTCACTCCACGTGCGAGTCGGGGCTCAGGGCACTCCTGGCCCCCCCAGAGCAGGTCGCAAAGGGCAGAGCCCCGGCCGGAGGGGCCAGTCCTCGGTGTAAGTGCCAGCAGCAGGGGCTGCCGGAGCTGCGCTCGCAGCCCCCTTGTACAGCAGGATCTCGCAGGGCTGCTGGCCATGGGCTGGGAAGATGGTCCCGAGAGACGGGACATTCCCACAGGACACACACCCCCTCCACCAGACAGGGAGACCTCAGTGTCCCGCTGGCACCCGGTGCCTGCAGCAGAAAGGCCAGCTTTGCAATGGTTCTGGGTCTCTTGCTCATCACCTTTAGTTATAAACCGCATCAAGAAGACCACGTCTGGGCCACCTCATCCTCCGCGGGCAGGAGAGGCTGGTCTATCCTCCCAGTGGAGGGACCCTCCCCACAGGAAGGGAAAACAGAAGCCACGACTAAGGGGATGGTTCTGGCCTTGGGGATTGATCTACAATCCACCATTAAAAAACAAAACAAAAAAAAAAACCCAGAAAAAAAAAAGCTTGAAACAAAAAACCCATCATTTACTCTTTGATTTGTACAAAATAACAATAATAACAATAAAAATAATAATAAAAAGGTGCTGGTGACCCCTGGCTTGCAGTGCCCCACTGTGGCAGGGGGTCTCAGTAGGCAAAGATGACATGGTAGGTGACTTGGTGCCCATTGTCCCAGGCATAGAGCAGGCGGTCTTTGGGGTTATAGTCTATCTGGGTGGTGTAGGCGTACTCATTCTCAAAGAGCAGCCGGGGGATGATCTGCGTGTTGGTGTGCGTGTCAAAGGCGTAGGAGATGTTGGCGTTCCTCTTGTTGTAGCTGTCAACTGCATACAGGACCCCACAGATGACAAAGCAGTTCCCGTAGAAGTTCTTCCGCAACCCCGTCCGCCACGTCGTCTCCTTCTGGGTGCTGAGGTCAGCCGCGTTCAGCTTGCTCAGCACGATCACCTCCTGGTTGAAGCCCTCATAGTTGATGGCCGGGTAGATGACCCACAGGCCGTTCTCATCCACGGCAAAGTCCACGTCCGAGTGGCCCCGCCACCTCCATGGGGTGGATTCCTCGTAGGCCACATCATGCAGCATGGCCCAGGCAGCCACGTACCGCTGCTTCAGGTCGTATTTGATGATGTTGCGTGTGAAGGCCCGGTTGTAGTAGAAGGAACCATTGTAGACAACGTGGCCCGTCCCAATCCAGCTGTACGGGAGCTTGTAGGAGTTGCTCCAGCGCCCTGCAGGGCAGAGACACCTTGCTGGTGAGACCCTGCCTTTGCTTTGGGGTTGGTGGCTCCGCCACAGCAGCCCCCAGCACCCTCTGCTCCCAGCCCTGCCTGCACTCCCTCCCCAGCCACCAGCCGCAGCCTGGCAGGGTGACAAGCAAATCCAGAGCCACCATGGACAGCCTGACCTGCCCCATGCTCTGAACCTCATACTGGATACTGGTGCCTAAGAGGGGAGGGTCCCCGGGCAGAGCATGCCCCCATGGTGCAGCATCCCAGGGAATGGGGATGCTACTTGGACCAGCCAAGTGGTGGCCAATGTAGCATCGAGGACGGCACAAGCTCACCTTGCTTGAAGTTGTCAAGGTTCCTGAACTCCACCAGCGTGTTCCCGTAGTAGTAGTTGGTGACGTAGATCCGCTCCTCCCGGGCCAAGGGGTCCTTCATCCAGGCCCCCTCATTGCGCCCATAGGTGTTCTGGGTGGTGGGCCCCGAAATGGTGGACAGCGTGTCCTTGCAGCGCCCTGTGCAGGCAGAGAGAGGCTTGCAAGGCCCAAGGCAGGGTGGCCACACTCTCACCACTCCTGTTGGGGGGCTGTGGGCATCACCCCCCTTCCACCTCCCTGCCCACCCAGAAGGTACCCCAATTGCCTCAGCCTGGGCACAGCCTCACAAAGCCCAGCACCACCAGGCTGATCCTGCAAAGAGGCCCCCAGGGTCCCAACCTTGTCCCTGCCTTGATTGAGACTTGTCCCAGATCCATCTCCAAGGAGATCTCCTCCTGCCCTGCCCGGTCCCCCAAACTGGAAAGGGACTACAGCAGGTTCCAGAGTTAACAAAATTAAAATCTGGTGCCCCGGTAAAGCACTTTCCCAGCCATCATCTCCATGACACCTCCCACCCATGATCAAATCCAGGTGTGCTGTGCTTAGCAGGACATGTGTGGGCATAAGCCAGCTCCCACACACACAGCTGGATTGCTGCAGGACCTGGAAGCACTCACCAATGATGTTCCTGATGTCCTCCTCCTCCAGGGCCTGCTTTGGTGTGGCGGGGATGGTGGGGCTGACCGGCGTCGCAGGGGTGCCCTCCTGTCCCCAAGCTTCTGGGCTGCTCTCCAGGGAAGGGCTTGTCTCAATGTCACTCAAGGTCCCAGCAGTGGTGTCCACGGCAGGGCTGGGGACGAGGCTGGTGGCTGTGGGCAGGCTCTCCGTGGCTGTGGTTGCCACTGTGCTGGCCAAGGCCAGTAGCTGCGGGGTCCCCTCTTCTGCCAGCCCTGCCGGGGCAGTTGAGGTCTCCGGGGTGGGTGTCAGTTGGCTCGCAGTGGTGGGGTCCGGCGTGGGCACCGTGGACATGGCAGGGGACAGGGGCACCGTGGCTGTTGCGGCAGTGTCGGCAGCCGGCGGGGTGGTGGGATCGCTGCCGGGGGTGGGTGGCCATCCCACGGGGGAGGGCTTCCTCACGCCCTCACCTGCCCGGCCACTGGGCCTCAAGAGCTGGTCCTCAATCAGCAGGTCCACCGTGTTGTCCCCACTGAACAGCTCGTCCGCTGCCAAACACAGGCACAGGTGTCAGCCCCAGAGCAAGGGGGAGCAGGTACCCTACTGTCCTTCTCCACCTGCCCCACCTCTGTAGCTCCTCCATCCAGGCATTCTTTTACTAAATCCACATTATTTTCCTCTTAATTTCTAGCCGGAGAAGGGCTGGATGATGGGTAGGGGCTGGTGGTGCCCACATTAGAAAGGAGGTCAGTGAGACCATAGCACATCCATGCCCACCACCTCAGTCTGAGCAGAGCAGGAGGTGACCACCCATGCCCTTTGCTCCTCCTCATCTCAGGGACCACACAAACCCTCGCACGCCTGTTCTGGCCAACCTCACGGCTGAGACCGCTCTGCACAGAAAGGGCACTTTCCTTGTTTGTCCTGGTGGCTTGCCCCCCAGCTCTCACTGTGGCCAGAGCCATGAGGAGCACCTTGCTGAGCTGCAGGACAGCTGGCCACTGCTCTGAGCTGCCTCCCTGCCACCACGACCACTGCACAAACCTCCTGGGATGCCATCAGGCAGGTGGATCTGCAGGACTAATGTATGTAATAATCTCGCGTTTACTCTCAGTAAAGGTGCTGCTGCTGGGTGTTTTAAGCCACAGCAGTGACCTCTTTCCTTAGCTTTGAGGGATTTTCCATGGAATAACACCACCACACAGCTCCTCTGTGCAGGGCTCATGGGCTGCAGAGCGGTGAGGTACCAATTGTCCCTCCTGCCTCCAAGCCCTGCTTTCCATGGTGGCCCCACACACTTTGCCCACACGTTCCCAAGGGAGAAGGCAGGACCAGGGGACAGATGGTGGGGCACAGACAGCTATCCACTGAACACGGCTACAAACCCAACTCACGTTGCTCCTCAATGTCGTTATCCGACTCGGTGGACTGGGCTTTGTAGTAGGTGACCCCTCGGACAATGGTTGGCTTGGAAGGAGGCCGGCTCCTTATGCGCAGCTTCCTCTGCAGGAGCTGCTTGGGCTTCTCATCCTCCGGAGAGAGGTGCAGCTCTGGGAGGGACTCGACAGAGTTGATCTGCTGGGAGATGGTTTCATCTTTCAGGAATCTTTCTTCATATTTGCCCTGGTGGAGACGCAGGAGGCTGTTATGGGATGGGCTGGAACGGGGGATATTTTAGGGGATGGGGCAGGTCAGGCTGGCCAGCCAAGCACTGGGTAGGAGGCTCTGTCCTCCTTCCTTTCTCGGGGTCAATCTCAGCCCCTTCTGCTGTGGGAAACCCCCCAGGGGACAGCGGGAACATCAGACCAGCGTTGCCTCTGTCTGACCTCGGTGCCACCCTGCAAACCTGGGACTTGGTGCTCAGAAAGGCACGGGGGGGTGGGATGTGGGGCATGCAGGCAGAGAGAGGGACCCCAGGGCAGCAGTAGCAGGGTACACCCCTCACTGCAACCACTGATCCGTAGGGAGCGTGCAACGTGCATCAAGGTTGGGTAGAGCAGAGAGGCTGAAGGCACCTTCCCAGTGGGGCTGGGAACCCCCTGGGACAAGGACTGGGAACCCACCAGGGCAGGGACTGGGAACCCCCCCCTCCCGGGTAGCAGGGTACACCCCTCACTGCAACCACTTGCATGTCCATCCCCCAGACACCCCCTCGCTTGCCAGGGACTGAGGCCGGCAACTGATCCGTAGGGAGCGTGCAACGTGCATCAAGGTTGGGTAGAGCAGAGAGGCTGAAGGCACCTTCCCAGTGGGGCTGGGAACCCCCTGGGACAAGGACTGGGAACCCACCAGGGCAGGGACTGGGAACCCCCCCCTCCCGGAGCAGGGACCAGGAGCTTCCCCCAGGGCAGGGACCAGGAACCCTGTGCAGAGGCAGCCACCAGCTGCCGCAGCTCATGCCTGAAGGATTTCATCTCGTTAAAGGAAATCGGAAAGACAGCCTGAAGGTTGAAGCGGTGCCCATTTGGCTGAGAAGACAGGCTTAGGGTTCCTCTGCAGCCCTGCTGCAATTAGCAGCGAGGAAAGGGGAACACTGGGAAATGAGGTCACTCGGGGTAATAAAAGCCCCACACTTCACTCTCCTGCCTGGCCGGGAGCTGGCTCCTCCCCAGCAGGCACTGGAGCCCCAGCTCAGGTCACAGCCCAGGGAGCAGAGGGAGAGGGGCTGGGAGGGCTGCTGGACACCCTCTGCCACAGGACACGGGTCTCCCCCTGAGCGGAGTGCACTGGCACATGGTGGTCAGTGCCATTTCCCACCCACCGACCCCCAGCCCCTGTGTGGGGAGCCCACCATTCTCCCTGCAGGGGCTTGGGGAGCCCACTCCTACGTGGGACCTGCAATGCCTACTCTCAGCTGCTGGGGAGGGGGGGGGGACAATGTGCAAGCTGTCCTCACCCCCAGGAGCTGAGCACCCCTGTTTGGAGCTGGAAATGGTGCAGTGACCATTCCCCCCTCCCCAAACACCTCCTTTGCCCCTGCAGAGGTGAAGGCAGGATGCTCCAGAAGCCACCCAGTATGGACCAGAGCAGTGTGAGGCCATCTTACACTGCAGCACCAAAGCAGCAAGGGCATCAGGACACCCCGGGTAGATCTTTTCCAAAAACACCCCTCTCTGGGGCAGCACAGGAACCACTGCCCCAGGCAGAGGATGTCCCCTTGCTGGGCAGAGATCTGGGGGTGGGTACCGGCGCTAGCGGGATGCCCAACTCTCAGCCTGGAACCAACCAGGCAGAGGGGCTGGCTGGGGAGGGGGAATTCCCCGGGGGTTTGGGGGGGGAGGGCGACAGGCTGCCCCTCCAGCGAGCCCCCGAGCCCTGCTAATCAGAGGCTCCGAGTTTCCCAGCGCTTCCCGGCTGGCCCCGCAATGACATCACTCTTTCCAAGCAGCACGGCCACCGCTGACCTCGAAAACCAACAACCCCACGGGAAGGGGGGAGGCCCGGGGAGCAGCTCCCTCCTCTTCCCTCCTACATCCCAGCGGCAGCTGGGCTGTGCCGAGAGAAGCAGCCTGGAGCAGGAGCCACGGAAACGGGGGTCAGCCCAGCTGAGGAGAAAATAACCCCGGGCCGGTGGCCTGTTTGGGGGGGGGGGGCACATCCAGGAGACACCTTCTGGGCTGGCTGGCACAGCCACTTCTTTCTGTGCAGCCCTGTGGGGCGGCCATACCTCTGCGTGCGTGTAGGCAGCCTCGGCGTCCCGCTGCAGCGAGCCCTCGATGTCGGCAAGGCTGTTGGTGATGAGGCTGGAGCAGTTCTCCCTGTCTCTGCGGTGGGCATCCTGCGGACCCTCCTCCACAGTGGCTCCTGCCTGGTGGCCTTCCTGCGTGAAGTTCCTGGACATGCCCTAGAAAAGCAAGAGAGGAGACTTTACCCCATGTAAAGACAAGGGATGGTCCGCAGTCCCCAAACGACAGCCCAGGAGCCGGCGAGCTCTGTGCTCCCATCCCGGGCTCACAGCTAGGCTTCTCTGTGGAGCTCTGCACTTCAGCTGCCAAGAAGGTGCCCCTGACCCCAGTGGAATCCAGAAACCCCATCCCTGGTGCACACATCCCAGATCCACTCTTTGCCATGGGATGCCATGGAGCAGGAGAGTGGCCTTGAGGTTCTTCAACACCCATCTTCAGCCACACTGGCCAACTCTTAAAAGGAAGAAGTTAAAACACCCTAAGTCCCAGCCTTGCCCTTTGCCTATGGCAGCCAAGTTAATCTCTCATTAATTAACCCCACTTTCCTAGCAGGGTCCCATCCTGCTGGGGCCAGACGCTGCCTGCCTAACCCCCAAGGCAAGTCCTCAAGGTCATCATCCCACTTGTCTGGTTTCTGTTCTCTTGGTCCTGTCCTGCTGCCTGGCCACACAGCGCCTGCACTCAGGGACTGCTCCTCCCCAGCACCCTCTGCTCCCACAGAGGAGAGGAAGAATTAATGAAGAGAGGCAGTGACCCTCAGAGAGCTGTCTCAGACTGGGAGGTGGCTGGGGTGGGCAGGTGGTTGGGCAGCCCAGGGCAGACAGACCCCTTTTCCCTTCTCAGTCCCCCAACCATAGGCACATCTTGTCACCAAGGGGTTGTTGTAGTCTCTGCTCATCACTCCTTGGTCTGTTACATCTTTAAACAGCAACTGCTTTGAATAGGTGGCACATCAATCAAAGTATTTTCGCACAGAGACTGGGGGCGGTTCCCCTTGATCCTTCAATTTCAATCTGTCCTGCCATTAATTTTTACTAAAACCCACCATGACCTCCATCTGTGACCTCAAAATTGCCAGCTGATGCAACAGCTGCAAACCAAAGACAAAGCAGAGAAGCTGTCTCGCTAGAGAAGGCACTAGCTCTGAGGACCACGTATCTGGGGGTTCAATGCAAAACTACTGACAACACTTGACCAACACTATTTGTGTAAAATGCCCTGTTATACTGGAAACAACTCGCAATACCTTCTCGTCTCTGCAAAAATACCATCCTGAGTCCAGTTAACCCCCAACCCCCTCCATGAGTAACCAAACTCCCAGTCTTCACCCAGGAGTTGTGAGTCACAGCTTTATCATGCAATTTTAAGGCTGAGTCCTAAACGCAGGGACTTTCCAGCAAGCATTTTGCTGTAGTAAGAAAAGAAAAAGGGGGCCTGATGATGTTCTCCTAGGAGCAGGGCAGGAGGAGAAGCAGCTTCAACACCCTCCTCCTTTTGGGATGATGGCTGATTCCAACAGCCTTGTGCCTCTATCACTTATTCTGTGTAGTGTTTGGCTTATGACCTGCTTAGGGATAAAAATCTTCCTCCCCTTGAGTGGGGGGGCACCACCAAAGCCTGGCCTGGGATGCTGTTGGAGGCTGCTCAGCTGCTTTGCTGGGGAGCAGCTGCCAAAAACACACCCGCCTGGGAGGCTGATGCTTTGAAGCGATGCCAGGCTCTTGTTCAGTATCTCAGCTGTCCGTTGTATCAGATCCCACAGCCAATGCAGGGTGTGATCCTCCTCCTCCTCCTCTCAACAGGAATATTCCTGCTAAGCCAGCAGCAGGAAGCCTTTCACACCTGCTGCCTGCACCAGCTCTGCCCTGTCCTCCTCCATCCGAGTGCCTGCAGACAGCTCCAGCTGCTCATTACGTGATCCCACAGCCCTACTTCTGGGAAATAAAAGACCCAAATCTGTGAATTCCCCACTCCTACACCTTCACTGCTCCAAATTACTTCAGCCAGACCAGACTAATTCTGCCCGTCTGCCTTGCTGTGACAGGCTGTGAGCAGAGCAGCCACACTGAAAGGTCACCCCAATGTGCCCACACAGATGAGTGACACCAGGACCACTCATGCTGAACCCCCTGTGCAGCAACAGGGCTCACTTTGGTATGAAGCTGAGCACACATGAAGTAATCCTTTGGGTCATCTGCCAATACCCGAACCCCTGATACTTACCTTAGCCTCCAACTCGACCATCAGCGAGGTTTTTGAGGAACCTGCACTCCCCAACTCACTGACCTGATGGGCTGCGTCGCTCTGATGGCCTGATCCGTTTAAAGGTGACAATGTCTAACAGCAAAATTTTCGGGAAAGTAGTTTCAAGGTGAGACAAATTCAGGGACCACAGATCCATAAATGATACCGAAAAAAGGGTTGTCCCCTCCATCATCCCCAATCCAGCTAACTGTGGATATTAAACAGCAACAGACCAGCCATATGTCCTGATGGGGCCCTTTCTGTCCACTGTAGCATCCCCTGCTCTCGGCAAGCCCAACTCACCATTCTCGTGGGGCAGGGCTCACCCCCACCAGAAAACCCATGGCTACCAGTCCCACAGTGACAAAGGTCCCCGACAGGGATGCACGGCACGGGACTGGTGGCACAGGTCCCACTTCCCTTGCTCCTCTCCCCTAATTAGCAAAGACTCAGCAGCAAACCCACGTAACGACTGGAGAATACGCTGAACCACAGGAAGAGGGTGGGATTGTGAACAAAAACATTGGTTCTTTGTTATTTTTAGACCTCAAAACACCTCTTCCCTCTTCTGAGTCAATCACCATGCTTGGAAACCCAGAGCCCCCCAGGCAAACTCACTCCTCTCAGCTGTCTCCTTCCTGACCCCGGGATGGAGCACGCCGTGCCTTCCCGAAACACTTTGCAAGTGGAATTTTGGCTTTATAAATCATCGCCTCTCGGCTTCTGGCTGCAGACAAACGGGACTGCTCCACTCCAACAAGAATGTGGAATTACTGTCCCAGATACGGACCACGGGAGAAAACTCCAGTATTTAATCTGGCAACCTGTTGCTACATAGCTGAGCACAGCTCAACTAACGGCAAACCCTGTGTTGTACTAGCCAAAGAAATATTAAACTGTATGGAAGTGAAAATTCTTTCACTGGAAGTCTGCTCTAAAAAAAATGGAAGGTACTTTATCTATCTTTTTAGCAGCACTGATGGTTCAGCTCTTCTTAAATGCAGGCCAAGATGTAACTTGGTCCTTAAGGAATTTGACCTCCTTGGCTACCAGCTGTCCCAGCGAGCGTGTCCCGGCATCGGCCCTGAACTGCTCACCCCCACATCAAACAGCACAAAAGCACCTGGTTGAGAGCAACTATCACACCAGTACAGGCATAAAATTGAGAGAAAGAAAAACTTAATAAAAAGGTCCTTTGGACCCCAAGGAGGCGCTTGTTCTGGTGAGGCCACAGCTGGGATCTCACACGCAGTTTGGGCCACAAGGGATGGGGGAACTGGAAAGGGTGATGGGAGGCTGACGGGGTGGTGATGCCCTGGGCACCACCTGTGAGGAACAGTGGAGGTGTAGCTTGGACCTAGTCTGGTCTAGTTTGGACAGTCTAATTTGGTCTTGTTAAGTTTCAGCCAAATAGTTAATTAACATTTCTTCCAAAAGGAACAAGGCTCTGAACACACCAAAGAAACTAAGTACTTGGTTTGAGGCAAGTCCCACCAAAGGCAACAACCTCAAAGGAGAACTGGGCTCATCTTACCTTCTCAAGCTTTTCCACCCGACCCACCAGCTTGGTTGTGACTGAGTGCAGCTTCAGGAGGTCCAAGCCATAAAAGGCACTTTCCAGCATCTCGACGATGGAGGACAGCTGCAAGGCAAAGGGAGCACACTGTCAGTCAGAGTACCCTGCCCTGCCACATTGCTGCTGCAGTCAGGAGCACAGCACGCAGAGCTTCAGGGGCTCAGGAGCATGTTGTGGGTGCTGGGGATTAGTAAGCAGAGCAAGGAGGAACGCTGCTGTCCCTGCCAGCTCTAGGCAGGCTCTCTCACAAGCCCAAGGGCTTAGCTACACCATCAGTGATGTGACTGGCAACAAAAGAGGCAATAAGCATAAAAGGGAGTTTTACATCAGACTCTGAGTTTGTGCCATCCCATGCTTTTTTTCCTGGAACAAGAAGAAACTTGTTATAAAATTTTACAACGTTCACAAATGCGTGAGTGAAGCAATTGAAATCCAGTGCCAGCCTGGTAAGAGTTTGCTTCCCTGGTGAACAACCTTGTCAGAGGGATGCTGCTTTCTCCTTCAATCACCCATTTCAGAGATGCCCCGCATTTAATTCACCTCCTTCCTGCAGCAGGAAGGGTTGTGTCCCCGTATCCTGCTCAGCACCAGCAGTACCCTCCCTCTGCCTTTCATAAGGTCCCGGGAGGTCACTCCACCAGGCATGGGCTGGTGGCCAGAGCTCCCAGGCCATCCCCTGCTTCTGCTCCCTCCAGTCCCATGTGTCCCCACACATCCAGCACAGTACTGCAGACCTTACAGCCCTGACGGCTGAGAAGTATTTTCTGTGCATGGGAATTACTATAAAGCGATGACATTTTCTCCCAGCAGCTACAAACTAGTCAACAGAGCTCCATAAACATGGGAGAAGTACAGGCAGCGCTGCTGGCAGCACTCTGAGTTTCCATCCCGGCCTCTGCAGTCTCCCCGTGGAGCTGACAGCAAAGGAAAGATTTTTTGGGCCAGATAAAATGGCAGCATTAAGAGACAAGGACTATTTTATGGCTATGCATCCACTTTCCACCAAGAACTGGACGGAGACGACCAATACAATGCACGCAACCTGCCAGACAGCCACTGGAGACATGTGCTTTCCCTCCAGGCTGGATAATTTCCATCGATGCACAAAGGTTACAGACTTTATTAAGCACCTTCCAAATCTCCCTGAACGCAGACTCCTTGCAATGACTCTGCATCCGAGACCCCCAAAAGGCACACCGCGCCTACAAGCAGAGGAGCAGCAAGCTGCAATTTCACAAAAATAGATCTTAGAGCCAGCTATCTCTGCCAGCACCGAGCTGACCCTCCCCAAAGCACCATGCTGATGCACTCACCAACTCACTGGTTCCTTCCCTTCACCCCCTGCAGACTTTGGCTCTAACCCTCTGATGGTCCATGCATTCCCATGGGACCTTATTAAAGGCACAGATGGGACCGAAACCTTCAGCTGGGGTGCCCACCAGCACAGCCATTCGGCACCCTGTTGGGGTGCCCCAGGGGTACCCCTCCTCCCCAGGCTTCTCTCATCTCTTCCTCACCATTCCCGTGGGGATGCATCCTCCAACCCATCCGTCGATAAGGGAGAGCTCTCATTGTGGGGACCTTTCCACAGCTCTCTCACAAACAGAGTACCCAGGCGTTTTGAGTCAGAGCATAAGAAAGCCTGGTAAAACACACAAGGGACACAGAGCACACCTACACACGTCCTGCTGCTGGACCATGCGGGAATGATGTTCATCAGACCAACAAGGAAAGTAAAAACCTTGGATCTGTTAGGAGCAAGGAGGTGGTCTGCCCCGTCCCTCCTGCCCTCCCCACTGAAGAGAGTGGGAGCTGCTCCTCAGTCACATAAGAACCAGAGCAGTGTCCTCTCTTGGCTTCCAGCTCCTCCTTGTTGTTCCCAGCGTACCTGACCCCAGGAGGGACTCTGTGGTCAGCGAGAAAGCAAGGCTGTTTTCACAGCTCCTGGGGTTTGACTTTTGCAGCAAAGAAAAACCCCACGTGTGTATATTTGGATAAATGTTGTGAAATCGTTTGGCTGCAGATCCTTGCGAAATGAGCTGGGGAGCCTGGGCCAGTTCCTAGAGGACAAGCTTTCACACCACAGCTGGCTGTGAGCAGCTCCCCGGTGGGAAGAGACAGCCGGAGCCAAGGGCGCAGCTAGCCATGCTGCTCTGCTCCTCCTGGAGGCTGATGGCTCTGGAGAGGATGGGGAGAGAGGTGGGAGCTGCTGGTGGAGGAGCTCTGCCTGCCTCCAGGTGAGGGACATCAGGGGTGGCTCTGTCACCCTGCAGGGTGACTCCTCCCCTGACCACGGAGAGCTGATGGCTCCTCAATCTAAGGCCAAGAGGAACATCCTGGCTTCTCCTGCAAGTGAGGGACCACCAAACAACTCCAGACTGGGACTCCTCCTTCCTTGGAATGATGGATTATCTGCCTGTGCCTGTTTGCCTTCCCTAGCTGCAGGGGAGCTTGGACAAGAAGCTGCTAACTGCCTGCAGTCGGACAAGATGAAACACATCCTCAAGCTCCAAATTAATTAGAACAACCCCATAATGGTGGCCCTGGTAGCAGGCTGCCCCACAGCACCTCGCATGCTGCCTGCCTTCCCACCCGAGCTGGGACTAGCAGCACTGCCACAGGGTATGTCCCATCACCACCCACACAAATGCCACCAGCCCTCAACCTTCTGCTCTGGGGACTCCCTAGGGCTGGACCAAGCCTTTGGGGAGGATTTCTGCTGCCCTACACAGATAGCAATCCAGAAATGCCAGCTGCCAGACCAGCCAAAGTAAGCATGCAAGAAAAATCATAAGTATTTAGAACAAACACTGTCACATTTGGAAAAGGGATAAAATACTAAATAGCATAGAAGTTCAGCACTTAAAACAACAAAAGCCATCGTGCCATCAGCCAGCTGTGTAACACACCCTCGCGCTGACGCATCAGCAGCTTTTGGCCCGTGGAAGCTGAAATAAGCTTTTTGCGTGGATCCTTGGGAGCCCCTCTCTGCCATGGGAAGGAGATCCAGCAGCTGCTGAGCGGAGCAGAGCTCCCTGGGGACACTTAGGGCTGGACAAAGGGCAGGGAGCAGCCCAGTCCCTCCTGGGCTTCCAGTGCAGGCAGCCACGGTGGACCCCAGGCAGCAAGGGATAAATTGCTGAGTGAATCATCGGCTGCAGCTGCTTGGAGCAATCCCTTATGCTGAGCGTGATTTTTATATCCAACATGCAGATATAAAAGTAACTAGCAGATGTTTTAGAGAAAAATCTTAGGAAAAACGTTTTCAGAAAAAGCTCTGAAAGAAAAGGCTTCAGCAGATCCCTCCCCTCCTGAAAGACCCCTGAATTCAAGCTGCTCTCCTACCTTCAGGTCGCTGCTCTCCGCCTCCCGCAGCTTCTTCAGCCTGAAGTCCCCCTCACAAGGGTTGAGCGCCGAGGGGGGGGCCACACACGCACACTTGCAGCTGGGTCCTGACGTGATGGTTTCCACCGTGTAAAAATCCTCTGCTTTGAAAGCGCCTTCATTAATCCTCTGGCAGGCGCCGCGGCCCAGGGGTCTGACCAGGCATTTGCACCGACAGTCGGAGCCTTCGGACACCGCCTTCACCTTGTCGTAGTCACCTAACAGCTGAGCACAGGTCACCAGCAGTCAGCAAACTTCTCGTCCTCTGCTTGCCCATCGAGGGACAAGGACACCTTGGACCTTGAGGTCCAAGCAAGGACACTTTGGACACCCTGAACCTCGAGGAAACTGGCTGGCTCTCCCAAAATCTGCTGACCAAGAAGCTTTCTAGAGAGCACAGAGCTTTCTGATCCCTACCTACAAGGGGAATAAAAACCAGCTTCTTCCAACAGGGTATTTTTTTTTGTTTCACTTTGAGTAAAATGGACCTAGCTGCTTTGAATGTTAAATATAAGCATTTTAAATTCCTGCTGTCTTTTAGTGATCCATGTCCAGTAGGACAAATAAGTCACCTGCTACACCAAGCAAGGTTTCTTTACATGGGCAAAGTAAGGGTGCCCTAGAAGGGCAACCGAAAGCTGCCCTATAAGCAGCGTAACCTGGTGGTGAAGCAGTATTTCTGATTAGCCCCATACAATGCCAGGAATTTCCTTTACGGAGATTTGCAGACAGCGCTTCTGAAAGCCCAAGCACAAAAATAACTTTGACGGTATGTTTCCAATAGTCTCCACGTTAGCCATTTCCGAGGGCAGATAATAGCACACAGTCTGATCGGCCAAATCTAACAGAAACCTCCACCACATCCCACTGGCAGGGAAAGAGCCTGGATCCCTCCCCACCGCGCACAAAGAGGCTCCACCAATTCCCTTCCCAAGGAGCTCCCCGTTTTTTGAGCCTGCCCCGGGGAAATCATAGGATGGAGGCTGTGAACTGCTCCCCGCTGCACTTCAGTGAGCTCACTGAACCCCGGGAGATAAAAGTCCCTGCAGCTGTGCTCCCCCAGCACCGCCGGTGAGCGCTGGGCAAGAGCACAGCATCACCTGGTACCACCGACCCTGTGCACCCAGCATCACCCAGAGAGTGCACAGCATCACCCAGAGCATACACAGCATCACCCAGGGTACACACAGCGTCACCCAGCATCACCCAGAGCATGCACAGCATCACCCAGAGCATACACAGGATCACCCAGCATCACCCAGGGTGTGCACAGCATCACCCAACATCACCCAGAGCGTGCACAGCATCGCCTAGGGTACACACAGCATCACCCAGAGCATGCACAGCATCACCCAGAGCATACACAGGATCACCCAGCATCACCCAGGGTGTGCACAGCATCACCCAACATCACCCAGAGCGTGCACAGCATCGCCTAGGGTACACACAGCATCACCCAGAGCATGCACAGCATCACCCAGAGCATACACAGGATCACCCAGCATCACCCAGGGTGTGCACAGCATCACCCAACATCACCCAGAGCGTGCACAGCATCGCCTAGGGTACACACAGCATCACCCAGAGCATGCACAGCATCACCCAGAGCATACACAGGATCACCCAGCATCACCCAGGGTGTGCACAGCATCACCCAACATCACCCAGAGCGTGCACAGCATCGCCTAGGGTACACACAGCATCACCCAGAGCATGCACAGCATCACCCAGAGCATACACAGGATCACCCAGCATCACCCAGGGTGTGCACAGCATCACCCAACATCACCCAGAGCGTGCACAGCATCGCCTAGGGTACACACAGCATCACCCAGAGCATGCACAGCATCACCCAGAGCATACACAGGATCACCCAGCATCACCCAGGGTGTGCACAGCATCACCCAACATCACCCAGAGCGTGCACAGCATCGCCTAGGGTACACACAGCATCACCCAGAGCATGCACAGCATCACCCAGCATCACCCACAGTGTGCACAGCATTGCCCAGCATCACCCAGAGCACACCCAGCATCACCCAGGGTACACACAAGCATCACCCAGCATCGCCCAGAGCATACCCAGCATCATCCAGCACCACCCAGGGTACACACAAGCATCACCCAGCATCGCCCAGAGCACACCCAGCATCGCCCAGCACCACCCAGGGTGCAGAGGGCATCCCCCCCACCACCCACGCCCGGCACTGCCCACCCCCACGCCGCGGTACCCAGCACCCCCCAGGTGCCCCGCATCCCGCCCGTGCCCCGCATCCCGGCGGGTACCTGGGAGAGGATGTTCTCCTGGTTGTCCGCCTCGTCCTGCAGCGGCTCTGCGGAGGGCCCGGCCGTGCCGGCGGGGGGGTTCCCTGCCCGGCAGCCGGCGCCCAGCGCGGCCAGGCAGAGGAGCAGCGGCAGCGGCTGAGCCATGGGCG
>NW_015090852.1:5241118-5244808 GCF_001431845.1 Calidris pugnax | reverse complement strand
GCCGGGCGGGCGGCGGGGCGGGGACGGGGCGGCCCCGGGCGGTGGTTTCCACCTGCGGCGGGGGCTCCCCGCAGCCCACCCCCCGGCCCCGCCGTGCGTGGGCACCCGCTGCCTCGGTGGGAAAAGGAGGGCACGGGGGGGGCAGCGGGAGGGCACGGGGACTTGGGCACCGTCTGCTCAAAGCAGGTTGCGGTGAGGTCCCGCACGTGGGGCTTCTGGGGGGGACAGGACACTGCAACCTGCCTGGCGGCACATCTTCCCCGCCCAGAGCATACCCAGCATCATCCAGCACCACCCAGGGTACACACAAGCATCACCCAGCATCGCCCAGAGCACACCCAGCATCGCCCAGCACCACCCAGGGTGCAGAGGGCATCCCCCCCACCACCCACGCCCGGCACTGCCCACCCCCACGCCGCGGTACCCAGCACCCCCCAGGTGCCCCGCATCCCGCCCGTGCCCCGCATCCCGGCGGGTACCTGGGAGAGGATGTTCTCCTGGTTGTCCGCCTCGTCCTGCAGCGGCTCTGCGGAGGGCCCGGCCGTGCCGGCGGGGGGGTTCCCTGCCCGGCAGCCGGCGCCCAGCGCGGCCAGGGATGAGGTCTCCCCTCAGCCTCCTCTTCCTCAGACTAAACAGCCCCAACTCCCTCAGCCTCTCCTCATACGATTTGTTTTCCAGCCCCCTCACCAGCTTTGTTGCCCTCCTCTGCACTCGCTCCAGCACCTTGAGATCTCTCTTGTATTGAGGTGCCCAAAACTGGACACAATACTCCAGGTGTGGCCTCCCCAGTGCCGAGTACAGGGGCACAATCACCTCCCTACTTCTGCTGGTCACACTATTTTTGATACAAGCCAGAATGCCATTGGCTTTCTTGGCCACGTGGGCACACTGCCGGCTCATTGCCCTCCTGCGCCCCGCAAACCTGCCCATCCCAGCCCTGGGGTTTGCCAGGGGGCGGGTGGGGGGTGGAAAGCCATCCTTACAGCCTGGCCCATTGTCCATCTCCATTAACAGCCCGGCTCTTCCTCTGTCTGCTTTGGGTCATGGGGAAGCCATCCTGATGGCACCGCATGGCACAGCATGGCACAACATGCCTGCAGCTCTCCAGCAACACAGCACCCACTGGGGTCACGCAAGCAGTTCTTGTTTTGGAGACAGGCTCCTGGCCATGAGCTCAGACCTCAAAGGTCCCTTCCAACCACGAGTATTCTGTGACCTCCACGTGCTTACTGAGATTTAGGCGGACGCCGCCAGGAGACGGCCGCGCTCTGGCAGTCCCGTATCCTCCTGCTCCTCCTGCCAAACGGGAGCCTCCTGCACGCACTGTTCCCGGGAAAAGCACAGGCACGGCATCCCCTGCTGCGTAGGGGTCTGCACTGCGGTGATGATGTCTGGGCCTCCATAATTCGTGGTTGAAACCTGAGATTCCCCCGTAAATGTACCGATTGCAGTCAAACACAGGCCAGCACCGTGCCTCGGGTTTGGCACAGGCTGGCTTTTACCTCAAAGCCTGCCCATGGGTCAGAGGGAGAAGGCACGCTCACAGCACATGGCACAAGAGGCCACTCAGAGCTCTTGCTGCTGTGAGGCCATGCATCAGTGAAGCACCCCCAGTCCTTAACGCACACGTGTCCCAAAACCACCCCAAACCTGGTGCCTGCAGCCCTGGGACAGGGCACCTCTCTAGGAGGGCCTCTGGCTCTCACAACCCATTGCTCTTTCTCAGGGACAAGCTGGAGAGATGAAGCTGCCAGACACAAAGAAAACATTTTGTGTGAGAGAGGAAGCGGCCGAGGCATGGGGGGACGGCAGAGGCTGCTGACTCCAGGGCCAGGACCACAGGCTCCGTGTGGCATGGCGCTGTGCCTCCCTGTCCTCTGGCCACCCTGGGAAGCAAGGCTTGTGGAGAAGGGGGCAGGGATGCGTGGGTTCCTGCAGAACAGAGCAGGAGGGGAAGCAGCCAGGGAGGATGGGAGGACCAGGACAGACAGCCTTTGGGCAACTGGAAAGCAGCAGGAGGGGAAAGGCATTTCTAAAAGCCTCCCCCCACCATCCCCTCTCAAGGATAAAATGTCCCTCAGGCACCGGCTTTTTCACTTCCATTTCCACCACTCAGTGCTGACAACAGCTGAGCTTCCCCAGGGGCAGCTACTCCATCTGTCAGCACAGGCTGCCCTGAGGCTGAAAGATCGGGGCTTCTGGAGCCCCCAGCTCATGTCCTGTGGGGCCTCCAGGAGATCTCAGCTGGCTCAGAGCACTGGACCCCCAAGCAGATGTGTCACTATCAGGGCTAGCAGCTGAGAGCAGCCCCAAGAGGTCCCATGGCAAGCAGCACCTAAAACTTCTTAAGCCTTTTTCTAACAGTACTTTCAAAGGCTGGAAAAAAAAACCAAAAACAAATCAACCACAGTATTTCAAAATGAAAAGGAAAGATTTCACGTATTACTGACATTCTGTGTTGATTTCTTTTCTTTATAAGGAGAAGAAAGCCTTTCTGGTGGTATTTAGCTTGGGTTAAAGACAAGTTTAAGCCCGTCCTTTGGGGGCAAGAGGAGACAGCATCAGACACTTTGGGTTCACTGTGGTCATCTCTAAAGTCTGAACATTCCCCCTTCAAGAAAAAAAAAAACAAGAGAAACCCACAGACAGAAGAGGACAGCAGAGCATGTAAGTGTGGCCCTGGGTTTTCAGTCTTGCTGAAGGCGGCTGGCCCAGACCCTGGCCACAAAGACCCAGTGTCCCCACGCCTGACCCCATTCTCTGTGACTGCTCTCATGCAAAGCTGGTGCTGCCTGAGGAAGCAGGTAGACAGTGCTCCTCAAGTGCCACAAGTGAAAATGTCACCGAGCCTGGGAAGAAGGGAATCTAACAGCCCCACAACAGGCAGCACAACATCTCTCTGCCTGAAGAAAACCTGCCCCCCCCCCCCAGCTCCTCCTGGAAGGCATTCTCTTGTGCACCTTCCACCACCCCGGGCTGATCTGGACCCCCAGGAGGTCGGGGCAGTGCTTTGTAAGAGGCACTGGCAGCGGGGAGCCTGAACTTATGGGTCCCAGTCAGGCCAGGGATAGGATGGTGGGTCTGGGATCATGCAGGTCCTGATCTGGGATGCCAGGGCCGGGCAGTCACTCGTTTTGATTTCAGGGGATGCCGGGCTTGGCAGGATGGAGGGTGGCAGCCCATGCTGCGGCACATCGTGCCCTTTGGGGACAATCAGTGGCACCCTCAGCTGCGGGCAGGAGCTGCCCCCCGGGGGATGCTCAGTGCGGATCCCGGGCCGGTCCCCTCCGCGGGAGCGCAGCACCACCGCGTGGCACCGCAGCCCCACGCACCGCCCGGCAGAGACAACCCGCTGCTTGGGGCTGTCACTCGCTAACATCCTTTGCAATTAAAATGCTTCGTATTAGGGGCAGAGGAACAGCACAGAGGAACCTGAGACCCTCCCCGAGCCGTCTCCAGGCTGAACAGTCCCAGCTCCCCCAGCCTTTCCTCGCAGGAGGGATGCTACGGGATGAGGTTCAACAAGGCCAAGTGCCAGGTCCTGCACTTGGGTCACACCAACCCCCTGCAGCGCTACAGGCTGGGGGCAGAGTGGCTGGAGAGCTGCCGGGCAGAAAAGGACCTGGGGGTGTTGGTCGACTGTCGGCTGAACATGAGCCAGCAGTGTGCCCAGGTGGCCAAGAAGGCCAA
>NW_015090852.1:5222568-5241056 GCF_001431845.1 Calidris pugnax | reverse complement strand
GAGGCTGAGGGGAGACCTTATTGCTCTCTACAACTCCCTGAAAGGAGGGTGTAGAGAGATGGGGGTCGGTCTGTTTTCTCAAGTCACAGGCAACAGGACAAGAGGAAATGGCCTCAAGTTGCACCAGGGTAGGTTCAGGCTGGATATTAGGAAAATTTTTTTCACTGAAAGGGTTATCAGCCATTGGAATGGGCTGCCCAGGGAGGTGGTTGAGGCACCATCCCTGGAGGTGTTCAAAAGACAGGTTGATGTAGTGCTGGGAGGTATGGTTTAGTGATGATGCTCCTTGTTTGTTGTGTGGGTGTCTATTTTTGTCAGTTAGGTTGACGGTTGGACAAGATGATCTTTAAGGTCCCTTCCAACCTAGAAGATTCTGTGTGATTCTGTGTGTGATCATCTTAGTGGCCCTCCACTGGACTCTTTCCAGCATGCCCATGTCTCTCTTGTACTGGGCAGCCCAGAATTGGACACAGCAGTCCAGGGTGACCTCATTACTGCTGGGCAGAGGGGAAGGATCACCTCCCTCTATCTGCTGGCAGCACTTCTCCAAATGCTCTCCAGGACACCGTTAGCCTTCTTTGCTGCAAGGGCACATTGCTGGCTTGTGTTCAACTTGGTGTCCACCAGTATCCCCAGGGCCTTTTCTGCCGAGCTGCTTTCCATCTGGGTGGCCCCAGCATGTGCTGGTGTATGTTCCTCCCCTGGTGCAGGACTTTGCACTTCCCTGTGTTGAACTGCATGAGGTCCCTCATCAGCCCATTTCTCCAGCCTGTCTCTGGATGGCAGCCACGACCCTCTGGCGTGACAGCCACTCCTGCCAGTCTTGTATCAGTGGTGGGAGTGGGAAGGACACACACCTGCACAGGACACACCCCAGGTAACTTAGGGCCAAAAGCTGAGAAGCACTTACCCTCCCCGGTGGGATACGTCAGCTTCCTTGTTGTCTGACCCGGAGGTGAGCAAGGTGAGATAGGGGCTGTGGTTGATCCTTGCACACTCCTGGTACATGCTGGAGCTCTTCCCAGCACCTCCCTGTGGCCTCAGCTCCTGTGGCTTTTGGTCCCGTGGCCTCAGCTGTCAGCATCACATCCTGTTTAGAGAAAACAAAGTTGCAGGAGACAGGTCTTCTCATTAGCATTCCCATGCTGGATTTTGCAAGGCACAATAAACTAATCTGGCTGTGCCTTCCAGAGGTCACGTGTAGAAAGAGGCTGATAGAGAATGTCATCATGTCCCTTGGCTCTACAGCTACCAATAGCAGCCAGGGGCTCATGAAGGCAACGCTTATGTGGTGCCAAGGGCCAGCAGAGAAATATCCGAACATTTAAAATGAGAGGTGGACTCAAGAGATGCCACACACTGGGGGACAGCACAAAGTTGGATGGTAGGAGGCCATGCAGCCTGGTGAGGGGCCACAGCAAGCAGTTACGGTCCCTCATGCATCAGGTCCACCACGCAAGTTTGCTGCAGGTGCCCAGGGTGATGGAAGCTCCCTCCTACATCCTTCTGCTGAAGGAGGAAATTTGTGTCATGGACCAACATGACAACACAGGAAAGCACATGACATGACCCTGAGTTGCACAGCAATTTGAGAGGTTTCCCTACTAACCACAGCAGTAACACCTGTGTTTATGCCTCTGAGTCAAACAAGACCTGGGCAAACAGGCACCTGCCCCAGAAACCACGACTTTCTGAGTCTGTCCAGCCCTCATACGGGAGGCACGACTGCATCAAGCCTGACCTTTCAGCATCCCTCCTTTAGCAAGCCCTGGGCAGACAGAGGAGCTCTATCCAAGCCAGAATAGGAGACATATTTAAAAATATGTCTTAAAAATAAATTTGAAAAAGAGTGGTTTTTAAAACCTGGAGAAAAAGCCAGGAGACCTGCCTGTCTCAGATGAGCAAGCTGTCTGGGATGAGCCCCAGGCTTCCTAGGCAGCTCTGTTCAACTTGGTAGGAGTTTAAGAGAGTAGCTTAAAGCTGAGTTTAGGAGAACTTGCACCAAGCTGAGCTGCACAGGCACTGAATGCAAAGCTCAGACCAGAATACTGTAGTAGGAGAAAAGTGGGACTTGTGCAAGTTCTACCTAATAATCATATTATACTGAAATTCATGGCTTTCTGGATGGGAAATTCATATTCCCATCCACCAAGCAGTGCCAGACCCTGGGGCTTGACAGTTTCCATTGGGAGCAGACATCTGTGTCAGGGACTTTTGGGACCTACCTGGGGTTTCCTGCACACTGTGCGTGCCTGTCCTGTGCTGGTACCTGTGGGTTGCAGGCAGCTTGGCTCCAGCAGCAGTCTTGGAGACCCTACAGCCCTGCTCTTCATCCATGGGAACCCCCATGCCATGGCTACCACAGCTGAATATGAGCAGCAGTGAACCCAGGTGGCCAAGGAGGCCAACAGCATCCTGGCCTGTATAAGGAATAGTGTGGTGAGTAGGACTAGGGAAGTGATTGTCCCCCTGTACTCAGCATTAGTGAGGCTGAACCTCAAATACTGTGTTCAGTTTTGGGCCCCTCACTACAAGAAAAACATTGAGGTGCTGGAGTGGGTTCAGAGAAGGGCAAGAAAGCTGGTGAGGGGTCTAGAGCACAAGTCTTATGAAGAGCAGCTGAGGGAACTGGGGTTGTTTAGTCTGGAGAAAAGGAGGCTCAGGAGAGACTTTATCACTATCTACAACTACCTGAAAGGAGGTTGTAGAGAAGTAGGGTGGGCTCTTCTCCCAAGTAACAAGCGATAGGACAAGAGGAAATGGCCTCAAGTTACAGTAGGGGTGCTTTAGATTGAGTATTAGGAAAAAATTCTTCACCAACAGGGTTATCAAGCACTGGAACAGGCTGCCCAGGGAAGTGGTGGAATCGCCACCCGTGGAGGTATTTAAAGGACGGGTAGACATGGTGCTTAGGGACATGTTTTAGTGGTGGTGTTAGCAGTGATACATTGATGGTTTGAACTTGATGATGCTAAAGGTCCCTTCCAATCTAGACTATTCTGTGATTCTATGCACGGCACGGCTGGGAAAACAGGTCTGGCTAGGAACCCATCTTTGGGTAGTGTGAAAGATGACAAAAAAAGCCAGAGGGGAGTATCTGTTCCTCCTATCCCTCAGCTCATACCTGCCTTCTTATCTGGCACAGGGATGCAGCTATTCACATCCTGCCTCCCTGAGATGCCAGCTGGTTGTACCCATCCCCACCGCACACTGTAATTAAACCTGGCTGAGCCCCTATGATCAAGGTAAGGTTTCACCTCGCTGTGTTTCAAAATATAAATTCCCTTGAGAACAAACATCACAATGTGTCCTCTCCTCTGCACGTAGCTGTGCAAGATCGTCCCTGGGTTTCGAGGCCACTTGGCCAACGCTGATGCCCTGCCACATCGGCACACTTCCAGCACACCCCCACACTTCCATGGCTGCTCCATCAGTGCCTGAACGCTACAATTTTCTGGGGAAACCTCCAACTTGGACAAAAGCGAGTCTCTGAGGACTGCTTGGCTTCAGTCATTTTGGATCTGGAGCAACCAGCCTGGCTCTCCTGCACAACTCCCAGTCACTCTGGTACCTGCCTTGGGATGTCCACTTCCTTAATACTCTCTCTCTCTGCTCTCTCCTGAGCTAAACTATGGACCTGAGAGGTCAGGGGACCTGGGCTGTGCAGGGAAACCCAGGCAGAGTTGGTGCACACCGACCAGCCCCTGCAGAAGCTGCTGGCAGTCAACATTTGGCAAAGTGAGTGTGGGTAAGGTCCAGGGGGACTGCCTGTCCTGCTTCAAGCAGTGCTTTCGTGGTGTCCAGGCACCGTGGTTGGACCCACAGCTCACATACCAGTGCTCTACTAAAGGCTGCAAAGACCAACCTTTGTCCTGCAGCAATCGTGTCAGCTGAACACCTCAGGGAGGGAGATGTGGGCAGTCAAGAGGAAAAGGTGGGGAGAAAATGGGGATTAGCAAGGGCTGATATAGACATGACCTCTCCCTGCCAGAGGTCTAGGTCAGAAGGAGTGTTGATAAGTCCTATTGCAACTAATTACAAAGCTCAGCTCATTAGGCAGCGAGCAGTAAGCATCAGCCCCAACTACAACATCCAGGGAAGGAGAATGAACATGTAGGGTGGATGTGCTAAGGTAGGTCTCCTGGACACAGCCACCATGTGCCAGTGGCACACACTGATGAGGTGCCCTGGGCAGGACATCCGGCAATGGAACCAGCCCCAGCATCACCAAACCTGTTCCAACACCCTCCCTGTTTGCCTTGGAATAACAACAGCAGCTTACTCCACTCCGGTCGGTGCCCACACCTAACCGAGGATCCTGTGGGCTCATGGGAGACCCAAGGGACATTTGGGAAGAAACCTCCATCCACCACCATTAGAAACCTCTAATCCCACCACCTTGACTATGTGCCCACCCTTGTCCCCTATATCCTCACCAACACTACTACACCCCAGCAGTGTTGTCCTTGACTTTGGAAAAAGACAGGAGAGCAGAGTCTGGACCCAGCTCTCAACCTCCATGGTTGGAGAATGACTGCACACCAAGAAGCAACATCTCCTGCAGGAGATGTCCCAGCCTCATGGTCCCTTCTCATTAAATGCCATGTCCAGGACCCCAGCAGCCCCATCAGGAACCACCAAACCTGCCAAGGGCTTTGTTGATGAAGGAAGTGCCAACAGCCGTCACCACGTGGGTGGGAGGAAGCTGCTGGTGCCCACAGGACTGAGGCAGCTCTCTGGCATCCGACAAGAGCTGCCTGGCTGGCCAGCACGCTGCCAGGTGGTTCGGCAGCCCAAGGGCTGGATTTCAGAAAGGCAAAATTTCAGTCCCAGTCTGTTGTGGGAGTCAAACTGGACGCTGCTTTTGTGACTGGTCCCACAGCCAGTGTCCTGGCTGGCCAGCACGCTGCCAGGTGGTTCAGCAGCCCAAGGGCTGGATTTCAGAAAAGCAAAATTTCAGTCCCAGTGTCTGTTGTGGGAGTCAAACTGGACGCAGCTTTTGCGACTGGTCCCACAGCCAGTGGGACCTCTGTTGACTTCTGGTCCCACTGCAAGTGGAAGAGGGGTCCCCAAAGGCTCATTGTGCAACAGGGCAACTGCTGGTGCACCCACCCCATGTGGAGCAGGGAGCTCCACTGCAGATGTCCCCGTGGCCAAGCACTCTGCTACCCCTGCTACAGCTATGCTACTGTGGCACATCTTCCCCCTTGGACAGATCTCACCTTATTGGAGGTGTTTGGGCACAAGAATGTAACTCTTACCTCAGGTGTGAGCTCCAAGGCCATCGCATAAGACTCCTGAGTCCAAAAGCCTCACGACTCATGGCATGAAAGGAGAGCAGGAGAGACCATGAGGGTCTTCAGGGAGCAGAGAGGTGGATTACTAGTGGTGGTGCTAATCCTGCTTCAAGAGGGACATTCTCAAAAAGGGACCTCAAGAAGCCCATGTCATCAACACTCCAGTGAGTCTATAATAAAATTTCTGGAGACACGACTCACTGCCTGTACACAGAGAAATGCCCAAAGTGCCAATTGCCCCTGCCAATTCAACTCCTCTGACCTTAGATCTGGTGTTCCATTCCAGCTAAAACATAAAGCGATGTGCATGCTACTGCCTCCTCTCCCTGCTGTCACTGACCTCAATCTCTGCCACTGCCTGGCAGCTAGCCCAAAGATGGAGCCATCCTCACAGCTGGCCTCCAACCCTTTCTGTTCTCCAGCATTTCTGTTCACATGGACCCAGGTGGTCTCCCTTAGCACGTTCTGCCTGCTCCCATCCACATAGCCCAGACGCAGATGACAACATGTCCCTCTTCAGCCAAGAATGCCTATCATGAGCTGGCTGGGGAGCTGCTGAGCACAGCAGGAAGAGCTTGAGTCAATCCAGGAGCTGCCCAAGGCCAAGGAAGCCATGACCTGATGAAAAGTAACTAGGGAATTCAAGGCAGGGATGTGATGCAGCTCTCCTGACCCCTGAGCTGTGGCAGCTGCTGACAGGCAGAGTGTGGGTATGCAGCGTGAGGATCTGCTCCACTCCTGTGCGGTCTTACTGCATTTTAAGGCCATTAATGAATCACCGATGCCTGGAGGCCATGCAGCACATGTCCCTGGGCTCTGTGGGGCTGGTGGGCACAGAGCAGCATCCCTGAGGGCCTCCACAGGCCACTGCTTGGAAATGACTTAACCAAAACATCTCAGCAGTTTTGACTTTTGCTGGCTCACCATGGATGAGCCACCATCTATTCAGATTACAAGAACCTAAGATATTGCTGCACCTGCTTTGTGGTTCCCAGAGAGGTGCAGACCACAGTGACTCATGGAGCTGCTTCAGAGGTGAATCTCATTATCTGAGCTGTGGGCGAGCATGCCTGCATTTCCAGAGCTGAATATGATGCTCAAAAACATCACTATCTTCTCAGTCCTATCCCACACAACTTCCTGTAGACACTGGCTAGCGTCCCCACTCAAGGTCACTGCTGTCCCTTGAGGATGGGACTGCATTCAGCCTGCAATGGCTGAGCTGGGGTGGCACTAGGTGCCATCTTAGTGCTGTGATACCGAGGTTGAGTTATGGGGGCTCTGTCCTTGCAGCAGCCCTGGAGGGGGCCCTGAATGCCCTGCTGTCTCCTCGCTGCCAGACTCCCACATGCCTCCCACTGTCACTGCCCTGGAGGAGCAGATGGCAGGTTCTTCCAGGGGCCATGACTCCTGCAGGCAGGTGTATGCTGAACCAAACTGAACTCACCAAGGCTTCTGTTGAGACAGACAGAAACAAAGAGCAGGGCAAGACCGGAGTCATGCCTCTCTGGTGCACCCTGAGGTCATCTGCGTCTTTAGTGGCTTCTCTTTCTTGAAAGAACATCCTACATAAGTGTTAAACATTTGCGCCACCTTGCAGCAAGACCTTGCACAGCTTGACCCCAGGTATCCAGCCACCTCCTCCTGTTTGCTTTGCTTGAGAAAGTTTTAAGGGAGAAATGAATGCACAGTGATGAGTTCAACTACTTCGCCTCAAGAGGAATGTCCTCCTTGTTGTTCATCTGCCTGCCCTGCAGTCTCCCCTGCAAGCACTCTGGGTTGATACAAATCCTCACATCTACAAGAGAGTTTCTGGCAGGGCAGCTTTCCCAGGCTCCTCTCACTGAGCACTGGGGCCAATTACAGCACTGCAGCCTCTCCAAGATCTGTTCTTAGACAGGACCATCTATTGATGAGATAGAAAAAGGAATTACTACTTATTCTGATTCTGCTCACAGGTTCCTGAACCCATCCACCAGTTCACCCTTGAGGTTTCTCCTTTGGGCACAGCTCCGTGTTTTGGAAAGTGACACTGAAAAGCCACCCTGACCCTGCAGGCAGTCTTGGCTCTCTTTGGGCTTTCTCATTTCCTTGGCCATGTGGCACACGTCTGCCCTAAGCCCCAACGCCTCACCTTTCAAACAAATCAGCCTTACTCTCCCCTGGGAAGCTGCAAAGCAGGGTAGTTTGTGGGAGCAGCCCCAGGACAGGGTTGGGGAGGGGGGGGGGGCTGTAGAGTCTTCATCCCTGGCAACTTCAGAACTCACCTGGACACATCCCTGAGCTGTCTGGTCCAGCCACGAGGCCATCACTGCTCAGAGCAGGGCTGGCTGGAGGTGTGAGAGCTCCATCCTAGCCGAAAAATTTCCCACCCACGCTCCTATTATCAGTGCTCTGCACAGCTGAAAGCCAGCTGGGCTGTAAAGGAACAGAGGACTTGGGCTGTGTTTGGAGCAAGACAACACGTTTTCCCATGAAAATAAGAAACTGGTGACTTGGCACGAGGCATGATAATTAGATACTAGATCTCACAGCTCAATTGCGCAGGACATCATAGAGCAATCATGATGAGTTTTCATGCTCAAGACCCACCCCAGAGCATCTCTGGAAAGCTCCATATCCGAGGATCACAAACAGAAAGCTCCTGTCTCAGCACTGACTCACAGCTGTCACTGCCAGCTCTTCCCCCACCCCATGCCTGGCATTTCTCACCACCCTGCATCACCCCCAGCTTCACCACAGGACCCCATGCTTTGGGCAGGACTTGCTTTCATTGCACAAAGGGCGGAACAACTCCACGTGCATCACCTCGACAGAGGCACCTGACTCATGAAATGTCATCAGCGGTGTGTCCACTACCTTAGTAAGGGAAGATGAGGAGACAGGAGAGCATTGGGAAGAGGCTGACAGACACACGTACCTGCCTGCTTTGCCTGCTGCTGTTTCTCCATTGCTGCGTTCGTGCCTGGATGCGCCTGTTGGCCAAAAGGGATTAGCTGGAGGATTAATCTCCACGCATAGGCACCTGTTAGCCAAGAGCAAGGCACGAGGAGCCATCCCTCCCTGCAGACTGGCACTTCCAGAATGTCAGCCAGCTCTGCTCACAGTCACCTGGGTGTTGGTCAGCCAAATCAGGTGGCACAGCAGCCCTTGAGCCGGATTCACCGGGCAAAGTTCACAGCAGGCAACAAACAACTGAGCCATCCCCTGGCCCTTTGGGCGGTCTCCATTTCACCGCACCAGGTCCTACCTGCGCTTTCAGGATGAGAGAGGAAACTTGAGAGGACTTTCAAGGACTTTTTTCAGCTTCCCATAGAAGCTGAGAAGGAGCCTAGAGAGACCTATGAAATGACCAGTGGAATACTTTGTACCATAGATGTCATGCTCAGCATATACACGGGGTTAGCCTGGGGAGCATGCACTCGAGATCATTGCTTGGGAAGGTGCCAGTTCACCCATTTACTGGGTGGTGAGAGTGACTTGAGTTTTGTATATTGTTTTACCATTATTATTATTACTACTATTTTCCTTTTCTGATATTATTCTATTAAACACACTTTATCTCAACCCACAACGTTTTTTCCTTTCCCTTTCCCCTCTTTTTCTTCCTCTTCTCCCTGCCCTTCCTGGGGGAAGGGGGAGAACTACACAAGCAGCCATGCGTTCCTAGCTACTGGGAGGGTTTAAACCATGACAGATGAAAAAAATTCCAGTTCTCACAACATGGAGGAGAGGAGCAGGTGAAGTTGGGCACAGCCAAGTTTTCTCCTACGGAAGGGTATGGACAACGAGGCCTGGGGTCACAAAAGCAGCGAGGTCGTATGGCAAGTGCTGTAGGACACTGGAACACCTCCTCCAACTGAAGACCAATCTTCTGGAGACACCTGGGCTGACTGTGCATCTCCAGTTCCACGCAGCCCCAAACTCATAGGAAACGGCAAGCTTTATACCATCTTTCCAGGTTGTCCCATCTCTCCAGGACTCAGCTTGTGCTTTAGCGTCTTTTGTTCCTTCTCCATGTAACTCTGAGCAGGAAGCTGAGCTAGAGCTCTCCAGAGGCCACTTTGCATCCACACCAACCACAGACACATGCTGCAGCAGATCCCTCGCAACTCCTGAATCCCAATGCTTGCATCTCCCAGGATGTGCCCCAGGTGCCCTCACAGCAACTAAGGTGAAACTAAACTGCGCAGCAGGCTGAGCTCAGACATAACAGGACAGAAACAGACATTTTCCTCAAGTGGGAGATACAGGGTGCTTTTAAGATGAGCCCAGAAACTAGTTCATAGCTCATAACAGGACAGAAACAGACATTTTCCTCAAGTGGGAGATACAGGGTGCTTTTAAGATGAGCCCAGAAACTGGTTCATAGCCCTACTCAACACCAACATCACAGATAACTCAAAGACTGCTGGTGGTCTATCACACATCCTCTCGCTTCTCCAGCCTCTCCATGCTCCACAGGCAAAAACCACTTGGCCCAGCAGGCACAGCTTCCCCTGATAAATGCCCAACTTCAGCCCTTGGGTACACACTTGAGAAAAAAACCCAAAGGTCCTGCCTTTGATCAATCTCTGTCCACCCTAGAAATTTGCCACTTTATTCCAGGCTTTAGAAAAAACCCACAACACACCTATGTACCAGAAAGTGTTTATGTTTCCTAACTGAACCAGCTTTTTTAAAGCTACCTCTTCTAGCACCTCCAGACCTTAACACATTCAAATCCTTGGACTACCACAGCTACAGTGCCACCATGCAGCTGGCACAGGATGATACATGCGACCAGCTCAGCATAAGAGCCCCATCCTTCCCATATCCCAGTAAGTTGCTTTCATTTCATGAAGCATTGTGTCAGACTCTGAAAAAAATGAGGCAGGGGTAGTATCAGAGAGCAGCCAGAGCAGGGATAAGGGATGATCGAGTGCCCCTGGCTCTGGGGCACTCAGGTGGCAAACCCTGAAGTC
Organism: Calidris pugnax; assembly: GCF_001431845.1. NCBI lineage: Eukaryota > Metazoa > Chordata > Aves > Charadriiformes > Scolopacidae > Calidris > Calidris pugnax. Next base: position 5,230,795 of record NW_015090852.1, on the reverse strand, counting down.
AGAGGGTGTGAACGATACCTACTACATCCCCGGTCAGAAGCACAGCAAAGTTCAAGATGCTCATCTAAAACCAATCAAGACAACATGCTTAACTACTCTCCAGAACAAGGAGCCAAATACCACTGCAGGGTGCTGTGGGGATCAAGGACACCAAGTTGAAAAGACAGCCACCCACTGACTCCTTCCCTGTGGAGAAGAAACAGGACCAGCAAGGGGGAGCTCTGGCCTCAGGAGGCTTCAGGACACAGCCAGCCAAAGCCACAGCACCCAGATCTCGTGCTGGGATAGACTTCATTGCATTTAAATAAAGATCCACACAAGCACACCCCAATCTGCTTCACAACGCCAAACAGCTACAGCCGTAGCCAAGGGAAGCACCACTCCACCATTGCCAACCTCTCATTCTGTTCCAATGCCAGGCCAAAACAGAGGACATTCCCATCCACATTAGTGTTGTTAACTCTGGTATTCACATGAGGGCTGAGCTGAGAGGTACTGCTCAGCCCAAATTCAAGACTGAGCTGTTTCTACTGCAGACAGCACCATACTAGCAGTACCCCTCTACAATGGATAGTGTGAATAAGTTGAAAAAAGAAAAGCAAGATTCTTCAAATCTGTATCTCTACAAGCCAACACAATGAAGAGCCTCTGCAGAGCCTGCTTTCTCCTGGATGCCAGCTCTGTGCTTCTGCAGTGTTGGAGTTTAATGCCAGACAGCAGCTAGAACCACACAGCCACTCACTCCCCCCTCTCAGATGGAATGCCGAAGAGAATCAGAAAAGTGAGGAAAAAAGACAGTTTAGTAGGCAGAGCAAAACTGCACACACAGGCAAAGCAAAACAAGAAATTCATTCACTGCTTCCCATCTGCAGGGAGGCGTTTGGCCATCTCCAGGAAAGCTGGGCTCCATCATGGGTAATCTTTACTGGAGAAGACAAACGCTATAACTCCAAACTCCCCCCTGCCCCTTCCTCCTTCTTCCCCAAGCTTTATATACCAAGCATAGCAATATGACATGGAATATTTCTTTGGTCAGTTGGGGTCAGCTGTCCCAGCTCTGTCTCCTCCCAACTTCTTGTGCACTCCCAGCCCTTGCTGGTAGGGCAGTGTGAGGAACAGAAGAGCCCTTGAGATCTTAGCAACAGCTAAAAAACATCAGTGTTTTATCAACACTATTTTAATCCCAAATCCAAAGCATAGCACTGCATCAGCTGCTAGTAAAAGAAATTGGGATATTCTGTGAACTTTTTCCAGCCCCTTTTTCATGGATTAATAGAGCTCTTGAAGGTGAAACTAGAGTCTGTGTGGAGCCTGTGAGGTGGGGGGATGCTGAGACCATGACAGGCATTTTCCCTACACAGACCCCTGACCCAACCCTTGAGGGTACTCCAGACCCAACCCAACAGGATGCACCAGCATGGGCAGCTCAGCCACAGCTCCAGAAGCCTCCACCACAGCCAAGATGATGCAGGGCTGAGCAGCACAGCCTCCTTCCTTAACTCCCCCGGCCTCTGCCAGGCCCCAGGGAAGTGCCTAGGCACACCATAACACTGCCTTATTAGAGAGCATTAAATTAGTAATTCAGTGACACATCAGGGTGAGCAAGCACCAGAGATGCCTGTGTCTCCCAAGCACCTAGGGCTGGGAAACAGTCCCAGACACCCCGCAGGTACTCAACGCACAAAACCACACTGAAGTCTTCAGAAGTCACTCATGTCTTTCACTAGCTAGAAGGAACAAGAGAAGTAAACCCAGAGAGGTGGCTAACAGCTCTCCTGTGGCAGGAGAGCACAGACCCCATGCCTCCCAGGTGTGCACAGCCTTATTGCACAAGACAACAAAGCAACCTTCTGTCCAGCCCTCCGAGTCACAAGCAGCCAGTTACTGGAGTAAAAACACCACTGCAGCAAGGGAAAGTCAGTTCCAGCTATTTATTCATTGCAGCATTTGAAGTACATCAGGTACTTCCTGAAGGTCCCCGGATAGACAACAGGAAGAATATTTGGTACAGTAAAATTATATAAAAAGATAGTTAAATAGCTAAAATAACATGGTAACCTCTCACTCTTGCTTCAAACAGAGCTGATTAGCCCTGTGCCCAGGCTAACATCAGCAGCTTCAGTCTCTCCAGCCAGTTGGTTACGACACACATGGCCCCATACCCAGGGGACAGCAAGGCATTTGTCTTCACAGTTGAGGCAAGGGGTGTGCTCCTCAGGCCAGCTCTTCAGGAGCTTGGCTTCAGATGCTGTGCAGAGCCTGATTTCCAGAAAGGTTCAATCTTGTTCAGCAGGTCTGGAAAGCCAGCCCCTGCTGTGCTGTACAAACGAAGAGCAGCTCCTCTGAAGATGGGCCTTCAAGTATTTCAGGATCAGCCACAGGTAATGTGTTCAAGCAGTCTAGAGAGACTGGTAGAGCCCAGACAGAGGGCAGCACGCCAGACTGTTGTCTTTCCTGAACACTAAGCCAGATTTAAACCACATGTTTTGAGGCTGTTCCTGAACCGTGCACAGTTCAGTCATGCTTTTGCAAGATACTGCTTTGCAACTGTGTTGACAGCCTCCACCTACTCTAGGTCTCCAGTTTTATGACAGAAAAAAAATCCCATACCAGATAGACTAAGTATTTCTCTTCAGTTTTCACATTTCCATTTTCAGGAACTGTTCACCTTCTGTCGAGAAGGAAGATGGGATCTGAAGCCATGTGCCTGCAGAACAGCAGGCAACACAAGTAGCACCAGAATGAAGAAAGCCCATGTTACCGATATGAGACTGTTATCCCACTGAGACTGGCTTTACTTAATCTAGGAGATCACTGTATTTCTCTAGAGTCTGCTTCTCCAGTTCCAACAGCTTTTGGTAAAATTTTTCAGCAATTTCTTCATCCACCTCCATCTGGAAGACAAGCACCATGAGACCATTACCTTGGTGGCAACCAGCACATGTACTGAGGGGAGTTCTGAGGATAGCAGCATGCATCTCCAGAGCTTCTACATTCACAAAGAGGCAGCTAAAGGCATCTCTCACCAGGACACAAGCCAGAACATATTTTGAGGAAGTATCATTACAACATCATCCTGTTCCAACCATCATCTCCACTGTCTTCCAACCTCCAACCTGAGCCAGGTGTTACTCTAGGAAACCTTGCAGATAACCCCCATATCAACATTCAACATGCATCTTGTTTCCACTCCAGCCACAGGACATCCTTGGCCCCAACCCTTCCATGCAAGGCAGATGGCAGACCCCTAGCAAAGTCTCCTGCAGCAGGAGGCCACACTGCATTTACCTTTCTGGGCTCCACATAGCTCTTCCCCAGTCCAGAAGTACAGCTGTGGTATTTGACGAGCGCATCCAGGTGCTCTGGCTTCTGTTTGAACAGCCACACCTAGGGAGAACAGCACAAACACATACCAACTCTAGTGCACACTGTTCCAACCAAGCCTGCAGTCAAGGATCTGGCTGCCAAGGGACACAGAAGAACACACCACAGGCACTTCTATCAAGAAGAGAAAGACTTGACACCTAAAGAAGAAGTAGTTCTGAACTGGCTCCCCTCAGCTGTGACCTACCTGACCCAACAGTAAATCATATTTATGCCCCAGTGCTAAACCACTAAAGCAGTTCACGTGGCTAAACTCACTCACCACTGTTCTTGATGCACGCTGTCCCCTGCATCACCCACCCTTGTCCCCGCATGCCTGTGGCTGCTCGAGTGCCAACAGGGACAGCAGCATTCTCCCTGACCGAGAGGGAACAAAGAGTTTTTTTCCAAAATAATTTATTTTGTTAATGAAGGGCATACAGCATCACCTGTTGGATCAGCCCTGGTCACAGCTGCAAGCTGTTCAGGAGGGAAATACAGCACCCACCCCCCAGCCTGGCAGAGATGCTCTCTGTTCAAGCCAGCAAACACTGGAAGAGCTACCCAGAAGGGAAGAACATTAAAATCAAGTTGTGAACTACTTACATGAGCTTCTGCTCCATTATACGGTGTCAGGGTGTAAGTTTTGGCAAAAAAGCGGATCTGAGGGGAAAAGAAGTATATGACAGTCTGTATTTTCACCCAAGGTCTCTTTGGCAAGCCCTCTGCAGTCCAGCCACATCAGACCATCTACCAGAGGCAGAAATACCTCTCAAAGTTGACTACAGGTAACACCCCACGCTTATAACTAAAGCATCCCTTTATTACCACAAACTCTGGAGCCACCCACCAGATCAGCAACCTCACTCCGTGCCCCCACACAGAGGTCATCCCCAAAGCAGGAGGCAAGGGGCCACACAAATGCCTTGCGGGCACCTCTTCTGGAATGGTCTCAGGAACACATCAGGCAGAAGGCAGAGAGGATCTGCAATACTGTCAGCGTTGAGGATAAGTGAGAAGGCATTGCCTTTCCACAGCCAGGAGAAACATGATCCACCAGGATCAGCTGCTGCCGGCTGGGACAGCTTAAGCAAAAAAGCCAGTCTCGCAGGAAGAGCATCAAGACTTAGAGCAGGCAGCCTGCATGCAGGGATGGAACTGTAGAGAACCTGAACAGCTGAAGCCCAGAGGAAGAAAGGCAAGGAAAGTTTTGGATAAACAGGGGGAAGAGGCAGAGAGCAGCAAGCTTTGCTTTCCAGAGGGATGGAAAGAAGAGAGCAGGAGACACTGCCTTCTAGAGGGATGGAAAGAACACTGGAAAATACAGTCTGTTCTAAAAACAGTGAGAATTTCAAAGCACAGGGGCCAACTTTTGTCCAGAGCTCTGCTACTGCCAAAATAACAGGCTTTCATAAGCCCACGGCAGGCTGGCAAAGCTTCTAAGGGGGTGCATGACAGACACAGCTGTGGCTGAAAGGCTGACCCTGGCTCTATGTCCAGCACCAAACCTCCACGCTCAGCTTGGAAATCAGGGCCCCAAGGTGCCAAAGGGAAGGTCTGCAGAGGGGCCAGCCTGCCCAGTCCAACAGAAGGAAGAACTGTACAGCAGCACGGGTAGCAAGGAGCAAGAAGCACTCTGCACATCACTTGCCGTGAAGTTTATCACAGCAGGGCTACCTCAACCCAAGGGCAGCCAGGAGATTCACTTACCAGCCACATAATGGGCATTAGCAGCTTCCACAGAAAAACTGGCAAAATTCTGTAGGTCATGTTGGACATAACAAGACCAGGACAAACAACACTGGAATACAGACCCTGCAGAGAAGAAACCGAGTCAGTGTGGAAATACACAACAATTAGTTTAAGAACAGATCAAACTCCTTCCCTCATTTTCTTGCTGAGACATAGCATGCTCTCCTCTCTGAAGTTACCAGATCCAGAGAGCTATTAGATGTAGTGATTTCGAGAGGTCCAAATTGGAGATTCTCAGTTAAATCTGTGCCCATTGCAAGCCTAGGAGACAGAAGGCATAGCCTCCCGACACACCACAACATCATGTTGCACTCTACCTGCAGCTCAGCTGCAACAGCAGCCATCCCACAAATTACCACCTGCTCAGATGAAAGGCTACCTCACCTTTAAGAGGTAAGAGTTCAGCCTTCTATGACTAAACCACTTTTGTCCTGAAGTATTTCAAGAGAGTGAAATCGCTATCACTGGACCAGGGCTGCCAACACCACCTGGCAATCCCTTGTGACAAAGAAGCCAGGTTTGTTTGTACATCTTAAGTGTGACAAAGTTGAGTGGCATGGAGCCATCAGGAGAGACAGCAGAGCCTACACCTCAAGTGCTTGCCGACAAAGCTGCCCAAGCAGTCCTGTTCTCATAGGCAGGTACCCCTGAAAAGAGCAGAAGCTCTTTGCTCTTTAAGACCAATTCTTTGGTCTAAAGAGACAGGTAGAGTTCACATTCCTAAGAACTTCTGCTTTCAGAAGCATTTCTGACAAGAAGCCCAGAAGGAATCTCTCTGGCAGATTCTCCACCACCCACACCACCGGTTCAACCTGCACCATGTTTAGGTCTTACACGTGCATTAAGGAACGTATTGAATTGCTATGAATGAATGCAACTAAACAACAACAATGCAATAATAGTTCTAAATAGTAGGAGCTCATTAGGTTTCTTCAGACATGCAAACCCCATCGTCACCTGATTATTAAATTTCCTGTTCAGAACCACACTTGTCAGGTCAGTAGCATATTTGGAGGAACTGTATGCTTCCTGCCCCTTGGCATGCTGATAGTCAGAAAGGCTGAAGGCAGACTCCCTGGCGTTGCTAGAAGAAGTCCAGATGAGTCGCGAGGGCTTTTCATTACCGCAGAGCAGAGACTCAAGTTGACGAACCTGCAAAATAATTATTAACTTATTTAACATCTTGCAGTATAGCTTCGCAGTTCTTAAAAGCCACAAGCTTATCTTGGCTTTCCTAGTCTTGTCCAACCTTCACTAGACTAGCCAAAGGCAGCTGTTGCTCAGGTGTAGCTTCAGCCCAAGGTCCCCCAGGAGTATTTACAAGCAGCCACCATTCTCTTACACAGCTCAGTTGAGCTCTTCAGAATTTAATACAGTCAAGTCCTGATATTCATCCTGGACACAGAGAACTACATACAGTTTACCTCTATCCACTGACTAGAGTGACCCTGAGATTATATGAACCCTTGCAACAACAACTATCACCACTTATTGCTATTTTAAAAGAGCCTGAGCCCTTTGCCCTATCGTTCTGTATCTGTCAGACCGCAGCCTGCATCAGCATCTGAACCTGTAAGACAGAACTGGTTCATCAGTACCACCTGTGCCCATCCCTACCCACACCAACCACCAGAACGAAGGCTCGATCTTTGTATGCAGCCTCACCAGCATAAAGTGTCCAAAGAGGTTGGTAGCAAACACCTCCTGCAGTCCATCTCCGTTAAGCCTGTCCGTCTGGGTCATTATGCCTTCCGCAGTGGTCAGCATGTGAAGCACTTTCCTGGAAGACAAGGGCAGGAGTCAAAGGAAAACATTGCTGGGAGGCATCTACTGCTCCCCCATTTCGGTCCTTCAGAAGCACCCCCCCCACCTCACAGGCTCCACGCAGACTCTAGTTTCACCTTCAAGAGCTCTATTAATCCATGAAAAAAAGGCTGGAAAAAGTTTACAGAGTATCCCAGCCTCTTTATTTGCAAGTGTCTCAATACTGACAAGACCCGAGAAGGCTTGTCTCTTCCTTCACTTCATCACAGTAAAGTACCATTAAAAGAAAGTCCTGTTCTTCAACTTCACTTTCAGGTAACAAAATCAAGCTTCAGTGTGGAGCTAAGCCCTAGGGCCATGCCTAATTCAGATAAGGAAAGCAGCCCAGCATTTATGTTCAACACCTCAACAACCAAATTAGATTAAACGCAAGTCATGTTGCTTATAGAATAACATGCTTAACCCCATGGTGCTTATGGAATGAGCATCAGCTGTTAGATTCACAGGGTACTGCGACCCACAGCCGAGAACAACTACAGCAGCCTACAGCAGAGCCAGAAGAAGAGTCAGGAGACCCAGTGGGAGCAAACTTCACCCCACCAGCAACACAACAGCGTTCTTCACTCAATGCCTAATGGGGGGATGTGTAGGCTTTGGGTGAACTCTTGCCCTCCCCCTGCACACAGCCAGCCTCACACCAGGGATCAGTAGGAGCACTGGGTGCCTTGGAGCACACCAGAACTTCACCCAACTGTCAAACCCACCCCATGTGAGGCCAAGCATCCCACAAGGATGGGCTCTGTGTCATGCTGGGGAAGGGAGATAGGGTCTTCAGCCCTGGACAAAAGGGCATGTCTTGGCCATGATGATGCCACCAGCACCCCACACTGCCCACAAGCATCTCCTACCCTGTGAGGAGACCATGCCAGAGAGCCTTAAAGTTCACGTGTGGGTTGGGCATGATCCCAGCATTGAGGTAGACAAAGTCCAGTCGCTGGAACCTGTAGGGGGAAGAGCAAAGGGGTGAGGGGTGGAGGGTGGACAGGGGGGTGCGGTGGGGTGCAGGACAGAGTCCCCATACCTGCAGCGGAGCTCGCGGGCAACACGCAGGACGGAAGCCAGGTTACCCAGGTCCACCTCCACGGTGGAGACCTGGGCGGCGGGGTAGTCGGTGAGGATGAGGTCTCGCGTGGCTTCCATCTTCTGGGCGTTGCGGCAGGCGATACAGAGATGGATACGGCCATCCTCCTCCAGCAGCCGCCGGCACAGCGCCAGCCCCACGCCGCTGCAAGGACAGGGTGTCACACACGGCCCCCAGCGGGCTGGGCAGAGCCGGGACGGGGCGGGA
>NW_015090852.1:5214892-5221988 GCF_001431845.1 Calidris pugnax | reverse complement strand
CTTCCCCCTTCCCTTCCCCCTCCCTTCTCTCTTCCCTTCTCCCTTCCCTCTTCCCTTCCCCACTCCCTTCCCTTCCCCCTTCCCTTTTTCCTTCCCTTCTCCCTTCTCCCTTCTCCCTTCCCTCCCCTCCCCTCCCCTTCCCGCAGCCATGGGGCACTCTGCCCTCACGCAGAGGGATTGCAGCCCTGTGTTGCAGCCACACAGAAGTGCCACCATGTCACTGTACCCCCGGTGCTGCTGCGAGTGCCAGGGTGCACAGTGCCCGCTGGAGATCTCGGTGCAGCCCTGTGCCTGGCGGGGCCGGTGTCACAGCTGGAGCAGGGGATGGACACACACCACCAGCCCCCTGCACCTCCCTGCTGGTGGGGCTGCTCCCCAGGCGCCCAACACATGGTTCACCCCATGGCTGTCCATCCCCCGTGCAGGTGCCCAGGCACAGAGCCCAGGGGCTCAGGTCAGCGGGGGCTGCAGTGTCCATGGGGCAGATGTCCCCCTGCTTGGCCCAGTGCTCCCAGCTCCTGGGAGAGGCTGTGATGCACCCTGAGCAGGGAGAGGGCATCCGAAGGCAGAGGCAGACGGGTACCAATTTCATGAACAAAGCCTGTCCTCACTCCTGATTCAGCCCCAAAGTGAGGTGTTGCTGCAGACTCTGCACTCAGGAGGGGTGAGACCTCCTCTGCTGCAGCCAGGACTGGGCCAGCCCCCTACCCCCCTCTCCCAGCCCCAATATCCCACCTCAGTCCCTGCCAGTGAACATCTGACGTGGATGCTGAGCCTTGGAGCACCCTCCCTGTTGCCCAAGGAGATGGGCAACCGGTGGGGGTCAACCAGCAGGTCTCTTGAGCATCCTTCCTTGTTACATATGTGCACTCTCCCAAGCACCTCAGGGCACATAGTGCAGCCCCAGAGCCCCCCCCAGCAGGTGGAGCCTGGCCAGGCTCCCCGAGGTGCCCACAGAGGAGGTGAGCTGCCTTCTGAAGCGCCGCAAGGGAACCACGCAACCAGATTCACGTAGCAAGTGTCTCTTCAGCGGGTTTGCCCCTATGTATAGGTGCATCTACTGAATATATACATGCCTTAGCAATGGTATACTGGAAACTGTGCCACGCGTGACGATGGTGCTGAACTAATGCGTACAAAAGTATGGAGGGGTCCATGTGCCCTCTAAGTACAAAGTTCCTTCTGTCCAGCTGCAGGAGGGTCCGTTCATGGGGCAGGACAGGTGACCTGCCAGGGTTCCTGGGGTGCGTGCGGCTTTGGCACCTGCCCAGTTTGCTCGTGGAGCTGCCAGACCTGGGAGGACGGACTGGTGCCAGGCTGCTGCGGGATGCTCAGGGCATCAGAGTCCAGCCCAGGCACTTGAGCCGAGCTGCAACCCCCGGGCCAGGAGCCAGGGAGAGCCGGGGTGCCCGCTGCTCCATGCCCACGGGCCGTTGCAGGCTTGGGCATCAGGCAGAAGCTGGTGAAAACTCTGCTATGTGCGTTCCTCTCATGGCTGGTGAAGATGTGGGTTAACCCTGGGAGAGGAGGACCTGGAGATTTCCCCTTGGAGGTGAAAGGTGCTACCACGCCACCGTCTGCCACGTAGCACCCGCAGGGCATCCAAAATGCATTTCAGGAGCAGTTGAGCAGCTCTGGAGTGGCTGAGGTCAGTGGGAGGAGGTGCCCTTGGTGTGCCTCTCTCCAGGGCTGGCATGTCCGTTCCTCCCTGGCTGACACAGAGGAGCCGTGGCTGAGCCCCCTCCAGCAGCTGGGAGAGGGGCTGGGATTCTCTCTGCGCAACTCGGCTCTGGCCAGCAAGGATGGAGCTTCCTGCCCCTCCATGTGGCATGTCCAAAGGCCATAATGTCCACAGAGTTTTTGTTTTCATCCCGTAATTGCACAGCCTCCTGTGAGCAACTCCCAGCTGCTCCTCAAGCAGGCAGTGGCTGCAGGATGGTCCCTACTCCAGCAGGCACATACCCGTGCACATTCCTTCTGCAGGTGCCCACCCTGCATATAGGCCGGGAGCTTCCTCATGGAGAAAGTCCAGCTGACGTTCTTCCCCTCCAACCTGGAGAGAGAAGCCACTCTCTGTCCCGGACATCATCACCAAGAACACGCTGCATCAATAAATAATCCTCATCTCAGCCCATGTTGGCTCCCGAGCTTGCGTCAGCAAGTGAGCAGGAGGTCCAAGTCGTCCCACGCTGTGGCTCTCCTTGCTGCCCTTGGGGTTTTCCTCTGAGGCTTCACTGTACAATGAGAACAAGACCAGCTGCCCGGGTTCTATTGCTAAGTCCGAGTGAAGTGGCTTTGGTTTGAGTATGGGGCTCCTCTGGGGATGGGGAGGGATGGGGATGGGGACTTGGGGGGAGCAGAGGGTCATTCTTCACTGGCTGACTCTTGGAGAAGGCGATGGATGTCCTGGAAGGAGGGACGATCTTTAGTGTCCCGTCTCCAGCAGCTGAGCATTAGCTTATAGACTGAGTCAGGGCAAAGTGCAGGCTGGGGAAGGTAGGTCTTCAAAACAAAAGGCAAAGATGACAAGAGGAGAGAGTTACTGCCATGGAAACCAAAAAGCAAACTGTCTCTGGGGAGCCCCTTTTCTCCATGCGCCGGGGCAGGGAGCTGTGCTGCTGTATGTTCAGGGGCAAGGGGACCCCCAGACGGCACAGTGAGGGGGCTGAGGGCACCTGCTCATGTCTCCCAGCCTGGCTAAATGCTGGAGCAGGGCCAGTGGGCAAGCAAAGCCCTGGGCTATGTAAAGTACAGGGTTTGCTGCACCAGACCCTTTACCAGGACTCCATTCCAGAGGAGTTCCTGTCCCATAACTCCCCCATAGCCAAGCCAGGCTCCCTATCTGGACACCTTAAAGATTTTCCCCCATGTCCCAGGTGCACTGCTGCCTGTCCCGTCCCATCCCATCCCATCCTATCCCATCCCATCCCATCCCATCCCATCCCATCCCATCCCATCCCATCCCATCCCTACCTGCCGGCCTTGGTCCCGGAAAAACTCGCCGGTGTTTTCGATGACCTGCTCATCGGACAGCTGGGAGTAGGGCTGCTCCCGGCAGAGCGTGAAGGTCTCCCACAATGTCACACCAAACGCCCACACATCACTGGCCGTTGTGAACTTGCCCTGGCAGGAGGGAACAGAGCGGGGTCGGGCATGGTCATTACTCCATCCTGCTCCATAAGCACCCTACATGCCTGGTGTTCAAATCCTCTTTCTGCATGCATCAGCTTCCAGATCTGGGCCCAGAGAGGGGCTTGGTCCTGCAGACCTGGTCTCTGCCCAGGGCCAGAGCCTGGTGAGCTCTGGGTCCAGCTTGCAGCAACTGCTATGAAGGCTGGGGCTTAGTAAGGACCCAGCTCCCTGCAAAGGTAAAAAGTAACCCTGCTCCTTCTTCCAGGTCTGACCATGGCCAGGAGAATATGTCAAGCGTCCTGCTCAAAGGCTGGGCACCAGGACACCAAAGATCACTGTAGTCCCCCCATCCTACTTCGAAAAGCTGCTACCCTTCCTGCTTTCTGCATGCTTCACCCTAAAGCTGGGTTCCAGGGAGAAGAGACTTCCCCATCCACTCTGCATGCTCCAACCCGAGGAAAAGAGGCTGTGAGCAGCTCCAGGGCCATGTCAGTGGCCACCAGAGGAACCCCACGTACCAGCAGGATGCTCTCCCAGGACATCCAGCGGATGGGGAGCACTGCCCGCCCCTGGATGCGGTAGTAGTCCCCGCTGTAGAGATTCCTGCTCATGCCGAAGTCGGCTATCTTGATGGTGTACTGCTTGCCCACCAGGCAGTTGCGTGTGGCCAGGTCTCGGTGCACGAAGTTGAGGGAGGAGAGGTACTTCATGCCGGAGGCAATCTGGGTGGCCATGAACCGCAGGTCACTGTAGCTGCCGGGGAGGGGAACAAGGGAGGAGAACTGAGGTGACGGGAAGGAGAGCAGACAGGGAGTACACAGCCCTGAGTAGGGCATCCCATGACCAAGCAGGGTGCCTGGAGCAGGCAGCCCTGTCTGTCCCAGGTGGTGCTACCTGATGGTGGGTGTATTGCCAGCGAGGGGGGTGCCTGCCTGCTGGCGGGACAGGAACTGGTTGAGGTCTCCGTTCTCCATGTACTCGGTGATCATGCACAGCGGGTCGTCCGTGATGCACACAGCCAGCAGCCGGATGATGTTGGGGTCTTTCAACCGCGACATGATCTTGATTTCCTTCAGAAAATCATTCCTTTCCGGAACAGAAACCACACGGATCGGATAGACAGACCCAGAGGGGCACAGAGATGTGCACAGACCAGTCGAGAGTGTCACCCGTCCACCCAAGCCTTGTAGGGGATCTGTGGGTCCCCTCCCCTGGGACTGGGGGCCATGAAGGGGAGCTCAGTGTTGATCCACATACAGCTGTGGGGTGGACTTGGTGGGTAGATGGGATGTTGGGGAGCTGGTTAGGACCAGCAAGGACCAACAGTCCTGAATCGCTGTAGCCCAGCATCCCCAGACAGCTCAGACATGTGGTCCTCACAGCTGCACTGAGAAGCTGGCCACTGGGGACAGGAGACGCTTTCCAAGCATCCCTGCTCTCCTGGAGAGGACTCTATGTAGGGGACGATGCTAGGGCATGTGCACCCCCTGGCCCGGTACCTGGCGTTCTTGTTGGCATCCGCTCGCAGCATCTTCACAGCCACCAGCACAGGACGGTTGGAGCTAGTGTCCAAGCCTTCCAGGGCAAAGTCCTTGCCTGTGAACTTCTCCATCCCCTCCACTTCGCAGAGATGAACCTGGAGGGGGAAAAGAGGCAGCCATTATCCTCATTAACTGTCAGCCTCCCCCGGCCCCACAAACCAGAAAGAGCCTTAGAATCGTAGAATCATAGAATGATTTGGGTTGGAAGGGATCTTAAAGATCATCTAGTTCCAACCCCACTTCCATGGGCAGGGACACCCTCCACTACACCTCCTGGATTGCTTACACCCTGCTGTGTTGTCTCTCCAACAGATATTGGGGTGGTCAAAGTCCCTCATGAGGAACCAGGGCTTGTGAACATGGGGCTGCTCCTGTCTGTCTGTAGAGGGCCTCGGTCTTCTTGGTAGGATGGCCTGTAGCAGTCACTCACTGTAACTCCACCTATCCCCGGCCTCCCTTTAATCCTGACCCATAAACTCATGGTCAGCTCCTCATCCATCCCCAGGCAGAGCTCCATTCGCTCCAGCTGGTCATTGACATCGAGGGCGACACCCTCTCCTTGTCTCCCCTGCCTGTCCTTTCTGAAGAGTCTGTATCTTTCATTCCAACACTCCAGTCACAGGATCCATCCTACCATGTCTCCATGATGCCAATAAGATCATGGCCCTGCAGACACATGCGTTTCTCTTACTTCTCTTGTTTGCTCCCCATGCTACGTGTATTTGCATAGAAGCACTTAAGTTGGGCACTAGATGAAGTTGACTTACTGGCTAGAGTGGCTGGTGTTCTTTTGTGCTGCACTCCAGGTGCTCTCCTGCTGACCTGCGACCCTTCTCCAGGCTCTGGGCATGTATTGTTGCCACTAGCATCAAACTGATAGGAGTGGGATGGATTGAAGTTCTCCTCCCCTAGTAACTTTAGTTTAAAACCCTCCTCATGAGCTTGGCAAGCATTAGACTGAAGATGCTCTCCCCTTTCATAGATGGACCCCATCAGCTCCCAGTAGACCTTCTCAAAGTGAGTTGCATGGTCTAAGTAACCAAATCCCTGGCTGCAGCCCCAGACCTGTAGCCATTTGTTCACTCACCAGATTTGACTGGTCCCTTCAAACCCCTTTTCTTTGAACAAGAGGATTGAAGAAAAAAAAAATAGATTTGCCCGAGTCCTGCTCAGAGCAGGACTGGCTCCCACTCACCTCCCCAAACTGGCCTTCTCCCAGCTTCTCCTTGAAGGTCAGCAGCTTCCTGGGGAACTCTTCAACAGCCACATCCTTGCCAGAGAGCAGGTCCATGGTGAGGGCCGGAACTGAGTAGGTGTTGCCACCCGTCACACCCTGCAGGTTCACGATGTCGGCCTCGGCATAGTGGGGGACACCCTCGGGGACGTTGGCCTGGGATGGCTTCGCAGGGCCACTGCAGCCTGTGGGAGGACAGTGGGGACAGCCCTGCCTGGGTGTCCTGTCCTGTACCCTCTGCTCCCTGGTGCCTGCTCACACTCCAGTCACCAGCTTCTCCATCCCCATCCTCCCCAGAGTTCTGGCGCTGCCCAGCACAGTTGGGCTCCTGCAGACATTGCAGCCTGCTCTGCTCCTTCCACACCACCGACAAATGCATCAACCCAACCCCAAGCACTAGATGAGCAGGGATCAGTGCCCGACCTCCAGATGACCAAGGAAGAGATGCCAGAGCATCCCAAGGATGGTGGTGGAGACACAGCTCAGCCTGGTGGTGGACACCTGTAATGGCTCTCAGCCCCAGGCTTTGTGTGACTTCAGAGCGGGATGCGTGGGAGCTTATGTGACCTCCTCCCCACCCTTCTGTGCCAAAATGTTTGGAGATAGGCCAAAATCAGGGGCTGGGGAGAGGGGACCACAGCAGGCTCGATGTGAGGTAGATGGCTCTAAGCAAGCAGGGTGTCCCAGCTCTCACCCGTGTCCTCCTCTCCCGGGGTGAACTCGGGCAGCTTGCGGATCAGGCGGGAGGGCTCCTGGTAGTCGGGTCCTAGGGGGAATATGCGGTCGTAGGTGGAGCTGGACTCCTGCTCGCTGGAGGAGGAGGAGCGGTTGTGGTTGAACATGCTGGATTCGCTGGGCAAGGAGAGGCTGACGGTCATTTCATCATCCAGCATCCTCCGTGAGGCCTATGAGAGGTGGGGCAAGGGAGGAGAGAGCTGGCACAGGGGGTCCCACAGCACTGGCAGGATGGGGTCTCCTGCACTCCATGGCACTGTGGCCATGCCCAGCCCCAAGCCCTCCTCTCTGGTGCACTGTCCCAGGGCTGCAGCACCCACCTGGGGAAGATGTTTGTCCTCATGTCCCCCCCTTCTATTGTCTGCCTCTATGAAGAAGAGTTTGGCTCCATCACCTCTGTGACTCCCTTGGGTTAGCTGGGGGCTGCAGTGAGATCCCTTTGGGCTCCTCTTCC
>NW_015090852.1:5172096-5199151 GCF_001431845.1 Calidris pugnax | reverse complement strand
ATCCCATCCCATCCCATCCCATCCCATCCCATCCCATCCCATCCCATCCCATCCCATCCCATCCCATCCCATCCCATCCCATCCCATCCCATCCCATCCCATCCCATCCCATCCCATCCCATCCCATCCCATCCCATCCCATCCCATCCCATCCCATCCCATCCCATCCCATCCCATCCCATCCCATCCCATCCCTACCTGCCGGCCTTGGTCCCGGAAAAACTCGCCGGTGTTTTCGATGACCTGCTCATCGGACAGCTGGGAGTAGGGCTGCTCCCGGCAGAGCGTGAAGGTCTCCCACAATGTCACACCAAACGCCCACACATCACTGGCCGTTGTGAACTTGCCCTGGCAGGAGGGAACAGAGCGGGGTCGGGCATGGTCATTACTCCATCCTGCTCCATAAGCACCCTACATGCCTGGTGTTCAAATCCTCTTTCTGCATGCATCAGCTTCCAGATCTGGGCCCAGAGAGGGGCTTGGTCCTGCAGACCTGGTCTCTGCCCAGGGCCAGAGCCTGGTGAGCTCTGGGTCCAGCTTGCAGCAACTGCTATGAAGGCTGGGGCTTAGCAGCTCCCTGCAAAGGTAAAAAGTAACCCTGCTCCTTCTTCCAGGTCTGACCATGGCCAGGAGAATATGTCAAGCGTCCTGCTCAAAGGCTGGGCACCAGGACACCAAAGATCACTGTAGTCCCCCCATCCTACTTCGAAAAGCTGCTACCCTTCCTGCTTTCTGCATGCTTCACCCTAAAGCTGGGTTCCAGGGAGAAGAGACTTCCCCATCCACTCTGCATGCTCCAACCCGAGGAAAAGAGGCTGTGAGCAGCTCCAGGGCCATGTCAGTGGCCACCAGAGGAACCCCACGTACCAGCAGGATGCTCTCCCAGGACATCCAGCGGATGGGGAGCACTGCCCGCCCCTGGATGCGGTAGTAGTCCCCGCTGTAGAGATTCCTGCTCATGCCGAAGTCGGCTATCTTGATGGTGTACTGCTTGCCCACCAGGCAGTTGCGTGTGGCCAGGTCTCGGTGCACGAAGTTGAGGGAGGAGAGGTACTTCATGCCGGAGGCAATCTGGGTGGCCATGAACCGCAGGTCACTGTAGCTGCCGGGGAGGGGAACAAGGGAGGAGAACTGAGGTGACGGGAAGGAGAGCAGACAGGGAGTACACAGCCCTGAGTAGGGCATCCCATGACCAAGCAGGGTGCCTGGAGCAGGCAGCCCTGTCTGTCCCAGGTGGTGCTACCTGATGGTGGGTGTATTGCCAGCGAGGGGGGTGCCTGCCTGCTGGCGGGACAGGAACTGGTTGAGGTCTCCGTTCTCCATGTACTCGGTGATCATGCACAGCGGGTCGTCCGTGATGCACACAGCCAGCAGCCGGATGATGTTGGGGTCTTTCAACCGCGACATGATCTTGATTTCCTTCAGAAAATCATTCCTTTCCGGAACAGAAACCACACGGATCGGATAGACAGACCCAGAGGGGCACAGAGATGTGCACAGACCAGTCGAGAGTGTCACCCGTCCACCCAAGCCTTGTAGGGGATCTGTGGGTCCCCTCCCCTGGGACTGGGGGCCATGAAGGGGAGCTCAGTGTTGATCCACATACAGCTGTGGGGTGGACTTGGTGGGTAGATGGGATGTTGGGGAGCTGGTTAGGACCAGCAAGGACCAACAGTCCTGAATCGCTGTAGCCCAGCATCCCCAGACAGCTCAGACATGTGGTCCTCACAGCTGCACTGAGAAGCTGGCCACTGGGGACAGGAGACGCTTTCCAAGCATCCCTGCTCTCCTGGAGAGGACTCTATGTAGGGGACGATGCTAGGGCATGTGCACCCCCTGGCCCGGTACCTGGCGTTCTTGTTGGCATCCGCTCGCAGCATCTTCACAGCCACCAGCACAGGACGGTTGGAGCTAGTGTCCAAGCCTTCCAGGGCAAAGTCCTTGCCTGTGAACTTCTCCATCCCCTCCACTTCGCAGAGATGAACCTGGAGGGGGAAAAGAGGCAGCCATTATCCTCATTAACTGTCAGCCTCCCCCGGCCCCACAAACCAGAAAGAGCCTTAGAATCGTAGAATCATAGAATGATTTGGGTTGGAAGGGATCTTAAAGATCATCTAGTTCCAACCCCACTTCCATGGGCAGGGACACCCTCCACTACACCTCCTGGATTGCTTACACCCTGCTGTGTTGTCTCTCCAACAGATATTGGGGTGGTCAAAGTCCCTCATGAGGAACCAGGGCTTGTGAACATGGGGCTGCTCCTGTCTGTCTGTAGAGGGCCTCGGTCTTCTTGGTAGGATGGCCTGTAGCAGTCACTCACTGTAACTCCACCTATCCCCGGCCTCCCTTTAATCCTGACCCATAAACTCATGGTCAGCTCCTCATCCATCCCCAGGCAGAGCTCCATTCGCTCCAGCTGGTCATTGACATCGAGGGCGACACCCTCTCCTTGTCTCCCCTGCCTGTCCTTTCTGAAGAGTCTGTATCTTTCATTCCAACACTCCAGTCACAGGATCCATCCTACCATGTCTCCATGATGCCAATAAGATCATGGCCCTGCAGACACATGCGTTTCTCTTACTTCTCTTGTTTGCTCCCCATGCTACGTGTATTTGCATAGAAGCACTTAAGTTGGGCACTAGATGAAGTTGACTTACTGGCTAGAGTGGCTGGTGTTCTTTTGTGCTGCACTCCAGGTGCTCTCCTGCTGACCTGCGACCCTTCTCCAGGCTCTGGGCATGTATTGTTGCCACTAGCATCAAACTGATAGGAGTGGGATGGATTGAAGTTCTCCTCCCCTAGTAACTTTAGTTTAAAACCCTCCTCATGAGCTTGGCAAGCATTAGACTGAAGATGCTCTCCCCTTTCATAGATGGACCCCATCAGCTCCCAGTAGACCTTCTCAAAGTGAGTTGCATGGTCTAAGTAACCAAATCCCTGGCTGCAGCCCCAGACCTGTAGCCATTTGTTCACTCACCAGATTTGACTGGTCCCTTCAAACCCCTTTTCTTTGAACAAGAGGATTGAAGAAAAAAAAAATAGATTTGCCCGAGTCCTGCTCAGAGCAGGACTGGCTCCCACTCACCTCCCCAAACTGGCCTTCTCCCAGCTTCTCCTTGAAGGTCAGCAGCTTCCTGGGGAACTCTTCAACAGCCACATCCTTGCCAGAGAGCAGGTCCATGGTGAGGGCCGGAACTGAGTAGGTGTTGCCACCCGTCACACCCTGCAGGTTCACGATGTCGGCCTCGGCATAGTGGGGGACACCCTCGGGGACGTTGGCCTGGGATGGCTTCGCAGGGCCACTGCAGCCTGTGGGAGGACAGTGGGGACAGCCCTGCCTGGGTGTCCTGTCCTGTACCCTCTGCTCCCTGGTGCCTGCTCACACTCCAGTCACCAGCTTCTCCATCCCCATCCTCCCCAGAGTTCTGGCGCTGCCCAGCACAGTTGGGCTCCTGCAGACATTGCAGCCTGCTCTGCTCCTTCCACACCACCGACAAATGCATCAACCCAACCCCAAGCACTAGATGAGCAGGGATCAGTGCCCGACCTCCAGATGACCAAGGAAGAGATGCCAGAGCATCCCAAGGATGGTGGTGGAGACACAGCTCAGCCTGGTGGTGGACACCTGTAATGGCTCTCAGCCCCAGGCTTTGTGTGACTTCAGAGCGGGATGCGTGGGAGCTTATGTGACCTCCTCCCCACCCTTCTGTGCCAAAATGTTTGGAGATAGGCCAAAATCAGGGGCTGGGGAGAGGGGACCACAGCAGGCTCGATGTGAGGTAGATGGCTCTAAGCAAGCAGGGTGTCCCAGCTCTCACCCGTGTCCTCCTCTCCCGGGGTGAACTCGGGCAGCTTGCGGATCAGGCGGGAGGGCTCCTGGTAGTCGGGTCCTAGGGGGAATATGCGGTCGTAGGTGGAGCTGGACTCCTGCTCGCTGGAGGAGGAGGAGCGGTTGTGGTTGAACATGCTGGATTCGCTGGGCAAGGAGAGGCTGACGGTCATTTCATCATCCAGCATCCTCCGTGAGGCCTATGAGAGGTGGGGCAAGGGAGGAGAGAGCTGGCACAGGGGGTCCCACAGCACTGGCAGGATGGGGTCTCCTGCACTCCATGGCACTGTGGCCATGCCCAGCCCCAAGCCCTCCTCTCTGGTGCACTGTCCCAGGGCTGCAGCACCCACCTGGGGAAGATGTTTGTCCTCATGTCCCCCCCTTCTATTGTCTGCCTCTATGAAGAAGAGTTTGGCTCCATCACCTCTGTGACTCCCTTGGGTTAGCTGGGGGCTGCAGTGAGATCCCTTTGGGCTCCTCTTCCCCAGCCCAGTTTTAGGACAGAGGAATGGACAAGCAGGGTGGTCCCAAAGTCACTACCCTGCCCAGCTAAATCCCCTTGCTTGGGAGATGGGTACAACTCACAACCTTCCCAAGGAAGGGAAGGGAGCATCATCCCTCTCATGCAGTCTGCTTTCCCCATGCTGCGCTCCCAGAAGACCCTTCCCAGGATGAGCTCAGTGCCCTGAGGCACCTCTCCAGCCACCCCTCATTTGCCCACCTTCTCCAGCATCTTCTGCCAGAACTGCCGCCACAGTATGATGACAATGATGGCCACCAGGATGAAGATGATTGCCACCAGGCACCCGATCAGGATACGCGTGTTGCTGTCGTCTACCTTGAGTGTGGGATCTAGCAGGAGAAGGGGATAGCAAGAGCAAGTCATGCTTGAGTGCGGGGAGACCCCCGTCCCTTTCCTCCATCGGATTAGGCAGAGCCTCCCAGAGAATCTCCCCACCCAGCCCTGCTTGATGTACTTTTTGATGCCTTACCATAAGTGGTGGGGACCACGGACACCTCAGGGGGAGCCATTGAGTTGTTGTACATGGCTGCATCTGGCAATGGAGAAGAGGAGAGCATCAGGGTGGGTGGTGTGGGTGCCCCACAGCCCCACTCCCTCCTTGAAACCCCCCTCCAGGAGGGTCTGGTCCCTGTGGGCCTCATGGTGGCAGGTACCCGACTGGAAGGTGATCTCGCTGAACATCATCCAGGCGTCGGCGAAGTAGTACTGGCACTTGATGGCGCTGGCCATGCGGTGGAGCAGGGGCACGGTGACAAAGCGGGCGCTGGGGTTCACGTCATCCAGCACCAGCACTGAGGAGACGGCGCTGGGCTCCCACTCGCTGGTGTCGGAGCGGAAGTAGCACTGCACCTCCTTGAAGATCTTCACCCCTTTGGCGAACATGTTGTTGCAATGGACCTGTGGGGCAGCCCGTCAGCGCAGCCACGGTGGGGACAGGGGTGGGGGGACGGGGCAGGGGGCCTGCAGACCTTCATGGCAGTGAAGTTCCTGATGCGGTCGAACTCGAAGGTGATCTCCACGTAGCCGCCGGTGGTGCTCTCGTTGCGCCAGCCAACATAGTCATAGCCCGGCCAGACGTGGTACTCGTGGGTCTGCGTGAAGTCGTCCAGCCCTGACACCCCGTCCGTCAGCTGGCCCAGGCCCTCCGTCATGCTGGCACGTGCGAGGGGGGAAAGGGAGCGTGACTCTTGCCAACCCCACAAACCTGCCACCACCCAGCAACCACCCCCCAGCAGCTCCTCGCAGCCCCTGGGAAATTCAGGATAGGCTTTTGTTCTTCTCCATGTTCTCTCTGGAAAAGGCTGCGGGATGCTGAAGTGCAGTGCAGTTAGCATAAATCCAAAAGAAGGGCTGGGGGTTCTTTCTCCCATCACGCTGTCCCCATCATGACATGCAGCCTCCCACAGCTGGTCATGTACCCCCTGCTTCAGGGACACCCCAAGTATTTGCTCTGCTGAGGAGCAGCAAACACAGGGAAGAAACACCCCCATCCTCTCCTGCCCAGTACATCACCCAGACGTGCATTAGCCCTCAGGGTCCTCACCTGTACCCAAAAGCCCCATCGTACACTGAGTCGTTCAGGTAGATGATGGTGCCCCCAGGAAGGACAAGCTGCTGCCCGGCCGGCGCATTGTAGGACACCAGCCCATCTGCAGGGAGAGGAAGGTGAGCAGCTGCCCATCCCAGACACCCCACTGCTGGTGACCCCGGTGGGACAGATAGCCCCCAGTGGGATGGACAGCCCCCTGGGCAGGCACTGGAGACACGGGGAAGGGCACAGGACCACACCACCCACCCAGCCAGACGCAGCCATACAGCTCCACGCGCAGACAGACGTTCATGGAGTGGTCAGTGACGGGGATGAAGCGGACGAAACGCGCAATGAGGGGCGGCTCCAGGTCCTTGAGGACGATGTCGTAAGGGTTGGTGTTTCCATCCAGCACCTGGGGAGAGACAAGTGTGGTGGGGACAGGCAGGCACAGACCCTCACCTGCCACCCATTACAGCCCCCACCCACTTCCTCACCTGCTTCCCATGCCGATTCCTCCAGGAGATCCATCGGGTACCATCCCGGCTGTAGTTGATCTTATACATGGGGGCAAACTCATTGCCGTGCCCCCCAGCGTGCCGCCCCTGGGTGCCCACCAGTGTGATGAAGTGGAGAGCGTGCAGGTCGATCTGCAGAAACTCCTTCAGGTCGTCAGGCTCCACTGGGATCTCGGGGCACCAGGCACCATCTCCATCCTCCGAGTCCAATCTGAGAAACCAGAGTGGAGAAGACATTTGCAGGTGACAAAAGCTGGCCCCATACCCCCGTATGGAAGCCCAGACCCTGCTGTGGCTGTCACAAGGGGGTTCCCATGCCCACCCTTCCAGCTGCCCCTGCACTCACCGTCCATACTTGGCAGCTGTGGACTCGGACCACTGGCTGGAGGCCGAGATGTCCTCATCGGGAATGTGCCCGCCCGACATTCCCAAGGGGTACCGGCACACCGCTGCAACGAGACCGGTGGGGCGCTGAGCAGGCATCCCTTCTCCCCTGCCCATCTGAGATTTGTGCTGAAATACAGCACAAATGGGGCACATCCACCATGCCACAGGCACTGCAGCCCGGGCAGCTCAGGCATAGCAGCACTCTCCATCACGCTGGCTTACAGAGGGAGGACAAAGCTTGGTGGGATGGTCTTGCAAGGGCAGGCACCTGCCTGAGCAAATGGAGCCACTGGCCAGAAGCAGATGCCAGCCCAGCTCAAAGCAAAGCCAGGAGCAAGAGGAGGCAGCACTCCAAGGGCTGCTGGACGTACCCAGTCCCCGTCCCTGGAGATGCCTTCAGCCTTGCTGGCAAACATTTCAGCTGCGGTGGAGGGAGAGCCCGTGGGCTGGCACCACTGTCCCCACGCTCCTCGTTCCGGGGGCATTCCAGAGGCCGCTCACCCAAAAAACCCACCCGCAGCAACCTGCTCTCACCTGTGCCACCCCACTGCTCCCCACACCTGCTTGGGGGAACAAGGGACAAAGGTGGGCTCTCTACCCCCAAGCTGGCCCCGTGGCTCCCCTCGCCAGCCCCAGCTGCCAGTGGAAAAGTACCCGGGGTGGCGTGTGGGCTGCGTCCCCGAGTGGCAGCTGGCTCCCCCCGGCACCGCATCCACGCTGCTTCCCAGGAGTTATTTTTTCACGCCCTGCTGCCAGGAGCGCTGCTGAAAGGCCGGCTTGTTTGGCCGTGTTTACCGTCTGGCCGCCAGCTCCAGCCCACAGCGCTCCCTCCGCACGCCGCCCCGAGCAAACACCCGCACCGAGGTGGCAGGGCCCAGGCCAGGATGCAGTCCCGGGGACACCTCCTGCCCGCAGGACATCCAGCTGGCCCGGTGCTGCGGTGGCGAGGAGGTGCTGCCCAGCAGCCAGCTCCCATCCCCGGGGCCCTGCACCACAGGGACCATCTCCTGCATTGGGCAGAAGGATGGGCACATCTTCACCATGAGCGTTGGCACAGTGGGGAGCGTCTCTTCTTTCTCTCCAGCTTGTGATGCTCTGCAGAGTGCAGCTCCCACTGAATTCCCATTTAACTCTTCCTGAACATGGAGCCAGGCCAGCTCCTTTGCCCTACGTAATAACCATCCTGGCCACTCAATGCCAACACTGCCAGCCCTGGATGGCTGCAGAAGAAACAGGATTCCTCCCCGAAGCACCATGCAACCTTCAGGGAACACCCTGCAACCTTCAGGGATCACCCTGCAAGCTCTTCCCCCAGATGGAAGAGGACTTTGAAGGGACTTGTTACAGGAATGCCCAGGGGAAACCCTGAGGCTCTGGAGGAGCCCGGGATCCGAGTCCATCCCTGCAGCGCGGGAGGGGGCTGACCCCTGTGGAAAAAGCCATTTAAACACACTTCTCTCCCCGACATCCGGCGCAGTGTTGTGGTTTCTGAGCAGAAGCCAGGCACCTAGTCAAGCTGCTTTCCTAAAGCCAACCTTGGTTTGATGTGAAACCACCAAAGAAAGCACATCCCGGCGGCAGCAAACAATACCCCGGCGCCTTGCCTCATGCGTGCCTCAGCCTCAAAACCGAGCGGGCTCCATGAGCCCCCATGGAGAAGGGCCCCACTCAGAACCCTGGGCTCCAGCTGCAGGGCTTTGCCCATACCCCAGCGCCAGCCCACCCATGCCAGGAGAGACAGCCGTGGCACACGGAGGATGCTTTCTGGATCACTAGCAGTGGCCAAGCCGCATGCAGGACAGAAGAACGCCCAGGCAGGCGTGGGCTTGGGGGGCCATCACACACTGCTCCTAGAGCTGGGAAAGTCCTAGATGGTAGGGATGATGTGAGCCCAAGCTCGGATGCCCTGGCAGGAGCACAGCCCAGGGAAACACACCTCACGGCTCTTGCAGCCACCTGGTCCCCATCTCACTTACCTGGGTTGACCTGGGCTCTCACGGCCCGCAGGACCTCCAGCAGCAGCAGCGGCAGCAGCAGCAGGGCTGGTCTAGGGGTGGCCAGCATGTCGGCAGTCCTGCAGAGACACAGCAAGGACCAAAATGTCAGTCCTGCTTGGAGCGACCAGCCGAGGACAGGAGGGCTTCCCCTGCACGAGACCATGTGTCCCCCTGCGTAGCCTCAGAGGAGGAGCAGAGCCCCAAACCTTCACATCTGTGAAGGTGGTCAAACAGGTCCTGGTGTCCCATCCCTTCCACCACCACCACCACCTCCCGGGGGCCACAACATGGTGGTGCCACACCAATGCAGCAGGTGACGTGGCCTTGCCACATGCCTGGAGCTGGCCACATGAAACGGTCAGGGGACACACAAAAACGCCCCCGGCCTCTGCCCGGGGCCGGCACCATCCGGCTCCACCAGCAGGCAGAAAGGCTCCAGCTGGGCCGCTCGCCCTTGGATGGCTTTGAAAGCAAGATGTTGCACAACCCCATCATATAACAAAATAATAGCACGTTGCAACGGGCGGTTTCCCTGCCTTCTGGCTCGGGAGAGATAATATCAGATAATCGCCTGAGATTTACAGCATATTTGTGACAGTTCTCTATGGCAGAGGGGATCTTGGGGACATCTTGACAGGCTGAGGGAGTTGGGAGTGTTCAGCCTGGAGAAGAGAAGGCTCTGGGGAGACTCTTTAGCAGCCTTCCAGTACCTGAAGGGGGCCTAAAGGAGGGATGGGGAGGGACTCCTTATCAGGGAGTGGAGTGATGGGACAAGATGTAACGGTTTCAAATTGGAAGACAGTAGATTTAGATTGGAAGACAGTAGATTTAGATTTAGATCTCAGGAAGAAATTCTTTACTGTGAGAGTGGTGAGGCACTGGAACAGGTTGCCCAGGGAAGTTGTGGATGCCCCATCCCTGGAGGTGTTCAAGGCCAGGCTGGATGTGGCTTTGAGCAACCTGCTCTAGTAGGAGGTGTCCCTGCCCATGGCAGGAGGGTTGGAACTAGATGATCTTTAAGGTCCCTTCCAACCCAAACCATTCTATGATTCTATGACATGGGTGATACAGAAAGGCGTGACAGAAGGCATGAGAGCCAGCTTGCACCCGCTGCCTCTAGGAGAGTGTCAAATGGGGCTGGAGAGGGACTGGGATCTTGGCAATGGGGCTTGGACTGGCCAGTGATGGTGGGGGCTCCTCAGGGCAGGGTGCAGCCCATTGTGCAAGGAAATCCCTGGGACGTGCCTGCCCTCCAAGTCGGTGGTGTCACCACGGCCACTTTGCACGGCGGCAGCCATCGCCCTGGTTCTGGCCAGCCCGCAGCTGCCAGGAACCCCCAGCTCCCAAACAGTTCCTGCTGTGCCCACGCACCACTGGGGAACCATGGCAGGGCATGGCACCATGCTGAGTGATGCACCAGGGACACCCCCAAACGTTACCAGCCCTGCCTCAGGATCCCTGGGCTCCACCTCCCCTTGTTTGCCAAGGGGACATTTGTCCTCCTGGGACAGCCCTTCACAGAAGCACTGGATGAGATTAGTCCTCTTTTTTTTTTTTTAAAGAAGGCCATTTTAATCTAGTTTACACGTTAACCTTTGCAGGAATAACTAACTAACCTGGGGGTTAAAGGGACTATAACTCCTGGCCAAAAGCAACCCGGCTGCACCTGAGTGTGGGGTAAATCCCAGCAAAGTCCCACATACCAGGGAAGTCTGGGTTGGTCTAGCAGGTCCCTGAGCTGTCCCAACACCAGTGACCCCACAGGTGGATGCCTGGTTGCATCCCTGCATCCACCCCACTTGGGGCCTGCAGTCTTGTCCACACCACTAAGAGAAAGCCCAAACCCACCCTGACCCAGCTGCCATGTGGCAGATGTCCCCATCCTGCAGAGCCCAGCTGGGAGGTGCTGGCTATGGCCCTGCTTGCTGGGAAAACTGGGGCTTGGCACGGCAGGAGCGAGGCAGGCTTGCTGTGACCATCCCCACCCAAGGGGACTGCTAAGTCCCCAAGGGGACTGTCACCCGCACCCTCCTACCCTGCACTCTCAGCGGTGTGCTACGGGGTTCCCCAGGGCTCTCTGCTAAACACCACCCTACCACGAACTCCTTTACCAATAAACACCTGGAATTAGGGGGATTTTTTGCCCTTTTTTTTTCTAATTTTTTTTTTTTTTTAAAAGCACATACGTGGTCACTGTGGTTTTTTTCTCTTCCCAGCTCAGCTGCAACTGGGAATTTCAACTGCATCACTGAGAGGGGTGCATGAGGCTCCTATGTCTGATAATGGCCAGTTCCCCCAACATTAAAATCTCAATTTCCTTCTGCATTCCAAAAAATATCCAGGGATATTTTTTCCCACTATTCTTTCAGGCTGAGTAAACTCTTTAAGCATCAGGATACCAGATGCCGTAATGTCCCGCAGGGAACGCATTTACATTTAGTCTAATACAGGGAAATTGTCCCCCCACAGCCACTGTGAAGTCCTCGTTGCTCTTTGGGGGAGCGGGGCTGGGGGACAGCAGGAAGACTGACTCAGGCAGCGAGGCTGGGGGTTAAGGGACGCGTGGTCAAACTGGCCAAGCAGTATTGGCAACCCAGCTGGAAATCATTTTTGTTCCACCAGCCCTGCAAAAGGGACGGCTTTGCGACGTTTTGTCTGAAAATGTTTGCCGAAAATTTTCAGTCACTGGAAATTTTTAGTGCAGAGTTTTTGGAGCTCCTCTCTGGCACAGCCTGGGCTTGGGAGCTTCCCTCAGCCACTGCTTTTTTATTTTCCACCCTTCTTATTCTACTGAAACCACCAGGGAAAATGAGGGGGGAAAAAAATGAAGTCCACATTTGTTTAGAGACAAGCCCCACCTGAGCGACGGTCCCTCTCGCCCCCAGCCCATGCTGGCTGGTTAAGTCACCAGCTCGCTGCCCAGGTGGGCTCTACTGTCCTCACCAGCACTGGAGGAGCATCATCTGTGGGGAAGGAGCTGGATGGCAGCTGCCCACTCCCCCCCCATGCACACCAGGGCCTGGATGGTGGTTTCCCTGCGCTCCCGTGGTGGAGCCCCCATCCTCACACAGCACCGGGGGCCTCCCCTCCTGCTGGGATGGCGGGTGGGTGGGACATGCCGAGGCCACGCTGGAGGAAACGTCCCCAAGAAGCTTCCCAGAACCCTAGACCCTGACCCATGGCGTGCAGTGTTTTGGTAAGGGGGTTCAGGACCCCCCACCCCAGGTGGGCACTACAGCCCCCAGCATGCCGTGCCGCCGGCGCAGCCTCGGCGGGAAGGCAGTGCAGCATGCCGGGACCCGTAGTCCTCCTCCCTTCCAAAAATGCCATTTTAGACCTTCTCTGGGCTGGATGCAGCCCCATTTTCTGCAGCGGCAAGCGCCTCCCCGGCCGTAGGCTGGCCAGCTCAGCCAGGGGCATCGCAGCCCTACAGGGTGCGAGGAGCTGCCGGCACATCCCCGTGGCTGCCAGCTGCCCCGGAGAGACCTGCCAGCAGGACAACCCACGGCCGTGGGACCTGGGGACGTGGTGCTGTGGGTGCTGCAGCCAGCAAGCACTCCCTGTCAGCCAAAAACCCGCAAGCCCTCCCTCCCTGCCCCGTGCCACGGTGCACAGCGTCACCCTGCCACGGGGCACGGCATGGCCCCCGCCACGGCGCGGGGCTGGGGTGCCACAAGTAGATCCCCAGCACCAGAACGGGGGGCAGGATGCTGAGGAGCACCAGAGGGGTGGCCCCGTGTCCCCTCCCCGCTGTGACCTGGTGCCTGGCTGGAGGACCCTGGGGACAGCAGGGCCGCCGGCTCTGCCAACAGGCACACGGCGGGAGCTGAGGAGGAACACCAGCAAACACTGGTTTGGCACGAGGCACGGGGGGAAAACGCTGGTGGTGTGGGGAAAGAAATGGAGAGAAGGGGGCAAATGTCACCTCTCCAGGTGGGGACGCTGCCCTCCTGCTGCCCCAGCCCCTTCCCGGGCAAACCCGCACCCCAGCTCCTCTGCCAGGGCACCGCCACGGAGCACGGCTGAGCCTGCATCCCCCCAAAATCCCAATCCTAGGGGAAAAGGGGTCAAATATCTCCCCACGCACCCGAGAGCAACTCACCGGAGCGGGGAGGTGGTGACGGGCGGGCTCCTCGCCCCTCGCCCGGGCCGGGGGAGCCAGGCGAGGAGCGAACTTCCCCGGGCTGATGCAAGATGCCTCTGGGAGCGCGTTCGCATTCTGCGGATTCCTGGGAGCCGGCCAGAAATCCCACAATCCTACATCTTGCACATTTGGTTTCAATTAGGGAGCGGAGAGGGGGGAGCCAGTCACCAATCCGGGCTGGCTTTTCGGCGGAGGTTATTTTCCTCGGCCCGAGGGAATGTGCGCAAAGCTATAATTTACAGCAAAACCCATTCATAGCTCGAGAGGAAAAAAAATAAAAAAAAAAATAAAATAAAAAACCTAAAATCCCCTTGGCCGACGACGGAACTTAAAGCAATAGGCGGCGTTTTGCTTTCCGGTGCTCGCCCCCACGGCTGCGGGATGGCACGCGTGTCCGGGACCCTCCTCCTGCACTGTGGGGTGCAGGGGCTAGGTGGGACACCCCAAAAATGCAGGTGATGGGGGTGCTCCAGGAGCCCCCATCGCTGCCCCAGAGGGTCCCACACGGGCTGCCCCTCTCCGGGCCCCTGGTGGGAAGGGTGCCGGGCTCCTGAGCGGGCACGCGTGGCCAGGACACCGGCCGGAGAGTTGACCTGCCCCGGCACGTGGCACGGAAGAAGTGCCCCAGCTCCCTGAGCTGCAGGCTGGGCTCATGGTTTTACATCATTTCCAGGCACTGGCTTGGCACCGTGGCCACCAGCAACGCAACGCAGCAGGGAGGAAAAATAATAATCAGCTCACATTATTTTTTGGACAATAGCTAAAAATGCAATTTAAAAAAAAAAAATATTCAATATTCTTTCAGACTAGTGTTTTGGCTGGCTCTCTTTTATGCCAGCACACACACTGCCGTGGGAGGGAAGCAGCACCCCAGCAGCTCCCAAAAAGCGCTCCTGCCCCACGGGGCACCCCACGCTGGAGGAGGCACCTTGCCCCAAGGCTGGTGGCCGTGCTCCCAAACCCTCAAACCACCCTCCTCGCCCAAATCCCAGCCCGCCTGCTCTCCAGACAAACAAACCCAGCCCCAGGCAGGATGCCAGGGACATGCTGGGGGACCCTCACCGCTGCCACCGGGCAGGGGCCGGGGTGCCAGCCCAGCCACGGGCGCAGCGAGAGGCGAGCAGGGCAGAGCAGCAGAGGCAGGAGCAGGTTTAGTGGGGTTCCTGCTGCAGGGCTCTGCACTGTGCCCCGACGTGCCACCCCGGATCAGCTGGCAGGGGGATGCCCTCGCCCCCGCACAGGCTGCCCTACGTGCACACTGGCACAAACACCAGCCAGCTCCGCTCTGCCCCGCTCGCCTCCTCCTACCTGGAATTGGCACTCAAACCTTGGCGGGGGCCAGCGCCAGCCTCGCTCTGTCCCAGGACCCAACACAAAGGGGTTGGTGTGCCAACAGAGCCGAAAAGCCAAAGGAAACACCTCCTAATTCCACCCCTTCCAGGGCACCAGCTGGAGTGACGATGCCCCCAGGCTCACCACACAGCCCCTCACTCCTGCTCAGTGCTGGTCCTGGGGCCACGAGAATCCCCCCAAGGTGGGCCACACTGTGTGCCAGTTGCTGCCTGCCCCATGCCAAGGAGGAGCAGCTTCAGGGGCGCCTGCCTGCTCCCCACGGACCAGAGATGTCCCTTCTCCACGGAGGTTGCTCCCAGGGCCTGGCAGAGGCGGTGGGCAGGGGGAGGTGGTGGTACAGACCACCCGCAGCACTCTGTACCGGCTCCTCGCATCTGCTCTGGCCCCCATCCCGGGCTGTGTCCCCCGAGACCCGCAGCCGCCAGCCTGCCTTGGCCACACACAGCCCAGCTGGCCCGTGGCAAGCCACCAGCAGCCACAGAGCCGTCCAGGACCCCCCGCATGGCCCCAGCTTCCCAGGCACGCTGGGAGCAGAGTGCTCGGCTGAGCCTGGGGTGCCCAACAGCCACCTTGGTACTTGGGGGAACTTGGTGACTTCTCCTGGGTAACCAGTTTGAGCCCCATTCCCAGCCCCAGAAGGGAAAGTCCCTCCCTCAGGCAGCTGTGGGGCAGGAGGTGGCTGTGCCACCCTGCCCCAGGGGCTGCAGCAGGACTTAGTGCTTGGATGGCTCCTCTGTTGCTCTGTTTCCCCTCCACAAAGGAGGGGAGGCAGCAGAGCCACTCTGTCCACGGGTGCGGGGACACCACGCTTTGGGGTACTGGGCTCTGGCAGGAGCCAAAGACCCCTCCCTGGAAAAGCAGAAGGCATGGGATGGTGCTGGAGGGCACTGTGCCAGGCTGGTCTCACCCCAGCGCTCCAGTGGCATCACACACCCACCCGTTCCTACCTGGTCAAAGCTTGCTGTCACTTGCAGAAACCCAAGAGGAAAGCGCAGCCCTCTGCTTCCTCCAGAAACGCTGCAAACGAGCACCGTGGGCCAGAGAATC
The DNA here is from genome assembly GCF_001431845.1 of Calidris pugnax. Classification (NCBI taxonomy): domain Eukaryota; kingdom Metazoa; phylum Chordata; class Aves; order Charadriiformes; family Scolopacidae; genus Calidris; species Calidris pugnax. The sequence continues at coordinate 5,183,825 of NW_015090852.1, read as the reverse complement.
TGCCTGTGACCCCCCCCAGGCAGCAGCAGCTGCTGGGCTGGGCAGAGGGGGGCACTCACTGTGACACAGGCTATGAGTAGAGCCTCTGCGGAAAGTCACCGTCACTAAAACAACACCAGATGACAGACAGGAGGGACTCAGAGTTTAATTGGGTGCTTCCAGTTGTGCAACGTACAAAGGATGACCAAAAGGGAGGATACGGGCAATGACAAGGACGCTATTAAAAAAAATAGTCATGTAGATTTGAGAAAAATAAAAATTCAAGATTAACCCCAGCCCCGTACCATAAAAATCTTCTGCATGTACAATGACTATTACTATATACATGTTTAAAAATAAATCCCCACAGCCTGGAGTGCAAAGAGCAGCGCCATAGCTGTGCTTCGTGGCAGGGGAATCCATAAAGTGTTTGGTTTTTAAATTAAAAATATAAATAGAAGCATACAACATGCCAAGAACCGAGCGGGTTACATCCTCCTCCGCACAGGCCCAGAGCGAGCAGGATCAGCCCCTACCAGTTACAGCTATCAACCTTCATGTGTCCGAATCCCCAGCCCGCCAGGTGGGATGGGCAGCCCGGCTCGGGCACGGTGCCACCGCTACATCCCGTTCTTCACCAGCTCGTGGATCCCGTCCTCGTCGATAATCAAAGGTGCGCGAAACTCTCGGCCCTTCACGTACTTTTCCAGACCCTAAGGGAGGACAAAGCAGCTCGTTAGGAATGCACCACGCATCATCCGCTCTGCTGACCTGCTTGCAGGTGGCTCTGGTCCTCTCCCGTGATAACACCTTGGGGGACACTGCCTCAAAAAGCTCCACAGTGACTCCAAGTTTTCGTGGCTTACCCCCGCCAGCCTCCCCACCTGCCCAGTTAATCTGCCAGGCTGCTTGAGCTCCAGAGAGCCAGTACTTACTTCTCCTCCGTAGGAGACGAGGGGAGAAATTTCACACTGGATTGGCAGGTCATTTGCATCCTTCAAGCTGCAGAGAAAAATGAGAAGTCAGGAGAGTTAGCTCCATCCCACCAGGGGATGCGGACAGGGCCCAGAGATCCCGCAGACACCAGTGCAGGGGGTCAGTGGGCGTCAGGAGCACCGGTGGCTGCCGGCCCACGCAGACCCCACCAGCGCAGAGCTGCCCTGGGTTAGTCAAGCCTTGCGTGCTCTCCACGGAGGTGCGAGCTAAAGTTTAGACACCAGCAGCGACTGAAAGGGAAGAGAGGTTTAGATGCGGGCTTCAGGAGGATCTACACGCCTTTCCACATGTGCAACTACAGCAGCGCCTACGCCCCGGCCTGGACACACACTCCCACTATATCTGATGCTGCATGCAAGCTTGTCACCCCTTCCTCCTCCTCCTCTTCCTCCTGCATCCTTGAGGTCACTGAATTTCACTGAATTTTTAGAGTTGGAAGGGACCATAGAGATCATCTAGTCCAACTCCCCTGCTGAAGCAGGATTGCCTAGAGCTAGAGCATGTTACTCAGGACTGCATCCAGGCGGGTCTTGAAAATCTCCAAAGAAGGGGACTCCACAACCTCCCTGGCAGCCAGTTCCAGGGCTCTGTCACCCTCACTGTGAAGAAGTTTTTCCTCATATTTGAGTGGAACCTCTTATGTTCCAACTTGTGCCCATTGCCCCTCGTCCTCTCACTGGGAACCACCGAAAAGAGTCTGGCTCCCTCCTCCTTCAACCCTCCCTTGAGATACTTGTAGGCATTGATAAGGTCTCCCCTCAGCCTTCTCTTCTCCAGACTAAAGAGTCCCAGCTCTCTCAGCCTCTCCTCATAAGGGAGATGCTCCAGTCCTTGAATCATCTTCGTTGCCCTTCGCTGGACTCTTTCCAGTAGTTCCCTGTCCCTCTTGAACTGGGGAGCCCAGAACTGGACGCAATATTCCAGTTGTGGCCTCACCAGTGCAGAGTAGGGGAGGAGAATGACTTCCCTTGACCTGCTGGTCGTGAGAGATGCACTCACAGCACCCTCCTGTTTGGTTAGTCACAACAGGTCTTTTTGCAAACACACTCCTTGTTTAAAGCACAACCAGAGGACACAGGATAAGCCCCTGTCTGCTTGCTCAAAAAAACTCCTTGTGGCACTGCCTGCTCCTCCTGCCTTTGCCTCTTAGATCAGCTCCTCAGCTTCCCTGTTCTGCACACAAGCCTCAGCTGGAGAGGACAAGGGCAGATCCACACCAACACTGCCTGGCCCTGAGAACAGCCACAGCCGCACTGTTGGGCAGGGGTCCACCTGGGGTCCCTGACCCTGCTCCTGCTGCCACCAGCCTTTGTAGGACCCCCCTGGATCCAGCCAGTGTGTAAGCCCAGCCAGGGGGTGCATGGCAGCACCCCAGGGTCCCCTTTCACACCCACTGCCCACCACAGCCAGACAGGCACCGCGGGATGACATCTGTGACAACGCTCCCTTCGGCCAGCTCGAAGCTTGTCCCTGCTGCCACACGCTTGCTCAGCCCTCTCCTGTCCCAGCTGCGAGTAAATAAAACTCATCCACCCTAAGCCAGCCCTTGTACTTGAGTTTGCCTTAGAGTCCGATTCATTTCAAGAGAATACTTTATAAATAAATAAATAAATAAATAGCCATTAACTGGCAATGAGGGATAAATGTAGGATAAAGCGCATCCTTTGTCCTGCATTATCAGTAGCGTGATGGTCTAGTTATAAGCCTGAAAGCACTTGGAGTCTGGAATTAAAAACAGAGGCTGTGGGTGTATCCCACCAGAAAGTACCAGAAGATACTGAAGGTTTCTTCTGAAGCAAGGGGAGGTAACAAGCTTAGTCTGCGAGTCATTTACACCGACCAGCTCTACGTCCCAGCCACACAGACGTGCCCTGTGCCTGCAGAACACGCTGCTATCACAGAGGTTGCTTTAGCACTTCTGTCAACTTTCCCATTTACTTCTGTAAATTTTCAAGCGCTGAGCCAGGGGCTTTCCCTGGTGTCATGGTCTGGATCTTCAAAACTCAAGAGCTGAAGTCCCACAAAGCACAGCTGGCCGCCTACGCCGAGATTTGCACATGCTACATCAAAGCCTGCTTGACGTTTCCTTCATGTTTTTTAATCCCTTTTCAATTTGCCTGGACGCCTGGTGGACACCAGGAGACGGCAGCCGTCTCCAGCTAGGAGACTGGCTGAGATCAATCCAGGCTGTGCTACGCCGTGTGGCGTGAGGAACAGGGGAGAGTCATGGAAGGGACACGCCAGCATTGTTTCCCAACAGCATCCTGCCTGCGGGGTGGCCTTTGGGGGCTGCCTGCCACCCTGTGCCTGTACCAACTTCACAAGCCCCTTCCAGCTATCCCTGCTGGTTCCTCTGTGGAAAGGAACCCGAGGAGGGAGCAGACGCTGCCTACCGCCCACCACCACGAGAAGCAGCCTCCAACAGGGTCCTGTAGCAAGACATGCCCCACTCCCAGCATGCAGCCCCAAGCCCCCCGGCCCTGTTAGTCACTACAGGCACCTGCCCACCAGCGTGCATCCACAGCCTGGCACGCTGCGGCACCTAGAGCCCATTAGTACCTAAGCACAGCCCCGCCACCATGCACGCTGCACGGTATAGTTACTTGTCATTGACATCTGCTGGGGTGGCATCTGACCTTCCGTTTGTGACGCTACGTGGGAATAAACAAGGGTTAGCAAGGGTGGGGAAAAAGAGGGCAGAACAAGTCTGGTGCTTGCTGTTCTCCAAACACGGGGCAGTTGGGAGGTCTCTCGGTTGAGGGGTGCCACAACCCCAGCCTGGTTACTGCACGAATCTGCTGGCACGCTTGGGATTCAGGGAGCCACCTCCTCCCTGCACTGGCAGCCTCGGCTGTGCAATGGCAACCAGCAGGATTCGGTTCACAGGTGTTGAATCAAGAAGGAAAGTTTCTGCCAACTGCATGAGTACCCTTCCCGCAGCCAACCCCCAGCCCGTATCCGGATCTGCTCCATGAACCACCCAGGATCATGGCTGGTCACTCCAGCACTGCTGGTTTCAGGGGCTGGGAGTCTTCCTGCAGCCAACCCCCAGCCCGTACCCGGATCTGCCCCATGGACCACCCAGGACCATGGCTGGTCACTCCAGCAACGCTGGTTTCAGGGGCTGGGAGCAGCGACTCACCGAGGGATGGCAGGGATGCGTGTGCCGTTTTCATCCACAAAGTGCCCCCCAGCATTGAGAACCCAGCAGTGATGCAGGGACATCAAGGCATGTCGGGCTGTGGTAGGGTTGTCCTTGCCATTCTGGCTGTCTGCGTTCTTCAGGGGAGAAAACTCATCCTCCCGCAGCACCTCGTACACCACAAACTTCCTGGGGGGAGGAACAGGGCACAGGAGGGTCAGGTTTGGGACAGCTACTCTCTGTCACTTTGGCTTCTCCTCTGCCAGGCTGGCTGAGCTAGGACCACGGACCCTCTATCATTACCCTTCCTGGCAAAGAGTCCCTCCCCAATGAGAGTACTCATTGTCACTTTGGCTTCTCCTCTGCCTGGGTGGCTGAGCTAGGACCATGGACCCCCCCAGCCCACACCCATGGGCTGTCCTCACAGCCGTGAAGGAGAGAGGGTCAGCAGATACTCTGCTGAGCCCTGCTTCTGGGCCAGAGGAGTTGGAGGCACACAGTGCCTGCCTCCTGCTGCTCACATCCCTGCTCATCTCCGGGCACAATTGTCCACTGCTGAACAGCACAGGAGCTGGCATCCTGTCCTGACCCCGGGGCATTGCCAGTGGACACAGCCCTGATACCCCCCAATGAGGCTCTCAGAGCTGCCTGAGGGAGAGCCAGCAGCCTGCTCCCCGCAGAGAGAAAAGGGCATACTTGGAAAACTGGAAGATGTCAAAGACGAATTTTTCCATCTTGATCCCATTGGGCTTCTCAGGTTGGATCAGCTGTCCCGTAGAGATGTCCACGTGTGGGATCCAGCCCTGATACCCCCCAATGAGGCTCTCAGAGCTGCCTGAGGGAGAGCCAGCAGCCTGCTCCCCGCAGAGAGAAAAGGGCATACTTGGAAAACTGGAAGATGTCAAAGACGAATTTTTCCATCTTGATCCCATTGGGCTTCTCGGGTTGGATCAGCTGTCCCGTAGCGATGTCCACGTGTGGGATCTTCTTCTCGGCTACGTGGTGCTGCAGCCGTGGTTCATAAGTGCTGCAACGGGTGAAGAGCAAGCTGTCACTCGCCTGAGCAAGGCACATCTCCAGCCCAACAGCTGAGACACTGCTGTGGCAGGACAGCTGCTCTGCCCTGACCCCCAGCCATGGGGCTGCTCACCCCCAGAGCAGCCAGGAGAGGACAGCCCCACACACCTGGGCTCTGGCACCAGCCATCAGTGATGGCAAAGAGAAACCTCATCTCAAGTAAGGGACTGTGCAGAGAGTCGGGGGACATGTGCAGGGGCTGGGGACCAGTCCCTGTGGGCCTCCTCCCAGCACACCTGCAAACAGCTGGAGCTCAACCAGCAGAAAGCAAGGTGTGGGCAGCCAGCTCCATTCAGCATGGGCACCCCTCCCCTGGCAGGCTGGCAGCACCCCAGCAGGCCCTTACTTGACTACATCTTTCAAGAAGGCCCTGTCACTCGCCTGAGCAAGGCACATCTCCAGCCCAACAGCTGAGACACTGCTGTGGCAGGACAGCTGCTCTGCCCTGACCCCCAGCCATGGGGCTGCTCACCCCCAGAGCAGCCAGGAGAGGACAGCCCCACACACCTGGGCTCTGGCACCAGCCATCAGTGATGGCAAAGAGAAACCTCATCTCAAGTAAGGGACTGTGCAGAGAGTCGGGGGACATGTGCAGGGGCTGGGGACCAGTCCCTGTGGGCCTCCTCCCAGCGCACCTGCAAACAGCTGGAGCTCAACCAGCAGAAAGCAAGGTGTGGGCAGCCAGCTCCATTCAGCATGGGCACCCCTCCCCTGGCAGGCTGGCAGCACCCCAGCAGGCCCTTACTTGACTACATCTTTCAAGAAGGCCGTGGTGAAGTAGTGATTGGCGATGTTGCCCGCGTTGAAGAGCAGCCTCCCGTCCGGGCCCCGTTTCTGGGCAGTGGCCAAGGAGATCTCGCTGTACTCCACCACCTGGTAGACACCATCCACTCGACACACCACGCCGACTGGCTCCGTAGGGTTGGTCTTCTCCACCACCTGCCCAAGGGAAGCACTGTCAGGGAAAGACCCCCAAAGCCCCACACTTCAAATACGCCACTGTCAGGGAAAGACCCCCAAAGCCCCACGCTTCAAATACGCTCACAGAATCACAGAATCTTCTAGGTTGGAAGGGACCTTAAAGATCATCTTGTTCAACCGTCAACCCAATTTGGACAAAAATAAACACCCACACAACAAACAAAAAGCAACACTGCCACTAAACCATATCTCCCAGCACCACATCAACCTGCCTTTTGAACACCTCCAGGGATGGTGCCTCAACCACCTCCCTGGGCAGCCCATTCCAATGTCTGATAACCCTTTGGGCGTAGCAGCCCCTGTAGAGGCATTTCCCTGCACAGGACAGCAGGGATAGGGATGCTGGAGCCCTCCCCCTCCCAGATGCTTCTGGGAATGGTGAGAGGAGGAGGAAGAGGTGGCAGGGCTGGGTGACAGGGTGTCAGGCACAGCAAGAGGGCGCAGGCAGGATCTGGCACCGAGCCCACACGTGGCTGGCAGAGGTCACGGGTACTTTTAGCACTCAGCCCGCACATGAACAGCCAGCTTGCCACACACAAGCAGGAGGCTGCGGGCTCAGCAGAGCCATCTCCCCACACCTGACCTCCCTCCTCTTCCTCACACACCTCCCTCTGGGCTCGGCAGCCCCCAGAAAATCCCTACCCACCACCACAGCAGGGCGGCACGCAGGAACGTGAAGCTTTGTCCTTTCTGCACACTCGGGTTCATTTCCTCCTTCTCTCTCTCGGGCCAGAAGGAGGAACTGCTTTCCCTTTCCCAGCTCAACGGAGAGCTTCAAGGCCAGCACGTCCTTTCACCTGTTTGCTCCTGTCTCCTGTTTGCCGAGAGCCAAGCCCAACGCAAACACAATCACACAGCCCCTTCGGCTGTTAATCCAGCCTTTAAGTAAAGCTTCGGGCGCGCAGTGTCCTGCGGGGCTGGGACCAGCGTCAGCTGCACCCACTGTGTCCTGGTCTAGCGCCCAGGACGTCACAGCCGGGGACAGCTGGCAGCCTGTGGCAGGGATCCTGCACACTGTGCTCCCCGCAGCCACCTGGACAACAGCTGCCCAGCATCTGGACAGGGACTGGGCGACCCCACGGAGCTCCCTGGCCGTTCTCAGCCCCAGGGACTAGTGGTCCTGTGAGCCCAGGGGCTGTGTATGACCCCACGCAAGGCAGGACAGGAGCAGCACCAGGCAGGGGTCAGTGACACTACGCATCCCCCGGGGTGCCAGACCCAAGGGGCAGGTGGGACTCCGGCAGCATGTGCTACTACACCAGTGAGCTCCCAGTGCTTAGCTATCCCTCCTGGCTGCGGCAGGCCGCCGAAGGAAGGGTGAGGAGCGAGGGAAGCCAGGCAAGGAACAGGACAGACCCCACCCTGCTCCAGGGAAGGGGTGCCTGCCTGCCCCCAGAACCCTACCTTGGCCCCGCAGTCTGCTCCCTTCTCCAAGCAGAACCCGATGAACCTGGGGTCAGCCACCTTCACCAGGATGTTATCCACACAGTAGACGTGGACGCTCTGCACGCCCCTCCGCTCCATGTCATCCATGATGCCGTGTGCCCCCAGGGCCCGGTACAGGCCCCCATTGCCATCTGCAGAGGAAACAAACCTTTGGGGCCACAGCAACACCTGGCTGTCCCATCATCCACCCACGCTCATCTTCTCCTTCTCCAGGGAGCCAGGGTGGAGGGTCATCAGCCCGGCCATACCCCACCCTGGTCCTCCCCGCCAAGACGGACGCCTCCCAGCCAGCATCACCCGAGGGCCACGTCACGCTGCAACTCTGCTCTACGCAGGCTCCAGCTCCAAAAGCTTGTCCTCAGCACCGTGTCTCACCCCCTTGCACCCCTCCTGCCAGCTCCCGGCCACCGACCTGGCGCCATGGCAATCTTGCCCTTCTCCTCCAGCAGGATTTTCCCATCAAACCCCAGGGCGGGCAACATGCCCTGCTGGAAGAAGATGACATTTTCCTTCTTCAAGCCGAAATAGTGATGCTTCAGGAAGAACTCCTTGGTGGACTCCATAGTCCGGCCACTTGTCATGATGTACCTGTCAGGGCACAGAAGAGACCCGATAAGCAGGGAGGAGCAGCAGGGTCTCACATCCCTCATCCCAAATGTGGGGAACCCCTTCAGCCTGTAACACCCAGGAGAGGCTTCCTTCCCCCCCAGACATTTAGAAGGATCTGACCCTCTGTGGTCCCACCTCTTTGGCAAGCCAACGAAGGGCTCCTTGCAAGACGCATCTCCACAACCCTACCACACCCTATGCAGTGGGGGAGACACCCAGTTGCAACAGCCAAAATAAACACCCACACAACAAACAAAAAGCAACACTGCCACTAAACCATATCTCCCAGCACCACATCAACCTGCCTTTTGAACACCTCCAGGGATGGTGCCTCAACCACCTCCCTGGGCAGCCCATTCCAATGTCTGATAACCCTTTGGGCGTAGCAGCCCCTGTAGAGGCATTTCCCTGCACAGGACAGCAGGGATAGGGATGCTGGAGCCCTCCCCCTCCCAGATGCTTCTGGGAATGGTGAGAGGAGGAGGAAGAGGTGGCAGGGCTGGGTGACAGGGTGTCAGGCACAGCAAGAGGGCGCAGGCAGGATCTGGCACCGAGCCCACACGTGGCTGGCAGAGGTCACGGGTACTTTTAGCACTCAGCCCGCACATGAACAGCCAGCTTGCCACACACAAGCAGGAGGCTGCGGGCTCAGCAGAGCCATCTCCCCACACCTGACCTCCCTCCTCTTCCTCATACACCTCCCTCCGGGCATGGCAGCCCCCAGAAAATCCCTACCCACCACCACAGCAGGGCGGCACGCAGGAACGTGAAGCTTTGTCCTTTCTGCACACTCGGGTTCATTTCCTCCTTCTCTCTCTCGGGCCAGAAGGAGGAACTGCTTTCCCTTTCCCAGCTCAACGGAGAGCTTCAAGGCCAGCACGTCCTTTCACCTGTTTGCTCCTGTCTCCTGTTTGCCGAGAGCCAAGCCCAACGCAAACACAATCACACAGCCCCTTCGGCTGTTAATCCAGCCTTTAAGTAAAGCTTCGGGCGCGCAGTGTCCTGCGGGGCTGGGACCAGCGTCAGCTGCACCCACTGTGTCCTGGTCTAGCGCCCAGGACGTCACAGCCGGGGACAGCTGGCAGCCTGTGGCAGGGATCCTGCACACTGTGCTCCCCGCAGCCACCTGGACAACAGCTGCCCAGCATCTGGACAGGGACTGGGCGACCCCACGGAGCTCCCTGGCCGTTCTCAGCCCCAGGGACTAGTGGTCCTGTGAGCCCAGGGGCTGTGTATGACCCCACGCAAGGCAGGACAGGAGCAGCACCAGGCAGGGGTCAGTGACACTACGCATCCCCCGGGGTGCCAGACCCAAGGGGCAGGTGGGACTCCGGCAGCATGTGCTACTACACCAGTGAGCTCCCAGTGCTTAGCTATCCCTCCTGGCTGCGGCAGGCCGCCGAAGGAAGGGTAAGGAGCGAGGGAAGCCAGGCAAGGAACAGGACAGACCCCACCCTGCTCCAGGGAAGGGGTGCCTGCCTGCCCCCAGAACCCTACCTTGGCCCCGCAGTCTGCTCCCTTCTCCAAGCAGAACCCGATGAACCTGGGGTCAGCCACCTTCACCAGGATGTTATCCACACAGTAGACGTGGACGCTCTGCACGCCCCTCCGCTCCATGTCATCCATGATGCCGTGTGCCCCCAGGGCCCGGTACAGGCCCCCATTGCCATCTGCAGAGGAAACAAACCTTTGGGGCCACAGCAACACCTGGCTGTCCCATCATCCACCCACGCTCATCTTCTCCTTCTCCAGGGAGCCAGGGTGGAGGGTCATCAGCCCGGCCATACCCCACCCTGGTCCTCCCCGCCAAGACGGACGCCTCCCAGCCAGCATCACCCGAGGGCCACGTCACGCTGCAACTCTGCTCTACGCAGGCTCCAGCTCCAAAAGCTTGTCCTCAGCACCGTGTCTCACCCCCTTGCACCCCTCCTGCCAGCTCCCGGCCACCGACCTGGCGCCATGGCAATCTTGCCCTTCTCCTCCAGCAGGATTTTCCCATCAAACCCCAGGGCGGGCAACATGCCCTGCTGGAAGAAGATGACATTTTCCTTCTTCAAGCCGAAATAGTGATGCTTCAGGAAGAACTCCTTGGTGGACTCCATAGTCCGGCCACTTGTCATGATGTACCTGTCAGGGCGCAGAAGAGACCTGATAAGCAGGGAGGAGCAGCAGGGTCTCACATCCCTCATCCCAAATGTGGGGAACCCCTTCAGCCTGTAACACCCAGGAGAGGCTTCCTTCCCCCCCAGACATTTAGAAGGATCTGACCCTCTGTGGTCCCACCTCTTTGGCAAGCCAACGAAGGGCTCCTTGCAAGACGCATCTCCACAACCCTACCACACCCTATGCAGTGGGGGAGACACCCAGTTGCAACAGCCAGTTCCCACCACGATGCCAACCTCCTGCTTATAGTCCCTCCCCCCCCAGGCCCCTGCCTTGTGTGGTAGCAGGATGACCACAGGTGACACCACAAGTGTTCCCAAGGGCCATAGGGTTGAGCCTGACAATGTGGGACCTGCTGGTGCCACCCTCGGGGCCTTGACCCACTAAAACTCCAACAGGCTATGCCCATAGCAATAGTGCTGCTGTCAAGAGGCACCACAGATCCTCGGCCCGCAGGCACCAATGGGGTCCACACCAACCCACAAGACCTTGACCCACCAAGGCCAACCCAACGAGGCTTTGGCTCAGCCAACACCAGTGGAACAACACCAACCCACAGACCCTTAACCCACCAAACACCAGTTAGGCTGGATGCCGAGGATCCTGCCAAGGACAGCCTACAGGAGCTTGACCCACCAACACCACTTGGGCTGACACTAATGGGGGTCTTGCCAATGACCTGCCCACACCACCTCACACGCCTTGCCCCACCAGAGCCAACCCAGGGGGGGCACTGACCCATCCCAGGGGAGGACTGACCCACCGAGCGGGAGGGCAGGGGTCTCACCAGGGGATGTGGCAGGGGGTGCCGTGCTGTTCCTCCGCCAGCTGCTGCAGCCGCCGCAGGCGCTGGGCCTGGAGGTGGAAGAGGGTCTTTCGGGAGGGCAGCCCCACGTCGCACATGCCCTTGGGGTAGGGGACGCCGAGGCGGGTGCCCTGCCCGCCGGCCAGCAGCAGCACGGCCACTCGGCTCGCCGCGATCTCCGCCAGCCCTGCGCCGGGGAGGGAGAGCAGACACGCGTGGGGCCCTCCGCACCGGCGCTAAGCGCTGCACCGCGCCGGGCCCCGCCACCCCCGCCACCTACCGCGGCTCTCCCAGCGCGGCAGCAGCTCCCGGTCGCGGCAGGCGCTGCCCAGCACGTCCCGCGGCACCGGCTCCATCCGCTCGTCCAGCCCCGCCGACCCACCGCCGCCGCCACCGTCCCCGCGGGCGCGGTGGAAGAAGCGGTTGATCTCGGCCACGTCCATATCGCGCAGCTCCGCCGCCAGCGCCCGGCGGGCTACGCCGTCCAGCTCGGCCCAGAAGCGCAGGACGTGGCCCTGCCCGCTCGCCGCC
>NW_015090852.1:5170273-5172055 GCF_001431845.1 Calidris pugnax | reverse complement strand
CCACCCCTCCTGCCAGCTCCCGGCCACCGACCTGGCGCCATGGCAATCTTGCCCTTCTCCTCCAGCAGGATTTTCCCATCAAACCCCAGGGCGGGCAACATGCCCTGCTGGAAGAAGATGACGTTTTCCTTCTTCAAGCCGAAATAGTGATGCTTCAGGAAGAACTCCTTGGTGGACTCCATAGTCCGGCCACTTGTCATGATGTACCTGTCAGGGCACAGAAGAGACCCGATAAGCAGGGAGGAGCAGCAGGGTCTCACATCCCTCATCCCAAATGTGGGGAACCCCTTCAGCCTGTAACACCCAGGAGAGGCTTCCTTCCCCCCCAGACATTTAGAAGGATCTGACCCTCTGTGGTCCCACCTCTTTGGCAAGCCAACGAAGGGCTCCTTGCAAGACGCATCTCCACAACCCTACCACACCCTATGCAGTGGGGGAGACACCCAGTTGCAACAGCCAGTTCCCACCACGATGCCAACCTCCTGCTTATAGTCCCTCCCCCCCCAGGCCCCTGCCTTGTGTGGTAGCAGGATGACCACAGGTGACACCACAAGTGTTCCCAAGGGCCATAGGGTTGAGCCTGACAATGTGGGACCTGCTGGTGCCACCCTCTGGGCCTTGACCCACTAAAACTCCAACAGGCTATGCCCATAGCAGTAGCACTGCTGTCAAGAGGGTCTACGCGTGGGGGTCTACACCAACCCACAGATCCTCGGCCTGCAGGCACCAACGGGGTCCATGCCAACCCACAAGACCTCAACCCACCAAGGCCAACCCAATGGGGCTTTAGCTCAGCCGACGCTAATGCGTGGCGGGGAGCACAGCTTCCCGGCAGAGCCCCACCCCTTCACGCTGTTCCTCCCCCGCGCCGGGCCCACGCGTGAAAGCGGGAAGCGGCGGCCGCAAGCAGCCCCCGGGCAGCCATCCCCACGGCTGTTCGGAGGGGGGACGGGGACGACACACGACACCCCCCTTCTGCAGCAAGAGAGGAGAGGCACACAGGGGGGGAAAAAAAACCCAAAACAACCCAAAAATCGCCAAACCCACGCAATGAGGCGGGCACCTACAGGAGCTTGACCCACCAACACCACTTGGGCTGACACTAATGGGGGTCTTGCCAATGACCTGCCCACACCACCTCACACGCCTTGCCCCACCAGAGCCAACCCAGGGGGGGCACTGACCCATCCCAGGGGAGGACTGACCCACCGAGCGGGAGGGCAGGGGTCTCACCAGGGGATGTGGCAGGGGGTGCCGTGCTGTTCCTCCGCCAGCTGCTGCAGCCGCCGCAGGCGCTGGGCCTGGAGGTGGAAGAGGGTCTTTCGGGAGGGCAGCCCCACGTCGCACATGCCCTTGGGGTAGGGGACGCCGAGGCGGGTGCCCTGCCCGCCGGCCAGCAGCAGCACGGCCACTCGGCTCGCCGCGATCTCCGCCAGCCCTGCGCCGGGGAGGGAGAGCAGACACGCGTGGGGCCCTCCGCACCGGCGCTAAGCGCTGCACCGCGCCGGGCCCCGCCACCCCCGCCACCTACCGCGGCTCTCCCAGCGCGGCAGCAGCTCCCGGTCGCGGCAGGCGCTGCCCAGCACGTCCCGCGGCACCGGCTCCATCCGCTCGTCCAGCCCCGCCGACCCACCGCCGCCGCCACCGTCCCCGCGGGCGCGGTGGAAGAAGCGGTTGATCTCGGCCACGTCCATATCGCGCAGCTCCGCCGCCAGCGCCCGGCGGGCTACGCCGTCCAGCTCGGCCCAGAAGCGCAGGACGTGGCCCTGCCCGCTCGCCGCC
>NW_015090852.1:5151610-5169884 GCF_001431845.1 Calidris pugnax | reverse complement strand
CCCCCCCCCCCCGCGGCAGCGCCAATGGGAGCGGCGGCGGCGGGTGCCATGGCAACGCCCGCCACGTCAGCGCGCGCGGTCCCGCCGGAGGGAGAGGCGGGGCCCGGCCCCCGGTCTCCCGGGCAAGGGGGCGTCCCCGGTGCCGGTCCCCTCCGGGCGTGGCGGGGAGCACAGCTTCCCGGCAGAGCCCCACCCCTTCACGCTGTTCCTCCCCCGCGCCGGGCCCACGCGTGAAAGCGGGAAGCGGCGGCCGCAAGCAGCCCCCGGGCAGCCATCCCCACGGCTGTTCGGAGGGGGGACGGGGACGACACACGACACCCCCCTTCTGCAGCAAGAGAGGAGAGGCACACAGGGGGGGAAAAAAAACCCAAAACAACCCAAAAATCGCCAAACCCACGCAATGAGGCGGGCACACAAAAATCAGCGCCGGCCAAAAAACTGGTCATCCCCCCCGCCCCACCCCACGCGTCCCCTGGGGGCTGGGGAGCCACGCACGGCCCACGCCCCCAGAAAGTTGTGCAACTCCCCTCATCTCCCCCGGGGGAGCGGCCCGCGTCAGCCCGGCCGGTTCTCCCTCCCCGTGACATCAAGGCCGGGAACCGTTACGGCAGAGGCAGCCCGGTGTGAGTAAGCGGTGCGGCGGCAGGAGGCACAGCCCCCAGGGACGGGGAGGGGGACACGGCCAGCTCCGTCCAGGCATGGTCACCACCGGGACTTTGAAGGGCCACCAAGTCCCCAAAGCGGTGGGCACCAAGCACAAGGTGGTAGAGGGGCGCCATGGCTGGGTCACATCCCTGTGTCCCCACCCCACGTCGGGACAGGGCGACAGAGAACTTACTCAGCTACGTGACCGTAGCACCGGCGGTCCCAGGAGATAAAGTGTGCTGGACAACCCCCTCGTACTGAAGCATCGTTTATTAATCGTCTGTATCAAGCACACATCTGCTCAGCAACGGTGCGTGACGGGATACAGGAGTTGACATCTAACCCCACGGGAGGCACGTGGTTACAGACCCAGCACGGCGGGAGGAAGAGGAGGGGATGCTCTGGAGAGACGGCCTGGGTGCGATGGGGCGCTGGGGCTGCGCCGTCAGGAGGCTGGAGACCAGCGGGACTAAAATCAGGACTACAGCTAACATCAGAGCTGACTTGTGCTTCGGCCACAAGGGATTTAAAAAACATCTACCCTCCTTGCATATGATAAATAGGTGGAAGTGCAAAGAACTTTCCCTCATCGCTCCCACACAGACACTGGTGGCAGAGGAAGGACAGCTATTCTCCGGCTGGCAGTGACACTTTCTGTCAGAACAGCTACAAAACCCAACCACCACCAAGGACTGGCTGAGAGACACCGTGTTCCCTCTTCACACACGTTCTCCAAAGGGATGCAGCCCCTTGGAGTGCCTCCTCCTGGGGAGAAGGGCGGGATGCCTGCCCTGGCATCCCACCAGAGCAGGGCCAGCCTTCCCTGGCTGTCTCCAGAGGCTTCATCTTTCATCCCTTTCCCCTCCTCAAAGCAGATCCCTCCCTCAAAGGCAGCCTGTGAGTTTTCACATCTAGGTGTCACCCACCGAGGACCATACGTAGGTCAGTGCTATTAGGAAGAAGTTGTGTCAAGCAGCACAAACGGAGAAACCCAGTGAGCATCCAAGTAGAAAGCCTCAACGCTTCTGCAACTCAAGCAGGCAGTAATTTGGAGATAAGGAGAGCCAGGCCCATCCAGGCACACACTGCCACAGACGCCTTGGACTGAATCACCACACAACACTTAGATACAAGCCAGAATTAAGAAACCCACGGGTTTTAGCAGGGCTGAAACTTAGGCCAAGCCATCAGTAGATCACTGCAGACACCAGAGTGAGCTTCAGGTTGATAGTAAAAGGCTTTGAAGGCAGAGGGTGAGGAATAATGATAAAACTCTTCTGCTCTGAGGAGCTTCTAAACCTCCCTGTACCCCACAGCCTGCAGAGGGAAGCCATGGGCTGGATGCAGTGACAGGACAGAGATCGGCATCTTCAACCCTTGCCAGGATGAAAATAATAATAAAAAAAAGCAGCTCTAGGTGTTTTGCCCAGCTCAGTGCTCAAGCCTCATCAATGAGCATCTGGAGAAAAAATATCTGGTAGCAAGAGTTTGCATCTTGAAGATTTCTTTAGCTCCTATTAAAGCAGCTGAACAAAACCCCAGCCAAACTCTGGTGGAACAGCTCTACCATACTGTGGGAACAGGTTGTAGCTCCTCTCTTAAGATTAATCCTGGCATGGCTCTCCATCTTTAGTTGCAAATCCAAAGCATAATTCTGACTGAAAGAGACAGGCTTGAAAGATGACAGAGCAGTTCACAGTCCTGGAGAAATGCATGTGGGAACTTAAATGCCTGCACCTGTGCCCCAGCATCTCTCCATCTCGGTACCACTGGAGGTGACAGACCTCACACCCTGCACCCCGAGGGAGCTCCCCATGTCCCAGTGTGGGCTGGCACTCAGCAAGGCAGGAGCTCTTGGATCTGCTCGTGCCAGGTGACGGGGGCACAGGCAGCCAGCTGAATGCTGCTGACACGATGGCATTCCACACATGAATTTCTTAGCCAAAGCAGTTTCACCCCTGGCTCAGCCCACCAGGGACAGCAACAACACAGAGCTGAGGAGGTCAGTCAATACCTACCAATACTTAAGAGTACTTTAAACACTGCTCTTCACATAAGAAAAACCCTCACCCAGTCAATCATCCCATTCCTTCCAGACACTAAAGGTGCTTCACTGCAAGGACAGTTAAATTAAAAGCCATGAATCACACACCCCATCTATGCAAAGCTGCTTTACAGCTACGTACACCAAAGTAGCATCATCCCCAGAAAAAGTCTGATCAGCAAATCACACCTTAAAACTCACTGTGGGAATTTAATTATTTTTTTTTTTCCCTGGAAAACCTACCACCTCAAAGGCAACAGAAATATTAAAGAAATTGGTCCTTTCTGGGGGAGTTTGAGAAGGGCCACAGTAGACAGGACTCCACACCAGCACAGAGAGGAACTCAGACTCCTGAAATGCTACAGACATTGGACCTCCCGACACACTGCACACATGGCAAAATTCAAGAGGAACTTTTAAGTGCAGGATTCCAGCAAGTCCAGCAACAGCGAGACACAAAAAGTAAACTGCAAGGTAATTCAGGTATTATGCCAGGGAAGGTCAGAGACGGTTCAGGCAGCTGCCCGCAAGTATTTCAGCTGGAGAAAAGAATTCATGAGGGCTCTCCTCCTCACTAGAGGTACCGGGGCTGCAAGCCAGAATAGGCTGGTCCCTCAGGATCTTTAGGGCTGTTGTGTGCTGCAGACAGAGGCTCTGCTGGGTGTAGGGGTGTGCACAGCCCTGGGAAACAGCCACCACCTACCCCACGCTGGCAGCTGCCCGAGTGAGCTTCTGATTGTGCACTGAAGCCACACGAGCAGAGAACATGCTCTGGGGCGAGCACCAATGCTGCTTGCCCAGATCTTTTTTTCCCCCCAAAAGCACGTGGTTGTTGCCCCTGACACTGGGAAAGCCACGTCAAGTCTGATGACTGACCAAGCCCTTTCCATACAGGACCTTAGATTGCCTCAGGCCCTTTGTGTAACCTACGAAGGACCAAAAGTGTCAGTGCTTCTAATCTACAAGTCTAATGGGTCAATGCGAAACCAAAACACACAACACAGAAAAGCCAAGCGTGGGACCTACGACATACAAATATTTGTTCTTTTCTTTAGAAGACCGGCAGGGCAGGGGAGTCCTGCTGAGACACAAAGAATACTGCGTGCTGTAGCACTCCTTTCCAAAAATACACGTAAAGACGCTTACGTATTACAGATGATTTGGCATTAGAGCTAGGGAGCACCAGTGCCAGCACAGGGTACGTGCTAGAAAGATGATTCCACACAACAGGGTTTCCACATTGCCTCAGGCTACAAAGTGCTTACAAGTTGTGTTGGGACTGAGGCTGGCACTGCTCTGACAACATGTTAGCCACCCTCAGTCCCTGCCCACCCCAGGCATACAAGCAAGTTCAGTGTCACCCACACCTCGCTGCCTAAGCCCAGCATATGCCACCTGTGCCAGGTCAGACGGATGGCTCTTCTTGGGTCACGAGGCAGTGACAGGGTTAACGGGGTAGGCTCAGCAGATCTGATTTCACTGCCTCCCTTTGCTCTACATGACATGAAGACTCTAAAGTCTTCTTGGTCTAGTTTAGAGAGGATAGGCTTCTGGTTCTATATTTACCATAGATATCAACAAAAGGCAGGAAAACCTTCCGCCTCCTCCCCAGCACTGGAGAAGAGCACATGCGTTATAGGAAAGCTTCACAAAGGAATCCTCTCTCCAGAGCAAAGTCAAGTGCTGAAGCCAGGATTTCAAATGGTCTCATTTCAAATCACTTCAAAGCGCTCGCCAAGATCTGCTCGGCCTCCCAGGCTCCCAGTGTCACCCCTCCTGCCACCCCAGCGCCCTCCGGGGCAAAGCCACACACCCAATGTAAACGAGCAAGCACAACACACACACACACGAGCACACGCTGAAAGCCATCCCGGCCTCCTCTGCACATCACAAAGCAGCAGTAAAGGTTTCAAAGCCCAGTTAAGTCCTTTGCATCTCTCCTTCACAGATGACTCAAAAGCAGGGCTAGGAAGCTCTTTTGTACATTCAACTGTAAAACATGTGAGGAAGAGGAGCAAGACAACTCTCCTGATTGTTGCTACTGCCTACAGCAAGTTTTGGTACAGATATCCTCTCTTATAGGCACTCAGTGGGTAAAACGTAGCCACAACAAACTTGCCATCAAAAATCTTTCCAGTCAGCATTTTTTGGGCAGCTTTGGAATCACCAGCATTTGCATATTCAACAAAGACCTGAAAGAGAGAGAGGAGAAATAGGACTTCCAGTGCAGCTTGACACCCACCCCCTCAACTGGGGAAACACTTCCCAAACAATTTCCCCCCCACCTCTATCCTTGGTTGAGCCCAGAGCAGCGGAGCTCAAAAGGAAGGAGCTGCACTTCTGAACTGGAATTTCACCTTTTGCTCCTAGTTTCTAAGGGCAGCATATTTGGTGAGGAGGGAGAAAGTATGATGATGCTCCACATCCTCAATGCCTCTTCTCCCACCCACTGTCTTCCCCCCCTTCCCTCCCCTATCCCAGCTCCCCTGCTGAAGCTGTTTGGAGACCTCCCAGGCTAGGCCTTACATAACCAGGAAGGAACCTGTGCTGTCCTTCAAGATAACCAGCTATTTTTAGCTCTGTCATCAGCCAGAAGATTGCCAAGATGCGAGCAGCAGTCCCACAGCACATGGAGCATACGTGGGAATATGCAGCCTCTTCCCTCTGTTCACTTACTTGGCCTTTACCAGGATTCTCCTTTGGAATAAGCAAGGAAACCACCGGTCCGTACTTCTGACACTCCTCCCTTATGTCTTCCAGGATATCTGAGAAAGAAAAGAGCTGGTTGTCTTTCGCGTCACAAACTAGGATGAACCAAGAAACAAATGAAGACCAGATGAACACACCGAGAACATTCAGTCAACAGATAGTCTTTTCCTCTCAATTTAAAATAAACAATCGAGAGGTGACACGGTAGAAGCTGACACCGCTTAACGGCCACGTAACAAAACGAAGTGTCCGACCTAAGGCTCAGAAACACAGACGTACAGGCAGTGAATCCCCAACAGCAAGGTCTGGAGCACATGGACAGTCCTCTTTCTTGCCCACAAACCCTGGCCTTCGAGCAGAGAAAACATTTGGGATTTTTTTTGGTTACAGCTCTTGGAGGAGGGGAAACGAAGTAGCTGCCACAAACCTTTCTTTGTGTGAGCAGAACCCAGCCTTTTAAACCCATATTCCCAGAGCTCTCTTTTGCCACTCGCACGGATTTGAGAGCAAGCAGAAATGCAAATTCCACTGACATGCCTTGCCACCTACCATGTATAGTTTTTGCTACAGTTTAAGAACTCCAATGAGATATTTCAGTTCTCTGCTGAGATCTTGGATAAGTTCACTAGCAAACTTTTGAAGATCTCTGCTACTGGGCTCCAGAGTCTCGTGCATGTCCAGCAGAAGCTCAGAGCCACAAATATGTTATGAGGTCTGTGGGTATCTAACCAAAGAATAAAATCAAAATAAACCTTTTTTTTTTTTAAATCTGGGATTCTTTAAGAACTCACTACAATCTCTGCTGTCTCAACCTTTCAGTCTATTCTGTGTTGGTGCAGTTGACCCACTTAGTACCCAATCTCAGCTGAGCAGCTCTTTGCTGTTCTTGCGCCAATTAATTGCTCTTCTGCTCGCTCTCGCATCACCAAAGCCAAACAAAACAGAGTCTGTAAGACACCATTGCTGTATGGCAATTGCACAGCTTGCACCAACCTTCATACTCTTCTTCGCACTGCAGAGAAGCGTCACTTAGAACATTGAGCAGCCTCAGCACAGGCGTGGGGAGCATCACCAAATCTTCGATATGGGGAGCTGTTTGACACCCACAGAATTAGAGAAAAGAAAATAAATCAAAGTGCAAAGGAGCAAAAAAACAGGAAGTTGACTCAATATGCACTATTATACACAAACACTTACTGCTATTTGCAGTACAGTCTTGCTTCTTTCCACTATTACCTGCATTTACAATTGTATCTTCTCCCTGTTTCAAATTTATCTTCACTTGTGCACTTGCATTTACAATTGTATCTTCTCCCTGTTTCCAATTTATCTTCACTTGTGCACTGAGAGACTCTTCCAAAGTGTTCAGTGCACTCTGCCATTACACTGAGACCAGCACTTGAAACTGCTTTTAAACTCACAAAGCTAGCAGAAATTAAGACTAGGGTTATGTCTACTTAGCTCAGATTCAGAAACCGATGCGTGTCAAGTGCTACAACAGTTTAGCAATATATGGAGACACAGGAAGATGAAAGAACTACTCTGCAACCTGCCTCTCCTGTTACTGCTACCAGACAGGCTGAAAACAGGCTGGCCCAGCTTCTGCAATTCCAATTCTTAAGCTGTGCTAAGGCACAACCCTCAGCACTCTCTAGGATACCCTTTCCTTTCCCCCCATTCAGAATCCAACTACAATGCAGTAGTTTTAAGACCAACATATAATCTTGCAACAGAAATGGGGAAAACTATGTAGTTACTTAAGCAATGCAGTGCTACAGAATAGGGCATGGCCACAAGAGGGTGGCCACAAGGTGGGTGAGCAGTGATCCTGTGAACACCTTTACAGGAGCAGAAATAAAGCCCACTGCCACAGGGCGGCTGGCTCTATAAACCAAGCAGCTCCAGAATGGCCTGGAACCAAGCAGAATAGATACTACTGTGGAAGAAGGAAACAGCCAAGGTGGACAGACTAATGGCAGACTATGAGCTATGTCTGAGAGGACACCCAGTCCTCTAGAAACTCAAAGCAGCAGGGACAGTGTCACTTCTTCAAGGACAAAAGCTTGATTTCATGTTCCCGAAAGGGACTGGCAGGCCAGTCATGAATTTGAGACCTGGGAGCCCAACTTTCAGTACTTGGAGAGTGTTAATGTTTTTATTTGTATTGGCAGCTACACTAGCCAAACACAACAGCAGTACCTCACAGTTCTCCCACTACACAGTGACAGAGGGGAGAGAAAAGGGAAAAAAAATGGCTCTAATTCTACAGTTTGAGCCTTCTGACTATGTTCGCAAAGATATCAGGCTATTAGTTCCTTGGAAATACTTTTCCAAGTTAAGCATGCATTATGTATGAGGAGCTCACTTCCTTGCCAGGCACAGACAGAAGATGTTGATTTCATAGTGCAAGAGGAGGTGATAGGCAAGCACACATGCTATAAATTCGAGCAGAGAAAACATTTGGGATTTTTTTTGGTTACAGCTCTTGGAGGAGGGGAAACGAAGTAGCTGCCACAAACCTTTCTTTGTGTGAGCAGAACCCAGCCTTTTAAACCCATATTCCCAGAGCTCTCTTTTGCCACTCGCACGGATTTGAGAGCAAGCAGAAATGCAAATTCCACTGACATGCCTTGCCACCTACCATGTATAGTTTTTGCTACAGTTTAAGAACTCCAATGAGATATTTCAGTTCTCTGCTGAGATCTTGGATAAGTTCACTAGCAAACTTTTGAAGATCTCTGCTACTGGGCTCCAGAGTCTCGTGCATGTCCAGCAGAAGCTCAGAGCCACAAATATGTTATGAGGTCTGTGGGTATCTAACCAAAGAATAAAATCAAAATAAACCTTTTTTTTTTTTAAATCTGGGATTCTTTAAGAACTCACTACAATCTCTGCTGTCTCAACCTTTCAGTCTATTCTGTGTTGGTGCAGTTGACCCACTTAGTACCCAATCTCAGCTGAGCAGCTCTTTGCTGTTCTTGCGCCAATTAATTGCTCTTCTGCTCGCTCTCGCATCACCAAAGCCAAACAAAACAGAGTCTGTAAGACACCATTGCTGTATGGCAATTGCACAGCTTGCACCAACCTTCATACTCTTCTTCGCACTGCAGAGAAGCGTCACTTAGAACATTGAGCAGCCTCAGCACAGGCGTGGGGAGCATCACCAAATCTTCGATATGGGGAGCTGTTTGACACCCACAGAATTAGAGAAAAGAAAATAAATCAAAGTGCAAAGGAGCAAAAAAACAGGAAGTTGACTCAATATGCACTATTATACACAAACACTTACTGCTATTTGCAGTACAGTCTTGCTTCTTTCCACTATTACCTGCATTTACAATTGTATCTTCTCCCTGTTTCAAATTTATCTTCACTTGTGCACTGACTCTTCCAAAGTGTTCAGTGCACTCTGCCATTACACTGAGACCAGCACTTGAAACTGCTTTTAAACTCACAAAGCTAGCAGAAATTAAGACTAGGGTTATGTCTACTTAGCTCAGATTCAGAAACCGATACGTGTCAAGTGCTACAACAGTTTAGCAATATATGGAGACACAGGAAGATGAAAGAACTACTCTGCAACCTGCCTCTCCTGTTACTGCTACCAGACAGGCTGAAAACAGGCTGGCCCAGCTTCTGCAACTCCAATTCTTAAGCTGTGCTAAGGCACAACCCTCAGCACTCTCTAGGATACCCTTTCCTTTCCCCCCATTCAGAATCCAACTACAATGCAGTAGTTTTAAGACCAACATATAATCTTGCAACAGAAATGGGGAAAACTATGTAGTTACTTAAGCAATGCAGTGCTACAGAATAGGGCATGGCCACAAGAGGGGGCCCAGCTTCTGCAATTCCAATTCTTAAGCTGTGCTAAGGCACAAGCCTCAGCACTCTCTAGGATACCCTTTCCTTCCCCCCCGTTCAAAATCCAACTACAATGCAGTTGTTTGAAGATCAACATACAACCTTGCAACAGAAATGGGGAAAACTATGTAGTTTCTTAAACAATGCAGTGCTACAGAATAGGGAATGGCCACAAGGTGGGTGAGCAGTGATCCTGTGAACACCTTTACAGGAGCAGAAATAAAGCCCACTGCCACAGGGCGGCTGGCTCTATAAACCAAGCAGCTCCAGAATGGCCTGGAACCAAGCAGAATAGATACTACTGTGGAAGAAGGAAACAGCCAAGGTGGACAGACTAATGGCAGAATATGAGCTATGTCTGAGAGGACACCCAGTCCTCTAGAAACTCAAAGCAGCAGGGACAGTGTCACTTCTTCAAGGACAAAAGCTTGATTTCATGTTCCCGAAAGGGACTGGCAGGCCAGTCATGAATTTGAGACCTGGGAGCCCAACTTTCAGTACTTGGAGAGTGTTAATGTTTTTATTTGTATTGGCAGCTACACTAGCCAAACACAACAGCAGTACCTCACAGTTCTCCCACTACACAGTGACAGAGGGGAGAGAAAAGGGAAAAAAAATGGCTCTAATTCTACAGTTTGAGCCTTCTGACTATGTTCGCAAAGATATCAGGCTATTAGTTCCTTGGAAATACTTTTCCAAGTTAAGCATGCATTATGTATGAGGAGCTCACTTCCTTGCCAGGCACAGACAGAAGATGTTGATTTCATAGTGCAAGAGGAGGTGATAGGCAAGCACACATGCTATAAATCTCCTCCTGCCTGACATGGAAGAGTCCTTCCTAAAGCATAGAGTACGAAATGCCTTATCAGTCCAGACGATGCCCAGACAGCGCAGAGGGACAGCCCTTTGAAGAAAAGTCTGCATTCAGATAACCAAGCATATTCCAGCTCCTAGCAAACCTCTGGGACCATTCTTCCATAGGACTTCTGGCAACCAAGAGAAAACATCAGATGAACTGGGAACAGAAAGAACATTAAAGTGTTGCCTTGGTCTTATACGCTGCCCTTTCTATTCAAGTAAGTCTGTCCTTCATTTCACAAGTCTTTTTTCAGAGAGGGAGACAAACCAACCCCTAGGACTCAGAGCCACCTGATCTTCCTGTAACCAAGTGACAAATGCATTTCTTGCAATACCCTTCTGCCCAGCCCTTCTGCTCCTCTTCAAAGTGCCAGGTGATACCAACCACACTGACAACACAAAGCCTGCAAGCAGCTCAGGAAAGAAGTTGATGAACTGGAAAGTCAAGACTTGGCTGTAAATGACAAGGAAAGCCATTCTCAGCTGTCTTTGCACTAAACAGAAAAACCGTGTCCAAGTGAAAGACAGTGACAGATCATTTTCTGACTTCCTAGGAAAGAAACAGTAAATGCTTCTTTGTGCAGACAAGCGTTATGTACAAGTTTGGCAAAGAAGAGAACCAGCAATGAGAACGAAGAAAAATTGAAGCTGTTATACCAACTTGTAGCACTAACCACAGAAGCACCTTCCTAGGTACAGTTAGAGGTCTGTGTGTTTAAAACCAGACCAGAAAGCAGTGCCAATATTCTACTCCCTCTGCTCTAAAGCAATACTGGCTGCAAGATTCAGCCATGGAAAGTGGCTTTGATTACAACAGTCCCAGTTTCTGAGATGCAAGAGAAGTCTGAAAACAGGAATGAGTTTGTTACCTTTGCCTAACACACAGGAATGCCAGTATCTTGACATGACCTCAAGAGGCAATACTTAACAACCTTCACTGCAAGGTACACCAAGCAGCTTAAGAAAAGCAGGGCTAAGATTCAAGGGAAAATGCTAGCTCAGCCAGCAGCTGAATACCTGAAGCCTTAACTTATGCTGCAGAAAAGCTGGATGCAGAGCTCTTCATTGGTGTTCCCGAAAGCAGACGAGCTCTGAAGAATGCTCCCGTGATGCTTTTGGAATGGAAAACAGGGAGGGATACTAGCCTAAACAGGGTGGTCCCAGCCATCTTTTGCTGACAGCCTGCAACCCACATAGGGGCGGTCCTAGGGAAACACCACCATTTTATTAAATTGAAGAGAAAGTGCCAGATGAAAATGACAGTGATGTCTGTCTGTGACCTGCCACACAGGCACCAGAAGAGGCAGGCCAGTCACTGCAAAAATGGGCTTATGCCACAAGAACACACTGGGACTATTTGACC
The DNA here is from genome assembly GCF_001431845.1 of Calidris pugnax. Lineage (NCBI taxonomy): Eukaryota > Metazoa > Chordata > Aves > Charadriiformes > Scolopacidae > Calidris > Calidris pugnax. The sequence continues at coordinate 5,158,401 of NW_015090852.1, read as the reverse complement.
TGAGGAAGCAGCAGCAGATGCTACCACCAGCCACTGCCATAGTCGCTCCTATTCCTGGCTTCTGAACTGGGAAACACTTGGCATAAGAAAAACCATCCAGTCACCATCACTAGCAGTGCGCTCTTCAAAAGCGCCTTAATGGTCACAGTATTAGGTAAACACCTTGGCTATTTCTATCCCCTCAGATGCACGTTGCTGCCAATACACTCTTGGTCAGTTTGATCTGGGCAGAATTTAATGGGAGTCCAACCAGGGAAAAGCGACAGCCTGCAGGGCTAGAGGGGCACTGAGAGCACTGGCATCGCTGCAGACCCCCTGCTGTGGTACCCCAGAGGGCTGGTGAGTGCCACAAAGTGCAAAGGAGCAGCAACGAGGCCAGAACCAGAAACACCACAATTTAACTGTGCTCTGTGCTGCTTCCAGTACATGCTGAGAAAGCCATGAGCAGGGACGACGTGCACAGCTTACCAAAGGGAATGCTGAAGAATGGGCTGCATAAAGCCTTCTCAGCGGAGGCTCGCTTTCCTTGGTCACAATGAAGCATGCTGTAAGAAAAGACACCCTTATGATCTTGCCTGTGACATTCCTGCATCGACAAATTCAACTCAGGCTGGAAGCCAGTACAGAGGAATACCCTGTCTTTGGGGTGTGTATGGTACAAAGAGAAAAGTGAGAAGCACATCTTCCAATTCACAGCTGAAGCACACCAGAAGGACTCCCTGAAAGCATTTTGGGTAGGTTTTCCTTCTTGATGTCTCTCAGCCCCAAATGATGGACGTTGCCCACTTAAAAGTTCACAAGGAACATGACATGGTCCAGCTCCATCTCCCCAGGCCATTCAGCCCACGTCTCAGGCACACGTGCAGTCTCAAAATGATCACACTCCAAGGAGATCCCACATCTTTCCACAAATGGGACTCAAAGCAGCTAACAGCCCAGAGCTTGCCTGAGGACATCCCCTACTCAGCTTTACCAGTGGCTCCTGATGCTATTTCTGCCAAGTTGCGTCCTCATTCACTCTGTAGCCTCAGAGCAGAGTCACAGGACAGCGAAAACACTTGGCAGACCTTTCAGCAGAGAGCTGCACAGGAGCATTTGAATCTTGACAGCAATGGAGAAGCAGCACTGTCTGCCCCCTTCCCTCATTTCTGACAACACTCTCCTGGGGCACCAAAGTCTCCAGTTTTCTCCAAATATAACCTCATTGGCAGGAGGTGCAAAGCCCCGAAACAGCAAATGATTAACATCATGATTGATATTCTTTATGTGCTTACTCCAAACTGTGCCAAAATCAGAGGAGCTGAAGCATCTTTGCTCTTGCTTGCACTTGTTACTAAAACAGTGGCAGGGAGATTTAAAAAAACAAAGTCTTAGGTGTGGGCTCTAAGTTACTAAGAACGAAGCACAAGACTTTACAGATCACATCTTTATGCAACAGTTAGTAAATATGGTAAAATACCTTTTGATAAGGTCTCTGAGGTGATAAGTTGGAATGGCTGAATTAACCACCCCTTCACTGGCAAATATGCGATCAATGATGGCAGAACTATTTGTCTGGAAAGAAAAAGAAACAGTGCTTAGGGAGTGGGGAAAAAAAAAAAAAGACCAGGACAAAGCTTGCAATGTCCCATCATTTTCTGGACTGGATGCAGAGGGTACTGTGAGAGATCCCCGATGTCACACCTCACACATTAAAACCAGCAGGCCCATATCAGATGAAGTTTTTTTCCCATTTGCCTGTGCAAAATCCGGAAATTTCCATGTGCAGGTAAATTTGCTGTTACTGTGGACATTATGATGCTGAAAGGATACTCTTACCGGGAGGGGGGACACAAAACAAAATTATTTCATACAGAACAGGGGACAAAGACAGGCTCCAGGCTCACAACATAAAGCCGCCTTCTTGTTTTCTCAGGATATAGACTTATGAAAAGATCCCAAATTAGAGCTAACATTAGACTAAAACCAGCAAATAACTCCAGTCATTGTGCTGCTGAACTAGCTGGCAGCCATCAGCCATCCATTTCGTTCTTCCTTTTGTGCCACACTACAGCCAGTGTAGCTCACCTCCCACATCACAGCAAAACACAGGTTCCAAACACAGACTCCTGGAACCCTCACTTTCAGTAACCTGAACACAGGCCGCATTCAGACACGCCAGTCCCACAGGGAAGGTGGGTCTTTAAGGCTCTGGAACCTTAACTCTTAAGGTAATAGGATTAGACAAACATCCTGGAAGCACTCTCTAGTTGTCAGGTGCTACCTCACAAATCCAGGTTATGAACAAGGAGGAGGAGGACTCATTTGGTACAAGCAAGAACGCCCACAGCAGCTCTCACTCACCTTCCATTCCTGAGATTGGACTGTATGTTTCAGTTTCATTCCTGAGAACATCTCCAGTAAAACAATTCCCAGACTCCACAGATCCACCGCAGAGGTGCACTCCGTCTCACTCTGGAGCCCTGCCTGTGCCAGGCAGTTCTGCAGTTCTGCCTCTGGAGCCCGATACCCGTCTGTTTGAATATATTTCACATCCTACAGAAGATCAAACACACAGAAAAAGTTAACTTTCTGGATTCAGGTTCTCCACTCTATCCTTAAATCAGTTCACAGACGTCCTTCCAAATGGGTCACCAAAATACTATTGCTAAATTGACAGAAAGCATTGTACAGCCAGACACGTTAGGCAGGCAGTTCAACTCGCTGCGCTGCTGTGCTGATGAGGAAAAAACCAAGACTGTCTGGAAGAGAAAACACCTCCCAGCATAATAGGAGGCATCCCACTAACACCTGATCTCTTTGAAAGACAGCCCTGCTGGGAAGAAGAGGCTGGATGTCACTGCGGACCGGCCCATTAACCTCTCAACAGCGCAGAAGATGCTAGAAGTTTCAGGATAAGGGTTGAACACCCACGATCTCCTCCCACGTTGGCTGCATGAGAGCCCAAACAGCCCGGTCTGAGCAGTGAGGAGCAGTAACAGCTGCCATTATTCAAGTACTGATGTTCCCTGGAACAAAACGTTAAAAGAACGAAGCAGGCACCTAACGCTCAGACAAGGAAATTATCAAAGGCGCTTCCCACGCACCTCTTCCTTCTCCCCCTCGCAGCCAAAAGTGCTGCAGCAACCAACACCTGCCACGGCTGGCAGAGCAAAATAAAATGCCCACACGCTGCCTGCTTAAAAGAAAACAGGAAATTAAAGAATCACACAACTGCTGGTTGGAGGGGCTGCTCTGAAGGTCTCCAGTCCAGCCTCCTGCTCGCAGACATGACCCCACCAGTCAGCTGTGGCTTTGTCGAGCCAAGTCTTGCAAGTGTCCACAGACAAACTGCATGCTGCATCTTCCTAACATGGGAGGGCTCAGCTTAGACACACTGATGTGACACGGGGAATGACAGAAGAATATGCAAGCCTACTTCCTGGAGAAGGTGCAGGAAGGGGAATTCTTAGCAGGAGCATATATTCAAACCAAAATTATGTGGTTCCGTTCTCTGATTGAAAACGAAGTTTACAGAAACCACTTTCAGGCAACAGAGCTCAAAAGTGTTTTATGAACTTAAAAAAAAATATTGATACACAAATTGCTTATCAGCATCTCTCCTCCTATCAGCAAAGACCAGAACCTCCACCATGGCAAAAGTAGCAATTTAGCAGCCCCACCAGACAACATTTAGAGATAGAGAAAACACCGTGGCCAATGCCACAAGAAAAAAGAGCGAGATGAAATTTCACTCCTACCATCTAGAGCATTTTGAGAGGTGTAGGTGGCTGAGACCTTGCTCTATGTACAGCCATTCTCTGTTAAACAGTAACGGCAGGAAAAGTTATGCAAGGACAAGCTCGGCAGAGCTGTCACAAATAAAAGTCTTGACTCAGATAAGGAAATCATGCACGTATGCTGCTGCCCAAGGCAGGGGTGGTAAAGGGAAGCCAATACCCAGTGCACATTCAAAGTACGGTCAGAAGGTTCACCAATATAAGCCAGCATATTTCCGAGAAGGGGCAAAGGAAACTCAGCCCAAAGAAAGCAGATTGAAAGGAATCACAGAAGTAAATAAAACACCTGATCAGCTGAGGCAACTCACAGAGCAAGCAGCAAAACACAAACCTGAATTAAAAAAAAAATATCTGCATTAGACACAGGACACCAGGAGAATGTTTTTTGCTGATAGACAGCAACAGATTACCAGCACAAACCAGCCTTCAGCCAAGAATGTGGGAAAACTGAACAACAACATGGAGGAGTTACGAAGTACAAATATTAAAAACAGCTCCTGTACCAAAGAATTCAGAGACAGGTCACCCACACAATCCTCTGGTATTCACAGATCAGTGGGCTGTACCATCATTACCAGGTAAAGCAGTAAAAAAAGTACGTGAATTTAAAACCTGTACATGAGTGGAGTGCATGGAGTAGGGATAGGCCAGGACAATGCTCAGAAAAAGCATAGCTCGTTTACTAGACTTACTGCCCATCACCCAGTGATTAAAAGGCAAATTTGTTAAGAGGCTATCTGATGAAAAAGCCTCACTAATAACCCCTCGAAGCCTGTTACTGAGAAAGGGAGTGGTGAAAGGAAGATCTATCCACCCAACAGCAGAACCTCCTGAGGCTCTCATCAGGCTCATCATGAGGCTTTCATCAGAGATCATGGAAGAGATTAAGGGTAAGGACAAATGTACAAAACCCAGTACCACCAAAACAAAGAAGGGACAGCATGAAGAGGGACAGAAAGCCCAGCAAACAGGAAAAGTAAAACAGGCAGAGATCTGTGTCAGTAAAGAATCGACACTGCCTACCCACAACCAGCGTATGGGCTTTCATCAACACAATAACATGGGAAAGAAACATCCAGACTTCCTGAAAAAGGGAAACTGCTATAAAAAGGGTGAAAGTAAAGACAAGCACAATGACACTGCCAGAGATAATACAATTTACTTGGGAGGCTGGGTGAAAGTAAAGACAAGCACAATGACACTGCCAGAGATAATGCAATTTACTTGGGATGGTGAAGCATGGATTATGACTAAGTACGATAAGGGATGATAAAAGGAAATTCTTCACGTCTGGGTGCTCCCACTTGTCTGGCCACATAAAAACTAGCAAACTTTTCAGGAAGTTGAGACACTACTTTTTTCAGTGCATCATTAACTTTGGAATTCGTGGTCATATACAGCACAAAGGCTAAGACATTAACAGAAACCAGAGACATGCAAGGAGAATGGGAACACAAGCTTCTGTTTCTGGGGCCAGACAACATTTTAGCCTTTTCCAGGAAACCCTCAGCACCAGCTCAGCTACCACTCTCAGCAGGTCACGTCAACTCCTACAGCTGAAAACATCACAGACCCACACAACTCAACACAGAGCCAATTGTTTCAAGAGCAGCACGTTCCAAACCTGATTCCCCTCTTTGAAGCTAAGTCCAAAGTCAATGAGCTTAAAGCACTCCTCCTCCGCGCTCCACAGGATGTTGCGTGGCTTGAGGTCTGCGTGCACGTAGCCTTTGTGGTGCAGGAAAGCCAGGGCTTCAAGAACATCTCGGGCGCAGTGCTGGATCATCCACATGGAGCAGCCCTGGTTGCTGGAGTGCAGCAGCAGCTCGGACACACTGATGTCCAGCAGCTCCAGCAGGAGACAGCGAGACGGGCCATTTGCAGAGTAGTGGTTGGTGAACACGCCGTACAGCGTCACTACGGTGAGACACAGTGACAGGTATTGGTAACGAGCAATTAGACAGTCATCACGCCCCACTACTGCCCAGAAGACCACAAAAGCTGCAGGAGACAGCTCATCTCTGTGTGATCATCACAGCACCATCAGTGTGACGTTCAGAGAGACGGACATCCAAACTCGAGAGGGAAGCAGCATGGGAAAACCAGCCATGTCATCCCCACAGCCTTTAGAGGACAGGCTGGTCTCACAACACACAGCCAGGCTCTGCTAAAGTGATAGCACTGGGCGCTCCTGCTCAGAAGGAAAATCTCCAGGACGTGGACAAGCAGGTCCCGGTGGGTAAAATGGAGATAGTACCACTCTTTTGGGGACACGTCAATCTCTTCCCGTGACAAACCTAGCACAGTAGGAAACCGAGCTCGCTCTGGGCATCTGGCGGGCTTCCAGCAGCCGCCTCTGACGCTCAGGCTTCCTCCCTTCCCAAGCTCATTCCCACCCACGCAGGCAGCCCAGGGGGTCCTGTCAGAGCCACCCAGGCTGGTGGGCATGCAGACACCTCCTCACCGCTGCCCCGTAGGCAGCACGGCTCCTGCTGGGGTGGCTCCACCAGCCCTGCCCAACAGAGGACATAGGGGTGCCCTGCCTGGGGTGACCTCCCCTGCCCACCAAGGGGGTGACCCCAGCTCCTCCCTGCCCCTTCCCACCCTGGGCAGGTGCCCAACCTGACAAAGGGGTGGGTTACTCAGCCCTGCCTGCCCCGGGGGGGTACCGGGAAGCACCCGCTGCTGCAGGGATGCTGCTTTGGGGTGCCCAGGCTGGGGACCCTCAAACCTGCCAACCCAGGGGTGCCGACCCAAGGGGGCACGCTGGTCTGGGGGTCTCTAGCCCTGCCAGCGGGGGTCAGTTTCGGGGCGAGGGAACCCCTATTCCCAAAGGAGTTGGGGATACCGCGCCTGGCTGGGGATGCGGAGACACCAGTTCGCCCTGGGAGGGGGGTTGGATGGATACCCCGGGGGAGAGAGGGTGTCTGCGGGGCTGCTCAAGAAGGGGCCCGTTCGGGGAGCGGGGGGTACAGGGGGGTGCCCAGGCTGGAGGACAGGCCGGGGGAGGGG
>NW_015090852.1:5099394-5151375 GCF_001431845.1 Calidris pugnax | reverse complement strand
CCGCCATGACACCGGAAACGGGGCGGGCCGGCGGAGGTCCCGCCCGGTGGCCCCTCCCCTCCCGCCGCGCCGGGCGGAGCCGGGGGCGGGGCGGGCGCAGTGCGGGGCTCGTGGGCCCTCAGCCCGGGAGGCGGCGGGGTTCTGTCCCCTCAAACCCCCGGGGGTTCCCCCTCAGAGCTGGAGGGTTCCTGTCCCCTCAGCCCGGGAGGCAGCGGGGTCCTGTCCCCTCAAACCCCCGGGGGTTCCCTCCCCTCAGAGCTGGAGGGTTCCTGTCCCCTCAGCCCGGGAAGCAGCGGGGACCTGTCCCCTCAGACCTGGAGCTGGCGGGTTCTGTCCCCTCAACCCGGGAACTGGTGGGGTCCCGTCCCTGCAGCCCTGGCCCCCCCGGGGTCCCATCACCTCAACACCCCCGGGGTCCCATCACCTTGACACCCCTGGGGTCCTGTCCCCTCAGCCCAGGAACTGGCGGGGTCCCATCTTCTCAGTCCGGGAGGCAGCGGGGTCCCATCACCTCAACACCCCTTGGGTCCCGTCCCCTCAGCCTGGGAGCTGGTGGGGTCCCATCCCCTCAGTCCAGGCACTGGCAGCAGGTCCTGTCCTCTCAGCCCTGGCACCAGCCGGGTGTCCCAGCCCCTCAGCACCAAGCACACAGCAGGGCAGCCATGTCACCCTCTCGGCCTGGGCACTGCCAAATTCCCCCAACACCTCCTGGCTCCCCATGGCCATGCCTCTGGGCCTGGCTCCTGGGTGGGAGTGCCCTTTGCAGGTGTCAGGCCTCTGGTGGCGTTTTTGGGGGACATTTCTCTTAACCCTGTGACTTTAACATGCAGATCCCGTCATCCTATGTGATCACCCCAGCAAGCCCGGCGCTGGAGGGCAGCTTTCCCTGTCCCCCCTCAGCTGCACGGGGCTGCAGAGCAGAGGAATGAGACCTCTGCAGGAGGTCCGGATGCAGGAGCATCCAGAAGGTCCCCAGCCTCATCAGGGGGCTTCAGGGCTATGCCGAGCTGGTGGAGATGTTCCCCTCCCATCAAGGGACTGCTACGTGTCAGTGGCTAAAAAAAGAAAACAAAAATTTATTGTGCAATCTGCATCTTTTGTCCCAAACTACGCACACGCCCTAGACAACATAAATAGTGGGACTGGACCAGCAGCGAGGTTCCAGCAGCAGGGCTGGAAGATGCTGGTTCCTCAAAGAGGGTCTACGAGCCCTTATTTCCATCAACGTATACAATGCAGTGTAGGTCTGGGCAGCATATACATATACATACTCATATAGATTTCCACTTGTGGGGTGGCACCGGGCGTGCACAGCATCATCACATTATAGACAGGGTGTGTTATACCTCAGCAACAACCGCCAGCTGGCCATGGGCTCTGCAGAGCTCTGATGTCTCCTTCACTCTCCACTGGGGCCTCCCCCATGGCCAAGTGCTGCAGCCATGGCACTTGCCATGCCCATGTGCAAGGAGGGACGGTGGCTGCCCCCAGGGCAAAGGGATCTCTCAGGCCCGTGGCCCCCTTCCTTCGGCAAGACCGTAGTGTGGTGGAAGACATTTCTTCAGCCTGACTGCCCTGTGTGGCCCAGGAGGAGCTGTGAGCAGAGGTGCCCCATCCATGAGGCCCTAGGTTCCTGCAGGCCAAAACTGGTCTTTGGAGCTTTTCCTCTCAAAAACACTTTTGCAGTGAGGATGCACACAAAAGCTCTAAGCAAAGTGCCATCTCACAGCTGCTTCCTTTCACCAGCCCAGGGGTCCACAGGCTGGCTAACCTCTCCCATAATTCATAGGGAAACAATCACAGAGCTGTATCAGGACCATGTGGCTTCTTGTGTCCCATCTCACGAAGACATCACCATCTGGCCCACATAGGGTGGCCTGCCTGGGCAGATCAGTCTGGTCCTGGTGGCTGAGGTGAGACCAGGAAACAAGTGGAAGCTGTAGGGGATCTCATGGGGAGCTTGACTCCCTGCCAGAGCTCACTGGCCAGCAGCTGTGTAGCCCCATGCATCCAGCCCTGCTCCCTACCAGAGCCCATGCCACAAGTGGGTCTCCTGTGGCTGGGGCTCCGCTGCAAAGAGAGATGGCACTGGGAGGACTAACACAAGGGGTTGGCACCTGGAGAAGGCCTTGGGGGACATCTGCCATCCCAGTTCCCTGGCACAGGGCACTAGGGCTGGGGGAACCTGCTGGTACACCAGGACAGGGTATCTCAGCAAGCATATGATGTAAGCTGGGACGTGCTCCAGGCTGGGGCAGCCAGCCCAGATGTGTGGAACGATAGGAGATACTTGTGGGACACACACCCCAGCACAGCTGACAGGGCTGGGGGCAACCTGGCATTTCTGCACCCATGCATGAGGACCCAGACTGCTGAGAAAGCCCACCCTCGGTCCCCAGCACAGTGTGGCCCACGGCTGCAGGATGGTGGCACCTTGGCAGTGTGAGAGCTTTGCAATGATGGGTAAACGGACTTGGGATGAGGTTGCAGAAGCCGTGGCAGGACAGGCCATTCCCCTCCTGGGAATCTGGGGAGAAATGTGGTGTAATGGCTCCCCACACCCCATGCTAGGGCAGCAATTGCTCCTACCACCCTGGGGTTACCCCCTCTTCAAAATAATGACCCCAAAACCGGCAAGTGGCAGTGAGAGACATGTTTGGGAGAGCCAGCCCCCATGGTGCCCCCACCACGGCTCCCCCACTGCTACTCAAAGGACAGCAGGTCAGGATGGGGCCCATCCACCTCCCGTCCCGAGGTGCATGGCTCCGGTCGCCCTGTGCTCCCTGGCGGCTCAGGCTCCAGCCCTTGTCTCCGGGAAGGCTTCTCCATGTGAGGTGAGGTCTCGGTGGCCCTCTCGCCTGCTCGCCACTGGCCCTCCAGGCTGCCCTTATGGATGAGGTCGGGCACAGGGAGGGCAGTGGTGGGCTGGTCACCGCTTGGCTCTGGGGTGCCGGTGATGGTGGGGACCTCAGGGCCTTCTGGAGGGGATGGGTCCCTTGTCCCTGGCCACTCCTCTGCAGGGTCAGGGTGGGCTGTGGGCAGTTCAGGGGGCTCCTCCGTGCTGCTCCTTGGGCTGGATCCTGCCGGCTGTGGTGCGATGAGCATGTCCTGCGGGGTCTTCAGGGCACGTGGTGTCCGCTTCTTGGTGATGGGGGGTGGGGGGTCCAGCCGGGGAAAGGTGTCCAGCCCCACAGCCCTGCAAGCACAGAGGAGCAGTGACATACAGCCCCGTGCCGGCACCCTTCCAGTCTGCACCAATGGCCCCACCACAGGGTGCACACTATGGGGACACTCACCCATCCTCGCTGCCCGGCTGTCCTGTGCCCAGTATCGCCCCGGCACTGGCATTCACCTCCATCACCCCCACGCCGGGGAGCCCGGCCGGCTCCTTGCGGCGCAGGAGGTCATTCATCTTGGCCCCCACAGCCTTGCCCAGATTGCGGAGGTGCTGGCTGCCGGCAGGACGGGAGGACTGCAGCGGGGCACCCGCCACGGTGGGGACATGCTGTGGCCGTGGGGTGGGTGCCGTACTGGCGCTGGCGTTCTCAAACATGCTCTGGTCCACTGGAGGGGGAAAGGGAACAGAGAAGGGGGCGTGAGCCGGGCTGGAGGAGGGACCCCAGAAGGGACAGCATGTCCCAGAGCTGCCTGCCAGCTCCCAACCCAGCAGCATGGGGACACAATTTAGGGGACAGGGAGCTCCTACAGCCCGGCCATGCTATGCCAGGGCTGTGCAGAGCAGTGCATGTGGTGGGGACAGCACGGGGCAAGACGGGGTAGCAGTGAGCCCAGGTGTCATGGTTTCAGCTGGGATGGAGTTAACTTTCCTGCTAGCTGCTGGTGTGGGGCAATGTTTTGGATTCGGGATGAGAGTGGTGCTGATAAGTGCCCTAATGTTTTCAGTTGTCCCTAAGATCTCAAGGCCTTTTCTGCTCCTCACACCGCCCCACCAGCGGGTAGGCTGGGGAAGGGGCACAAAAAGTTGGGAGGAGACACAGCCAGGACAGCTGACCCCAATGGACCAAAGGGATATTCCGTACCATTCCATGTCATGCTCAGTATATAAAGCTGGGGGAAGAAGAGGGAAAGGGAGATGTTTAGAGTTACAGAGTTTGTCTTCCCAAGTAACCATTTGGCTGCCGGCAGGACGGGAGGACTGCAGCGGGGCACCCGCCACGGTGGGGACATGCTGTGGCCGTGGGGTGGGTGCCGTACTGGCGCTGGCGTTCTCAAACATGCTCTGGTCCACTGGAGGGGGAAAGGGAACAGAGAAGGAGGCGTGAACCAGGCTGGAGGAGGGACCCCAGCAGAGTAGTGCACGTGGTGGGGACAGCACGGGGCAAGATGTGGTAGCAGTGAGCCCAGGTGTCATGGTTTCAGCTGGGATGGAGTTAACTTTCCTGCTAGCTGCTGGTGTGGGGCAATGTTTTGGATTCGGGATGAGAGTGGTGCTGATAAGTGCCCTAATGTTTTCAGTTGTCCCTAAGATCTCAAGGCCTTTTCTGCTCCTCACACCGCCCCACCAGCGGGTAGGCTGGGGAAGGGGCACAAAAAGTTGGGAGGAGACACAGCCAGGACAGCTGACCCCAATGGACCAAAGGGATATTCCGTACCATTCCATGTCATGCTCAGTATATAAAGCTGGGGGAAGAAGAGGGAAAGGGAGATGTTTAGAGTTACAGAGTTTGTCTTCCCAAGTAACCATTACGTGTGATGGAGCCCAGCTTTCCTGGAGATGGCTGAACACCTGCCTGCCGATGGGAGGCAGGAAAAGAATTCCTTGTTTTGCTTTGCTTGTGTGCATGGCTTTTGCTCTATCTATTAAACTGTCTTTGTGCCAACCCATGAGTTTTTTGTCTTACTCTTCTGGTTCTCTCCCCCTTCCCAACCGGGGGCAGTGAGCGAGTGGCTGCGTGGTGCTAGTTGCTGGCTGGGGTCACACCATGACACCGGGGCTCCGTGCTTCCACTGCCAACACACCGACATCTCTTACCTGACACTGAGCAACTTGGGAAGCAGGTTGTGGAAAGAAAGAGAGAGAGAGGATTTACCAAGGGAATGGCAAGGGGACAGTGGACCTGTCCCTTCCACGCTGATGGGTGAGGTGCACTGCTGCCCCCCTGCCCATATCTGCCAGGCTACCTATGGAGACAGGACTTATTTGGAGCCCTTATCAGCCAGACACCCACAAAGCAGGTTCTCTGGGGGCACCCACAGCCTGGGCTCTGCACTGCCCACCCTAGCATGGCTCCCTCTCCAGCCCAAGCTAGCTGTTGCCTTGCATTAGCCAAGCTCCCAAGAGACCCCGAAGGCTGAGCCCACTGCCCAGGAGCATCCTGCTGTGCACCGTACACACGGGTGACATCAGCCCTTTGTGACACCAGCAGATGACGGCATGGGTACCATGGTGCAGGAGCCACACATCAGCTATGCAAGAGTGATGACGAGCTTTGTCCTGCCCTCCATTTCCATTGGGGCCATGCCCCGCAGCACCAAGAAAAGAAGCCCAGAGGCTCTGTGCCCCTTGGGCCCTGCCAGCAGGCCTGCTGCCTGCCAGTTGCAGCCAGGTGAGGGGTGCAGGCAGCCTGTGAGGGGGGCTCCCCCTTACACCCCCTGGGCACGGCCACGGCACTGCTCAGCATCCTGCAGCACTGCAGGCAGACAGGCTGTGGAGGGGGTTAGCTGGACATACCCTCCTGCACGAGCGGGGAAAGGGAACAGGAACACCCACAGCAGTAGGTGCTTTCTGGGGACATAGTCCTGCAGTCACACCCCACCTCTGAGCTACACCAGTTTCTACCCCATGTCTTCCAGCAGGAACCTGTAAAGCTGGGAGTGCTGCCCCCAGGAGTGCCAGCTCAGCCTCCTCGTCACCAACTCTGTGCCTGTGCTGCTCTTCGCGGGACTGCTCCTGTGGGCTGCCGGGTGAGCTTTGTGCCGTGCCAGTGCCTCGGTGCCTGCCAGCATCCCGCATCCATCTCTGTCCCTGCATCCTATGGAGGGAGGGATGGTACCCTCCCTACTGGGGGGGACATACTGGGGCAGAGCCAGCCACCTCTGCATCACATGAAGATGGAGAGGGTCACCAGCATCGCTCCCAATCCCATGGGAAGCCGGGCTCTCGCAGGGACCCCTGACTCACTGCAGACCCTTTCCTCCGCAGCCTCGCCAGGCAGCGAGCACCCTGCCCGCTCCATCTACCGGCCCTGGTTCTCGCCCTACAGCTACTTCATGCATACCCACGGAGCCACCCCGCAGGACCCGAACAGCCTCTCCTACTGCATGCCCTCCCCCACCAAGGAATCTGACGACCCCGATGACCTCTCAGAGATCATCTGCTCTTCCTCTGGCTCCTCGGACAAAACCCAGCCCCCCGAGAGGGACAAGCAGGCCAGGGACACAGCCAGGATCACGGTCCGGGACATCCTCGCTGTTTCCCAGCAGCAGCCGGTGCCCCAGTGTGGCTACCAGTGCATGTCATGCTGCCGCATCTTCCCCACGCTGTGGTCCATGAAGATCCACATCCAGCAGAGCTCCCGGGAGGGCTACAGCTGCAAGGTGTACTACCGCAGGCTCAAGGCCCTGTGGGAGAAGGAGCACAAGGAGCAGGAGGCTTGCAGCCCCCAGGGTGCCTGTGTATCCCCGCCAGCCGGGCAGCCGCCGCGGGAGGGCACTGCTCCATCGCTCCTGCCAGCGGCAAAATAAATTGTTTCAGGAGCAGGAGGCCCTGCCTGCCTGCTGCTCTTGCCTACACAACACTTCCGCCATCCTTTGAGGGAGGCTCTTCCTGATTTCTGCTTTCCCAGCAGTCAAAAGTCTCCTGAGCCCCTGGAAAGCGCTGCTTAGCATCTCTGCATCTCCATGGAGGGCTCTGCAGATGTTGGGAACCCCCGCCACCCTTGAGCTGTCAGGTCAGCCCTGAAACAAGGCTGCCCTGGGCAGGGGCTGAAGAGGAAGGCTGCTACCCCTCCACCCCCAGCAACAATTCAGGGCACCTGGTTCTCACAGGCAGCCCGTGGCTGGCACCACAAGAGGAGGATGCTTAGGTTGGAGGGGGTCTCTGCAAGGCCCGAGGGATGCCACTGCTGGTGCTGGCTCCCAATGTGGAAGGGGAGAGAAGTACAGAAAGAGAGAGTCAGCGAGAAGGAAGAGACAACAGAGAGCCTTGAGAAATAGAAAGATTTATTTAGCAAAAGCCAGTCGAGTAATGACAACACCCAAGGGTTAAGTGCACTTACATTGACAGATTGGTTTCCCAGATAGATTGAGTCAACAGTTAGTAACACGACAGTTGTAGGAAAAGAAAGGACAAAAAATATCGCTATAAATCCTCAGTCAAGGTCCATAACAAAAGTGAGAGGCTAGAGAGGTGTTCTCGGAGGCAGCGCTGAGCTAGGAGGACGATCATTTACACATATACACCTGCAGTGCGGCAGGATGCTGGCAGGGTCCCACCTGGCTCTGGCAGCACCCCCTCAGCCCGTGGGGCACCCACCATCATCTGCTGTGGGCAGAGTGCTGGGCAGGAGCCCGGGCCCACAGCTGGTCCCAGCAGCTCCTTGCAGGGCACCGCCTGGGCTGCATGTGTGCAGCAGGGACGGGCAGGAGCGGTGGCATGGGGAGATGGCTCAGCTCTGCCCACTTTCTGAGGCAGACCAGCTTGAGAGAGACCTCCTGCCTGCTGCTTCTCCTCCTGGGCTCTCCCTTCATCTGCCCTATGTGTATGGTTGAGATCCTTCCATCCTCTCTCCTACACAGTCTATCTGCCCACACAGAAATCCCTCTCCGAGGTCACTCATATATCTTTACCCTGCCTGCACCATGTCCTCCACATGCTGCCATCTCCACCTCTCCTTCCTGGCAGGATCAGCCCTTACCCTGTGCCTTCACCTCCAACTGCTGTGAGATGTTGGGGTTCCCAGCAGAGGGGCTGGCACACAGTGGTACAGGACAGGGCTTACGGAGGCATTGGTGGCAAGAGGACAGGAGTACCTGGATCACAATCTGCATCTGCTCCCACTGTGCCCAGTGCAGGGGCTCCCCTGGGCACCAGGCCACTGCTGGGGACCCTGAAACGTGGCCTTCCTTCCCACTAGGACTCTCTAGCTCCTCATAGCATCCAGCCTCCTCTTGTGGTGGAGGGTGCATAGCACAGCTCATACCGACCTTGGGAGCTCACCCACACCTCTGTTCTCAGCAGCCCTCAAGTCCCAAGGGGACCAGGGCAGAAAGAAGCGATGGACCTTCCTCAGCAGCAGGGCTAAGCCCTGGAGGAGAGCAAGAGCTCGTGCCTGGGAGATGCTCCACTAGGGGTTAGGTGCTGGCAGATCTAGCAGAGACAGAGCTGGTGAAGGTGAGAGCAGCAGGGAAGCAACAAAGTGAAGCAGAAGCAGGACAGGAAGGTGGATGGGGAGGAGGAAAACTGAGCCAATCCCCACCTTGTCAAGTGTTTCCAGGGGAGCAGAGGCGACATCAGGACTCTGGTTCATACCCCTTCAGCCGTGGCCTTTTAGAGGCTGCAGCAACAGGCAGCTGATAAATGTGCTTGTGAAAAGAGACAACTTCTGGATCCCTTGGAGGACCCCCACAGATGGCTCAACCACAGATGTCATGAGGTCTGGTGGGGAATCCTGAGATCTTGGATTCACTTTTTTGGAGGGTGCAAACCAGAGATGTGAAAGAGCCAACCTGCAGACACCAGCAGTTCACTCGCCATCAAGGGGTGGCAAGCTTGCCCATCCCTGCACACAGCCAATGCCAACACTGCATCCCCCAGCCCTGGTCCAGGGAAAAAGAATGCTTGGAAATGGTAGGGTTTGTCTATAAAGCAAAGCAGGGAGTTTGTGGTGATGGGGGGTGCAGGGAAGTGCTCGAAAACCTGACTTGAGAGCACCAGAAAGGCTTTGAAACCTGGCAGCCATGCCAAGGAGCCTGTGGACTGAACAACGAGGGGAAGGACACTCCATGTCCCAGTGCTGCGTGCCCTGGCTCCCTGCTCCACGCTAAGCCATGCCTTCCTCTCCACGCTGCGCCCCGGGAGAGGAGTAGGCAGTGACCGCACGCCCTCCACCTGCCTCAGGCAGGGACAATCTCTGGCCTGGAAGTGCCACAAACACCACCACCTTGCCAGGAGCTGCCTGTGCCTGGCTCCCTTGTGCAACCTCATCTAACCCCTTCAGCTCCTTTCCAGGCTCGTCCTTACTATCCCCCGCTGCCTCACCTCTCGCACACCCACACCGACGGTGCACTGTCACCAACCCTAACCACCCCGCTAGCATGGCCCTGGCCTCATCTCCCACCTTCCCCACCACGCAGAATGCCAGACCCCCTGCCAGCAGCTCTGTCCCCACTCACTGCCCCAAGCACTGCCTCCTTGGTCCCCCTTGTCCCTGCTCACTGCCCCGTCCCTGCTCTCTCACTCCCCCAGCAAAAACCTTCATTTGCTTTACGGCTCTCCCCGCTGGAGCACCAGCAGCACTGGCAACTCATGTAGTGTCCGGAAGGGTCCTTTGCTTCTGCCCAACCTCAAAACACAGCTTGCAGGGTGACGGGGACCAGGGGGTAGCACAAGCAGCTGGCAGCTCGCCGTCCCATGCGAAGCGGGGACGCTCCAGCTCAGCACACAAGCCCATGCACACTGGAGCACAGCACGCCCGGCTCACCCCCTCGTCATGGCTCCGTCACCACCTCCGCACACCTCCCGGCCCTGTGCTGGAAGCCCTGCGCTCCCTCCTCCACCCCTTCTCCCTCTGGGCTGTCCCCATCCCTGCCAGCGCCAAGGGGCTATGGCCAGGGTCCACCCCGGCTCCGGCGGGTCCCCGCTGCTCTGCACCACCTCCTGCCGACCCCTACACCGCGATCTCATCCTCCAGGCTGTCACCCAGGTCCTGCCTGGACTGGACGTGGAGCAGGCGCGGCGGTTCCTCCTGGGACCAGGAGTCCCGCTCCTCGCTCTCGTCCGTGTTGGACTCGTACTCGGAGGCGATGCCCGACTCGCGGAATTTGATGAGCTCCAGGCTGCCCAGCGCCGGCTCCGGGGCGGGCTGCCCCGAGTCCGGCAGGAAGCGGTAGCATTCCAGCTTCACCAGACAGTCGTTCCTACCTATGGGGCTGCCCAGGCCACTGGGGAAGCCCGAGCCAGGGCCCAGCGACGGTGGGTGGGTGTCCTCGGGTTGTGGGGTGGTCGGGTCGCAGAGGACGGGGAGGACGTTGGAGCGGAAGGTGATCTCCAGCAGACTGTCCTGGGAGCCTGCTGCAAGAGAAAGGCACGGCTGAGGGGCAGGCAGTGCCACCCTGGCTTCAACTCTGGCCATCCCTGCTCCTCCACCAGGCTGCAGACCGGCCAGAAGAGGATGGTCTGGGGCCATTTAGGTGTCAACCTCTCCACCCTCCCCACCATTTAGAGGAGGCCACTCGGTGCTACTGGTGTCAGAAGCTGCTGTTGGCCAGCAAAGGAGGATGAAAAGTTATCTGTCTCCCAGCCCAGCTCCTTTAGGGAGCTGACAGCCATATCTGCTGGAGAGGAAGGTCAAGGAGGGGCTCTTGGGGAGGTAAGGAGTTGGCCTAAACCACGCAACCAGCTAGGAAACCAGGCACACAGCAGATGAGAGTATGTGACTGCTTGTCCATATAGCCCTCCCCAAGCCCCTTCCCGCGCTGGATGCAAGCGCCCTGCTGCACACACAAGCCAGGCCAGAAGGACACTAACATTCCCCTACACAAAACCGCTGGAAATGCACAAATTCCCCCAAGAGAAACACCCACACTCGTGTCCTCCACAGACCCGGCTAGCTGCGAGGGGAGAAGGAGGGTCAGGAGCACTTACTGGTGTTGTTCCCCGCCAGCTTCAGCTCCAGCTCCTGCACCTGTTTGACCAGGAGCGAGATGTGCTGCAGCAAGTCCTTGTTCTGGAGCAGGAGCTGGTGCACGCGAGCCTGGGCCTCCAGCCGCGCCGCCGCCTCTGCAGCCAGCTGGTCCTTCAGCAAGTGGACCTGTGTGACAGGAGAAGAGTGGGTGAACGCACGGGAGGTGCTGCTCGAGGGCTGAGAGCTTCAACTCCAGCCATCCCTGCTCCTTCACCAGGGCTCAGCAGCATCCCAACAAATGATTCCACAAAGAAGCTGTTGGAGAGTGGGGGCAGGTGGCAGCGTCGCACCAGGGCATGCTCAGCAATGATGACATCTCTGATGGAAGTGACTGAGGCAAAGGGAGGCAGCGCTAACCAAACTCTTTGAGACCTTATTGCTCTCTATAACTACCTGAAAGGAGGTTGTAGAGAGGTGGGGGTCGGTCTCTTCTCCCAAGTCACAGGCGACAGGATGAGAGGAAATGGCCTCAAGTTACGCCAGGGGAGGTTCAGGCTGGATATTAGGAAAAATTTTTTCACTGAAAGGGTTATCAGACATTGGAATGGGCTGCCCAGGGAGGTGGTTGAGGCACCATCCCTGGAGGTGTTCAAAAGACAGGTTGATGTAGTGCTGGGAGGTATGGTTTAGTGATGGTGATGCTTCTTGTTTGTTGTGCGGGTGTCTATTTTTGTCAGTTAGGTTGACGGTTGGACAAGATGATCTTTAAGGTCCCTTCCAACCTAGAAGATTCTGTGATTCTGTTGGTCATACACGCCACGAACACATGAGGAAAGGGTAGCCCAGGAGGAATCCAGATGGATGCGGAAGAGAAGACACGCTCAACTGACTAGATGGTGCTGCTGGTGCACCGGGCGCAGACGTGCGCTGGCCCTGGCCGAGCTGTCTTTCTGGGCAGATTTCCCAGAAACACTGTTTTGCACGAGGCAGGGTCCTGCCATCGGCGTCTGTCACTAGCAGGGGCTAGTGACATCAGAGCTGCCCCAGAGCTGCAGCCAGCTCCGGCAGTGACAGGCATGACACACCTGGAGCAACACAGATGGCAGAGTGCTGTCAAGACATGGTGGCTCTGGGGACATGAGCTGGCTGCTCATTCTGGCCCTGGGAAGCAATGCCTGGCCGTCCGTTAGCCCATGGGAGTCCACGGATAAGAATTCCATTAGTTTTCACATAACTACCCATAGGTAAGCATCTATATAGCACTGGCACCACATCACAGCGAGGGTGGGATGCTGCTGGGCGAGTCCTTGCCCACGGACAGTGGAAGCAGCTCTCTGCTCTGAGATAGAGCAAGGAGAGACCCAGGGGTGCATTCCGGCCAAATGGACAGCAGTGCGGAGCCACCAGGAGCCACATGGACTCAGCACCCCCTCCTGCCACCCACCCATGGCTCCTACAAGTGCTCCTCTCTCCAGCAAAGGCTGAGCCAGCCAGGCTCTTGAGGAACCATGGATTTAATGCAAAAACAATCCAAACCCTAAAACCAAAAATAAACCAAACCAAACTCAAACAAACTCACCCCCCCACATAAAACAACAACAAAAAAACCCAACAAAAAAAGGAAGTTTTACCTTCGCCTAGAAAACATGACCTTGGGGAAGAGCTCTGTGTAGCCTGCCAAAGCTGGGAACTGCTGCTGCAGCTGCAGGGCCCCAAAAGCAGCACAGCTGGGGTCCACCTGCCCTCCTGGATGGGTACCAGGAGGCAGTGCTGGTTCTGCTGACAGGCAAGTGCCTGCTTTGTCCTGTGCTGCCTGGACGCAGCCAGCAAGGCGGCAGGGCAGTGCCCTTGGTGAGACAGAGTTGAAGCACAGCAAGCTCGGGGGGTGCCAGGACACCAGCAAAGGGGCTGGGACATGAAGCCAGACCAAGGGCAAGGGGATGCAATACTTTAACCCCTGAGCAGGCAGCATAGAGTCCTTCTGGTCTGCCTGCAGGCCCCCAGACAGGTGAGACACCCCACACCACTGCTGTGGGAGCCACAGTCACCTCCCTTGGGCTGCTGGCAGTGGGGCACAGCAGCATGGTGGGACTGGGACCCTCTGCTGACCACTGGTGGGTGAAGCAGAGGCCTCGAGCTCAGCTTGCAGAGGTGGCATCGCAATTAAATGCTAAGCAGGTGCCAAAGCTTGCTGCTGGCAGCATCAGTCTGGAAGTCATCCTTCCTTGCAGACAGCAGCTGTCTCCACAACAGGTGCCTGCAGCAGGGTCCACGTGATGCTCTGCTGATGCCAGAAGATGTGAGCAGAGCTGAAACATCATGTCTTGCAGAAGGGCAGTGGCTCATGCCACCAAGCCTCCGGGGGACAAGACCCCGGAGGGACTTCTCGCCTTAATCCAAGAGAAGGAACTTTCACAGGTATCTGGGACCATCTTACAAAAGTGAGTCTCTGGTCAATAAGGGAATTAAATGGCATTTCATTCTCAGCCAAGTAATTACAGACCGAGACAATTACAGGATGGTCCCTGTGGCTATAGACCCAGCACTGATCCTGGATGGCACAATGGATCTCCCAGCTTTGTTAGTAAAGAATTAAGCCTGAGCCCATCACCACATGTTCAGAGACAAACTGGCTCGGTACTTCTAGAGAGAAGACAACAAGTGCCATTGACAGAGGTGTGATGTAATGCATTCAGTCATCTGAAAGGCATTTGACATGATAGGGCCCAACTTTTTCATTAATAAATTACAATGATACAAAATCACCACAGCGCACGCTGAAGGGATTAGAGAGCAGCTAAGTGACAGCTCCTGGGACAAGAACCATCCTGGGGTGGGCAGAAGTCCAGACCAAGGCGTCAGCCCTTGGAGACACAGCGATGAGGCCACTGGCTGCCATCCCAGGAGTCAGCCAAGAAATAGTGCTACACTATTTCAGATTATTATTTTTTTTTAAATCTGGAAGTAGGAAGAAAAAGAAATCGCCACTGCAAGGCTCTGCAGGTACACAGAGACTGGGAACTACTGGAGATGAGCAGTCCCTACCGCAGAAGGACCTGGCTTTGCCTGGCAAGCTTTGGCTGTAGCAACACTATACTTGGGCAGACATAAAAGATCCCCTGAGGATGTAGGTCCCTCTTCCACAGAAGAAAGCAACTTTGCTGAGCCCTGTGACCCCAGAAGGCATGTGGGCTCTTGGGGCAGCAGCTCGGCCAGAAGGACCGATACTGATTTTCTGATGTGTGAATGGAAAAAGCCACGGGAAAGTACAGAAAGGCTGCTGGAGCCCATTGCTCAGGCGAAAGAAGAAAGGAATCGCTCAGGAAGAAAGTTGAGCAACTGCAGAGAGCTCTGCAAGGGGTCAGGGAACAAGTAAAGCTAAGGTAATGAGTTGGATAAAGTGGCCAGAGCTGCTTAAATGAGAAATACCTCCATGGAGAAGGAGTTGGCAGGGTCTAACACCGAGGCCAGGCGTTTGTGAGAACGCAGGGGCCGAGTGACCAAGAAAGCTGGTGGCAAGCAGGCCTAATGCTAATCCATCCGGGCTTAACGCAACCGCTGCTGGGAGCAAGGGCAATAAAGCCGGCTGTGCTGTGGAAAGAGAGGGGACACTGCCCAGCCTGCTCCTCACCCTTGGTGTCAGGGTCCACCCTGGCTCAGGTCAGGTCCCCCCCCATGCCCGCCCCCCTCCACGCAGGAGATGCTCTGGCACTTGGGGGGGGCTCATTAGGGCACCCCAGCCCTGCCACTGCCCCCCAGGAAAGAGCAGAAGGGAGAACCTGTGCCACGGCCACTTGCGTCTGCTGCTGCTGCTGCTGCAGGAGCTGCTGGAGAAGCTGCATTTGGTGGTGGGCAGAGAGGGGCGTTCCCAGGTCGGGCAGCTGGGCGGACGAGGGCAGCAGCATCTTGGGCGACGCTGTCAGGATGTCTTCAGGGTGGAGGCAGCCCTGCAAAACACCAGTGTCAAGAGCGTGATTTTGTGCACCTCACCACAGAAAGCCCCCAGGCCCCCCAAAAACACCCAGGGAAAGACGGTGCTGCATTCAAAGCAAACGAGCGCTTTGCTGGGGGTGCTGAAAAAGGCTGAAGGCAGCATTTTTTTCAGTTTTGACAAAAGCCCAAATACTTTTGTAGAAAATTCCCGAAAAGGCTGATGCTTCTCATGGGAAATTCCACTGTATAAAAAAAAAAAAAAGTCTCTTTTTTGGGTGGGAAAAAAAAAATCCCTATCAGCTCTGCCCCAGACACTTTCCGTGTGGCTGCACATCACTGAGCCTCAGCACGGCGCTCCCCGGGCCCCGAGCCAAAGGGCAGCCCTGCGGTGGCAGATGGCTTTGATCCGGGAGCCGGGGAATGCTGCACAATCCCTCCTGATCCCCGGGGATGCTCATCAGAGCCACGGGGCCGGGGCCACGCCGTGCTCTGAGAAGGGAGGACAGGGACCCACACACCTTGGTGTCGGCGTAGGCGCTCGCCTCCTTGCCCACGGCGTCGAGGTCGGTCACCCCACGGCTGAAGTCGAGGATGTCTGCTCCGGGCAGCGGCAGCTCCACAGCATCGATGTCTGTCTCCTCCGCCGAGGCAGCTGACCTCTCCGTGCCGGCAAGGCGGCAGGCTGTGGGAGCAGCGTCAGAGCAGAGCACAGCTTGTTTGGAGAGGGATCTGGCTACGGTGTGCCCATGGTATGGCAAGCAATGCCCACCGGTCGGTCCCCACCACCCCCATCCCACCCACCCTCCAGCTCTGGGGTAAAGCAGGTACAGAGCCCCACGGCTGCGCTTCCTGCTGCTGCTCGGGATGGGGCTTGTGGCCAAAAAAACACACCCAGCCCCAGCACACCAAATGTGGGGAACGGTGGCCAAAACCTCTGATGTGGGACAAATGGGCCATCAAGAGCAGAAGACACAGAGAAAGCTAAAGAAAGGTAAACAAGAGATTAGAGGGGAGGGGGGAGAACCCAAAACAAACGGATGTTCAGACATCCCCAGGGAACCGCATTATCGCGGCTGGGACATTGTGTGGAGGAAAACCAAACAATGACCAGTCCAGGATAGCCCAATGATTAGGTCATGCCGACATGATGGCTGCAGAGGCAGGCAGGAAACCACAGCACAGACCAGGAGGCTCCTGTTGGGATGAGGGGGGGGGATCTAGCACCCATCATTGGGCGGCAGGACAGGGCAGGCAACCCACACGCGGATGGGCATCAGGACCTGCCAGCATCCCAACAAGCACTGGAGGTGTTTGACCAACCTCTTGCGGAACAACTGTCTCCCCTCCAGTACAGCCACTGGCACCAAGGAGCACAGAGCCCCAGGGTGATGGGGCTGGACCAGTAGCCCCCTGGCCAGGAGCATGCATCCCCGCTCCCTAGGGGGAGAGAGAGGGGGTCTGCAGCCCTGGGAGCTTGATGCAAGACCCCAAATGCAGCTTTGTACGTGCAGGGAATCGCAGAGAGCCAGCCCCAGCCCCACAAGCACCTCGGGACGCGGGGAAGGTCTGTGCTTAGGGGGCCCCTTGTGTGGAAGCAGCGAGGAAATGTTTGCAGCGTGTGCAGCCGAGCACAGAGCCTACTCGGGCGCCCAGAGGAGCCCCGGGCGCTGCTAATGGGCTCCCAGCAAGGGGCCATGTCTGCCAGGATGATGGCTAACACCTAGCGAAGGCTCCTTGCTGGGCAAGATTCCAGCTTGAGCCCGATGCGCCGCGGGCCAGATTGCTGTGTAAATCCATTCCCCGCAGGTGTCAGCCAGCAAGGAGCCGTATGGGAAGACGGTGACTCTGCCTGGCTCCAGGACCCCCATACCACCCCCATCTCTGCCCTCGCACAGTACCTGGGACGTCCAGGTCGTCCCCGTTCCTCTCACTGTCTCCATCCTCCTGCCCGTCTGCATTTTGCTGGGTGTGCTGCAGGCTCAGCTTGTGGCAGACCTCGAACGCCTGCCCCACCGTCCGGACGATGCGCATGGCTTGGCTCTGCAGCAGGCGAGGACAGGAGAAGAGGGACATAACCTCAGCTGGGTCGGTCCTGCCCAGTGACCTCCCCAGCCTGCCACAGCTCTTGGGGGGCTCTGTGCGCTGCCACAGGGACTGAGGCCCCAGAGCTCAGATCACCAGGGTGCTCAAGGCCACCAGCTGCAGCGCAGCACCACGGGATCCTGCCCCAACTGCCCCACTGAGACCTCACAACGGCACAACGTGCAGCCCAGCATCTTTACCTTCTTCTTGGATTTGAAGACGTTGCACCTGAAGACATTGCTAGACCCATCCCTGGCAATATAGCTGAAGATCTTTAGGTCTTGGGAGTCGTGGGACACGTAGAATATTCTGCAAGGACAAAAAGGAAGGGAGGATATCAACATACATATTACCCACATGCCCAGGAGAACTGCCAAGGCCACCACCAGCATTTCCCAGGGCACGAGGTGCTGGCAGATGCCCAGCCTCTGCAGCACATCCCTGCTAAAGCCCATCAGAAATTTTTTTGGCAGTAGTTTTGCCTCGGCTGGGAAAATTAGCCTGCTGACTCAGCAGCAGCAAGCATTTTGTGAAGACAGCATGGGGCTTTCTCTGCTCAGCCCCCAGGGGCAGAGCTGGCAGCCCAGGAGCCCTCCAGGGGCTTCGTTCTCTGCCTTGCCTGCTCGGAAAGCTGGCCCCCTTGCTCTGCTGCCTGTCGCCCCCTCCCCTGCAGGGCTGAGGCTCTTCTGTGCTCCCATTCAGCTTCCCAGGGACAAAGACACCCCATGCTCTTAGCTTTTGCCAGCAAGATGGAGGAGGAGAGCTGGAGACTTTTGGAGAGCACAGCAAACGAGGGGAGCTGCCCTCCATGGGGATGGTGGCAGGTCTCCACAGTCAGCCCCCAGCACGGTCCCAGTGCCATGTGAAGTAAATGGCACAGCAGAGCCCCCCAGGCCCCCGTCCCCTCAGCAGGAGGGCTTTACCTGTAGATGGGATCATGCATGACGAGCATTTTGTTCTCATCCCAGGCCCATTCTTTTTTCTGCAATGAAAGAAGCTGAAAATGAGTACGTCAGACGCTGTCCTTGAGATCAAGGACAGGGCAGAGACAGTCCAGGGAAAGACCCTGGGAAGCTCTTGTCCCAGCTCTGCTGCTGCTCCCCCGCAACCTTTTCACTGACGGTCGGGTCCTGCTGGGGACCAGTGATGTCCCACATCACCTCCCATGGGGCCCCCCAAACCCCTTCTACACCCACATCAGGACTGGCTCAGCCACCCTGTGGGAACATGTCTTCTCTGTGGCTGATCCCAGCCCATCCCTCCCTCTCCCAGCCCACTAGAGTTTCCCAGAAATTCAAGGATGCAGCAGGTCCTTGCACTGAGAGGGAAAGGCTCCTGCTGCCCCAGGGATCAGGCCTGCCTACCTTTTTCTTCTTCTTCAGAATGACCTTCACGCCGTCCACCGACACAATGAGACTCACTTTCTTCTTCTTGATATTCTTGGCTTTAAACTCATACTGCAGGGGATGGAAGAAAACACCTGAATTAGCCTTCCTGTGCCAGGAACGTGCCAGGGAGGGCTGAAGAGGCTCCGATGGGAAGGGGTGAGAGGGATGGGGAAAGGTTTCCCCAACCCCACATGCCTGCATCAGACTGCACATCCATGCTAGGACAGGACAGGGGGCCTTTTTGCCCCACAGCGACCCTGTGCCCAGCATCCAGAGGAGCAGACCCCACAGTGTTCCAGCCCCTGGATGTGGATAATGCTCTGCTCAGCCCAGGATGCTGCTGGAAACGTTAACTTGTGTTTCAAAGGCATTCACTCTGCTGATCTGAAGGGCCATACGTCCCTGGAGAAGGACTGCCACCTCCCCAGCCCTGCCAGCCCCCCAGGGCTCCACAGCCCGGCTGTGTTTGTCCCGCTGGCTTGTGCCCATTGCTGTGCCCTGGTAAGGGAAATGGCATTTCGAGTGGGCTTTTTTGGGGGGGCTCAGTATAAAACCGGAGATGACTGCTGAGGACTCCGTGAACCTCTGCAGGGGAGATGGGATAATGCAATTACCCACTTCAATTAGAAGTCACTGAACAGGAAAAAAAGCCCAACAGGAACTTCCAAAGATCAGCGACTAAACACAAAGCTCTTGCCCAGCCCGGGGAAGAGAATGAGATCCCCCAAAATCCAGCCACTTCTGCATTTAGAGTCTTATAGGTGAGGAGGGAACTGGCCATGGAAGAGGCCAGATGAGGCTTTTAGGCTGAGCAGCTCCCTGCTGTGGGACTTTTGAGGAGTCCCATAACTGGTCTACCACGGGTGCACCCACACCAGGTACCTGGTGTGCTGGTCCCACACGCAGGGTGCTGTGGGGACAGATCCTCTGCACCCACCCGGGGGCAGAAGAGTCCCACATCCTGCGCCTCACATGCCCGAGGAAGAGGAATATAATTAATCCTCTCATTATTTCGCCGGTCTCTGTGCAGAGGGAGCCCGGGGCAGGCGCCCCGGTGCAAAGCCCAGCCTCCAGTCCCCGCCGAGCCTGAGCGTGACATTTCCAGCACTGCATGATGTATTCACTTTGGCAGCCCGAGCCAGCAGGCAGGAAAAGCTGCTGGCCCTGACCTGCGATCGAATGATAAAAGACTTGAAAGTACAATTCCTCAAAGCCATTTCAAAGTTGCCGATGGGAATGGGAGATACAGATGATTCAGAAAACAGTGGGGATGGTGGGGGAAACGCAGCTCTGCCCTCCCCGGCGCACAGACCAGGCAAATTGGGCAAGCCCACCCACTTCGGGGCTGAAGCCACGGTGATGGGCTGGAGAAAGGAGAGCTCAGGCTCCCGCCGTGGATACAGCCAGCCTTAAAATCCCCAGCACAGACCCACGTGCTGCTTGCAAGGCTTATTCCTCGTGAAAAAGTATCTCTCACTGGAGTCCCTCACCAAAGAGCCCACCGGGGTGGGTTTCCAAGTCCCATCTTTCAAATTCCCCTTCCCCAGAGGTGAAACTGCATCCAAGAGCCCCCTCTCTGTACCTTGCTAAGACCAGTACTGAGATCACAGCACTGTGTCTAGTACCTAACACTAAATAAATGTCTTGATTTAGCCCTGAAAAGATGAGTTCCAGTCTGGCTACCTTGGAGTTATTAACCCAGCACCTTCTGAAGCCCTGCATGCCATTTTCCTGGAGCTGTGGGCTGAGCTGGATGCTCTCTGCAGTGCCCAGAGCGACTGCACGGCACCTTGTGGAGCTGCAGCCTGATTTATTGGTCCTAACAATCCTTGATTATAAACATCAAGTTGCATTTCTGAGTTCCTGGAGCTATGGGGTTTCTGTTCTGGGCCATTCCAAGTGCTAATTAACGTGGGCTTGGAAGAGACAGCAGCCCTGAAAAATATCTCAGGGTTAGATAAACTATTTTTAGCCTGCTTTTTGGGTGAGTAACAGCCCCAGGACAGCAATGCAGTCAGGCCAGGACATTTCAGCAAAGATGCTACCCAGCCCGGGCATATGTTTCAGGGACAGGATGAGTGCAGAGCTCCTTGGAGAGAGGTTTCTGCAATTCCTGGCTGCAGGCAGGGGATTCTGCCCGGGCTCGCCCTGAGCCTGGCAGAGGGGAGTGCCACAGGGAATGCTATTTTGCCTCTGCCACACGGATGCCAAAGCCCCCTTCTGCTGACGGCTCACGGCAAAACTCCAGCAAGAGCCACAGGGAGGAAAGAAGTTGAATTCTCAGAAGGGCTGACCGGCCAGATTTGTTAAGCCCTTGCATAAATCCTGATGTGGAGGTGGGAGCCAAGCCCCTCTGCAAGTCCGAGCCATGCGCTTAGGGAGCTATTGCACATCCTGCCCCAACCAGAGCTCGTTAGCGCAATCACTGCAACGAGTGCAGGCGCTCTCTGGGATACATTTCCCATGCAACGGAGCGCGCAGCTCTAACCAGTAAAATGCTAATGAACTCATGCCCACTGGGGCTCTAATGAAGCACTAACCATAATTTAATAACAAATTAGCGAGGAAGAGGATTGAATAAAGCGGCAGTTCAGCCGAGCCGCCTCTCGCATCCCCGGGCTGCGTGGGGCAGTCGTGCCAACTCCCACGGGCCGGGAGACGCGCTGCTGATTTGGAGGGGTCTTCAAATTTGAATTTGGGTGAATAGGTGTAAGGAGGGAGGAAAAGCACCCAGGAGAGAGGGGCAGCAGGCCAAACCGAGAGAGCATGTACTGCTCTGCAGAGCCCGGCAAACACTTCGTGAGCTGCTACCCCCCTCCTTACAGCCACAGCGTGCAATTTGCACAGAGCTAGTTCAACAAACCAGAGGGATTTCACCCCAAGCTGTACCTCTGGCTAGGGTCAAAGGGAACATTATGTTTGCACGGTTCCTCTAAGTGAGACCTGAGCCACAGAGACTGTAAGGGATGAACCCAAAACCGTGCAGGGCAGAATCTGTGCTCAGACCTGCCTGCTCATGGCATGGCAGTTCATGTCAGCGGTGACAGCAGCTGCCAGGACCAGCCCCCTCAGTGTCCTGCTGTGCCAGGATGCTGCTCGATGGCTACAGCAGGAGAAAGGCATGTCTCACCACAAGTCCTTGCAAACCCCAGCAAGGCCCTGCAGCTCCCAGGAAAGCTGTGGCTGATGGTTGCAGCCAGCCCAAGGCACCAGCCCAGGAGAAGTGCTCAGGGCTGGGCTGGATGCCCTGTGTGTGCCCTGCATGCACCCTGGCTCTCCTTGGCCCGGGAGGGATAGCTGGCCCTGTGCTACCTCCTTGGACTTCTCCGAAGCAATGGCAAATCCTTTCCATTAGCAGACTATAGATGCCAGTATGGGCTTCTTGTTTCTGAAGACTGCTGGACATCTCAGATGGTCTCATCAATGTGCCGCACATGAACAGGACCCGCCCTTGCTAACACGTACCCTGTAAGCCCATTTACTTAATGGTGCCATGGAAAACCTCTCTCTGTATGACTAATCAGGACATCCCTGGCTTGGAGTCATTCTTGACCACAGCTCTGTCTGCCCTGCGCACAGAGATCTGCTGGGTCTGCCCACGTTTGTCAATGTCCCTCCTCCTGCTGTGAAACAGAGAGAGAAAGCTTAAGAGGGATGCAAAGCACTAGGGTTTTAGCTTTCCCTGTTGCTGGGAGGAGAGCAGAGGTGACGGCAGGGTTGGAAACCCCACCAAAGGGACTCTGAGATGGTCTGCGCAGCCACAGCAACCGCCACTGCATCCAAACCCAGCGGGCACTGACTGACCCAGAGGAGAAGAAAATCTGCACATTCCTAGGGATGCTGGACCAATGCCATACAACGCTTGCTGGGAATATCTCCCGCATCCCCAAAGAAGCGCTAAAAATCACACCATTGCTGCTAACGAGCTTCTCACCGAGGCAACACAAAACTGCGTGGGTGGCAAAGAGAAAGTGGGGTTTCTCAAAGCCACCAGCATGGGACCCGCTCTGCTGCCGGGAGGGGATGGGGATGCTCGGGGTGGGAGCTTGGCTATGCACTAGGAGTGCCTCTGTGATGGGGTGCAGAGAGCTGGGTGACAGCAGTTCACCCTGCATCTCTGGACACCACATTCTCATTTTAGGTGACTACTTCAGGAGAAAAAACACATTTCCCCCTGCCTTGAGGGAACTCGTGTACCGATGGCTCCAGTTCGGAGAGTTGAATCCCAGCCCGCTATTTAATAAAGAAATGATACAGAAATAATTATCCAGCTTGGGATCAAGGAAGGAAAGAGGATTTGTGCAACTACCCCGTGATCCCCTTTGGTTTCACACCACCTAGCATTTCACTGCATTATTTATAACTAAATGGTGTAATGGTCAAAGAGCTTTCTTGGCCTTCAACCCAGGTAGTTTGCCACATTGCTATAGCCAAGAATTAATATAATTAACCCAAACTTGTAGTACTATTATAGATATTTAAAGATCTAGATTTGTGCCCACGATGGGCAATGTCAGAAGATAGACGAGAAATTATTTCAGGGAAATACACAGAAAACAGAGCAAGAGAAACCTGTCTGTTCCTGGACTTGCACAGCTCCACAGCCAGTCTCCAACTGAAGCTCTAAGCACTCTACCAAAATTTTTAAGCAAAGATTGAAAATGGACATATGAGATATACCACGGTTAAAAAAAAAAATATTCAAGAAAAAAAAGTAAAGGTAGTCTCACTAATGAAAAAGAAGTACTAGATCACTCGGAAACTCCAACCAGCTAAGAAGTGAATAAAGTTTATCCCTTAATTTTATACTATGCACAAAAAGCCCCCATTTTTATCTTCTCAATTAGAAAAGAAATATCTATTTTGTCAGAGCACAAGAGCCTTACCATTGACCTCAGGTTAGTGGGAGTCTATTTTCAACATCTGTCTTTTATGTGGAGCTTACTATTTAAATAACTTTAGATGGAAAATAATGCCAGCTGGTGTATGCATCATTGCACAACACATTCCTACTGGCAGAGTATTAAAATTGCCCTTTCTGGAGAACAGAGTAACATATGTTGCTTAATAGAGAGCGCACGTAACCTTGTCAGCTTAGAGTAAAATTATGTATGAATCCCGGTGCCATGGGTATGTGTGAAAAGCGTGGAAAACTCAGCGTCCTTAGAAACATGTTATCCATCCCCAACGCTCTGTTTCCACACAGTAAAAGTGTAAGAAAACTTGTAACCACGCACTGATGGCGAGGTTGGGCAGATCAGACACTAAAGAGGAGAAATGATGTCTTTCTAGATTCATCATCCCCCCGCACTCACAAGCATCTTTGAAAAGGTTAACCTGAATAAAAATGCCCTCATTTCATACCAGCCCATCTAAACTGCAGCAGGTACAGATTTAAGTCTGCCCACCTGCACTCGCCATCAGTAAGGGAAGGTACCGGGAATGTTATATGGTCAGATTGTGCTAGCAGAATACAAATAAACAGATTTTAATGGAAGTTCCCCAAAACGCGTCGAGCTGTCCCTGTCCCCTTCCATCCTCTATCCCACTCCTCAAATTAAAAAAGGAGAGGAGAGGAGAGGAGAGGAGAGGAGAGGAGAGGAGCTTACAAGCTTGTACTGCGGAAAGAGCAGTGGTCTGAGAATTCAATTAATAGGGAAAAAGCAATTTTCACAAAGCTCATTACTACTCTGCCAGCTCGGGAGGCAGGAGGAAAAAAAATTGCTATAAGAAAAAGCATAGAAGTAGATGTAATTTTTGCCAGAAAACTGTATTTCTTGGTGTTTATATAGCAAGGACATGAAACTCTCAGCAAAGGTGGAGCCCACAGAGTCACCTTTCCTGAACGCAAGGGCTGGCTGGCAAGGACCCTGCGACATGAGCAGCCCAGGCTCTGACCTCTGCCTGTGGAGATGCTCCTGCAGCTCTCCCAGGGCTCCCGCAGCCCACTTCATTGTGGGAACACAACCACAAGTGCAGGGCTGGGGACTGGAAGCTGGCGCCCACCTCCCTTGGCACCCCTCGCCAGCTCCTCCTCGCAGCTGGCCAGCACAGCAGCTAATAAAATACCTTTAGAGTTAGACTTTAACCCAAGGTCAGCTCAGGCTAATGAAAGATGTGGCAGACTCACAAAGGGTTTCCCGGCACTTTGCGGGGAGGAGGGGTACTGTTCTCTTGATGAGGAATTAACTTATTACAGAATGACAGCAGAGCTTGAGTTCAGTCGGCACAGGCTCCACGGCTCCAAGAATTGACAACTCGGGGGTGGGAAACCACATACTGCACAGTTTTGGCTGCTGAAAATACAGGGAATGAAAGAAAATCTTCAGAAATGTCCAGGACATCATGCATAACCCACGGGAGGGAAGCCTCAGAACCCTTGCTGGGATCCCAATAGCTGTAACTGGGAGGAACGGCAAACAACAGCACCGTGCAGTGCATGAGGAGTTCGCTTTACAGAACCACACAAGGAAATGGCACCAACACCAGTGCCCTGGGATGGCTCCCAGCTGCACATAGACCATGTGGGAAAGGGAATCATAGAATCGTCTAGGTTGGAAGAGACCCTTGGGATCATCGAGTCCAACCATCTACCCTACTCTACAAAGTCCTCCCCTACACCATGTCCCTTAGCACTGCATCTAAATGGCCCTTAAACACAGCCAGGGATGGTGACTCCACCACCTCCCTGGGCAGCCTGTTCCAATGCCCTATCACTCTTTTAGTGAAAAATTCTTTCCTAATGTTCAGTCTAAACCTACCCTGTTGGAGCTTGAAGCCATTCCCTCTCGTTCTGTCACTAATTACCTGTGAGAAGAGACCAGCACCAACCTCTCTACAGTGTCCTTTCACGAAGTTGTAGAGAGTGATGAGGTCTCCCCTCAGCCTCCAATCAGAGAAGGACATGTCTCTTTTCTGACTGGGGATGCTGAGCCACCCCAGGGATGGCCATGGAAAGCAGGAAGCAGGAAGGCAGGACCTGGTCCCCGCTAGCCCTTCATGGGGTAAACACCACCTGGAGCTCCACGCTGGGTCCTGTGGGAGCGCTAGGAGCAGAGACCACAGCCAGGGACATCTCATCTCTCCTTTATCTCCTCCTGGCACTTTGCTAACAGGGGGCTGAGCGTGACTTCCAGCGGTGGAGGGGCTGCAGCACGCTGAGGGGGGCAGCACAGCCAGCTCAGAACTGCAACGTGCCCGTGTGTCCTCAAAACCAACAGCTTCTCGGGCCAAAAGGCTGGGAAAGCGCATGAGTTTCAGCATGGAGTGCTGGCCATCCAGGAGGAGCCTAACCATTCCAGCTAAACAAGAGAACAGGACCACTACCTCTACATACAGCAGCAGAAAGCAAAGAGCACTGGAGAAGAAAAGGGAATGATTTAAAATACAGCTTTTGCACAGTAGGAAAGAGACACAACCTGGCCAGGAGTAGCCTCACAGATCAGAAGAGAGTCCCTGATCACCCAAGCCATGCAGGTCTGGGAATAGCAGGGTAGTGCCCAGGTAGTGCCAGGCTGCCACGTGGCAGGGAACAGAGGCAGCGACTGTCCCGAGAGCCTGGCTGCCAGAGAGCCAGGGGTCCTGCCAGAGGGGTACCCAGGCGTGGAGCATCCCTCCCTCCCGCTGCCCTCCCTGCAGGTTGCTGCCCCAAAAGGTGAAGGGCACCTGCCAGCCTGCCCCGGCACACGTCTCCCTCATGCATCACCCCAACTCTACTGGGGCAGCAGCAGATATCGGAGGAGAAAGCAGCTGGAAAGCAGGATACCTCCCAGGAGGGTGGTCAGCTTCATCCAAGAGGCACTTCTGAACAGGGCTTCAAAACATCTGACAGTCCACAGTTTCTGGGCTGCGCTTTAAACCCACAGGGAACTGAAGCTTGCTGGAGGGGAGTACAGTGGAATACCTGCTCAGCCTACCAATCTGTTCAGCAACAAATGGACTAAAACCCATTTTTAGAAGACTGCCTTAAGCCGCCCTACCAAAGTGCTGTGCTGCTGCCTGTGTCTATTGAGGACCTCCTTTTGCCTCAGGCACACAATCCCATTGCAGATCCAATGAGGACACGTTACCACCCCAATTCCCACCTGCAGCTGTAAGGTACGTGCCCTGCCGTGGGCATGCCCATGCACCCTCAGGGTGCTCACTTGTGGGATGCCAGCCACAGCTCCCTGCTCCTTCCCAGGGCTGGGAGACAAAGAGCCAAGGACAGCTGGGAGATTCAGGGATCCCTGCAATGCGGTCACTTTGCTTGTGCTCCTCTCTCCCGCTGCCAAAACTTGGGAAAAGCCCAGCCTGCAGTGCTTGTGCCCACAGAGGGGATGGCTTCCATCACAGGGCAGAGTCACAGAGATGTTTGGGGGCAGGACCAAGGTTCCCACCTGCTCCATTGGCAAACTGCTCACGGCATGGGCAAATACACTGGGCACATCTCTGCCATCCTGCCAGCTCAGATTTGAGCTGCTCCTCAGGCTTCCATCTCCTCCATCACCCTGTCTACACCCCAGTGCTGGTGGGTTTGCCAGTAGCCAGACTTCAATCAAAGGGCACAGCGATTTGGAAAGGAGTAAGGAAGTATGGGATGCTTGTTCTTGGGCTTAATGATGCTTTTTAAAAATCTTCCACAGTTCCCAAGAGTTTGCATTTGCACATATGGGAAACTGCAGCTCTGAGGTGCATGTGCTCATCTGAAATAAGACATGATTTTTGTGTGTACTGACAAGGTCAATGCCTATTTTCCCATCCAACTTCAGGTTTAATTTTGGTAACTGTCTGTGACGGTCGCGAGTACTGATGGGTATAAATGGGCATCAGTCTAAAAATACCCATGTTGTGAGAGCAGCAGAGCAGAGTTAAAGTTGCTGCTTTGAGACTGTCCCAGGATCAAATCACAGTTTACCCGTTTATCATGCAAAATATGTTTCCCAGTAACATCGAATACTTCATGACAAATTCCTTCTGCTCAGTTCGCTATTTCCTACCCTATAGCTGCCTCAATCCTCTTCCTCCAGCCACCCCTCACCACCTCAAAATTTTGCTGGTTGAGCCAGCAAACTGGGACGCGTACACAAGCCATCTTCCAGTCCAAGCAGTTTCACAGGAATCTCAGAGAAACCAGAACTAGTAAAAATTAAATCAATATCAATCAAAGGGTTAAGTGGGTAAAGTTCCTCTAGGTAACACCTTATTCTCAGCTCCCCTTTTGCAGACTTCCATTTACAAGATGAATTATCTCCCTGATATGAGACCCTTAGGGGATCCACACTTCCCTGTCCCAGTCTTAAGGGGTTTTTTTTGTGTGTGTGTGGTTTTCTGGTTTTTGTTTTTTAAAATTTAAAAAACAGAGATTTAGAGGAGATCTGAGACACATCAGTACACCCTTCCATCCCAAGACAGCTTGCAGCTGCTCTATGTGCCATGGGAGCCCACCACTGTGCAGGGCGAGGGGATGCGGTGGCACTGGTGCACAGGAGGGATGCAGGCGGTGGTACAGGAGTACACTTCCCAGAACATCCCCCCAGCTCCACCCCGCAGCTGATGAAAGCCAAGAACAGGTCCCTGTGCCCATGTTACTGTTCACTTCACTGGGGCTTAACTAGTACTGAGCTTCTCAGAGAAAGCCAGGGACCTTGTCCCAGCACAGCCATATCATTTGTCCAGAGGAGGGCCACAAGGATGATCAGGGGGATGGAGCACCTCTGCTACGAGGACAGGCTGAGGGAGCTGGGGTTGTTCAGCCTGAAGAAGAGGAGGCTCCGGGGAGACCTAATAGCAGCCTTCCAGTACCTGAAGGGAGCCTACAGGAAGGCTGGGGAGAACCTGGTTAGAAAGGCCTGCAGTGACAGGACGAGGGGAAATGGCTTCAAGCTGGAGGGGAACAGATTTAGACTGCAGATGAGGAGGGGGTTCTTTACTGTGAGGGTGGTGGAGCACTGGAACAGGTTGCCCAGGGAGGTGGTTGAGGCCCCTTCCCTGGAGATATTCAAGGAGAGGCTCAACGAGGCCCTGGGCAACCTGGTCTAGTTGGGGGTGTCCCTGCTGACTGCGGGGGGGTCGGACTAGATGACCTTTGGAGGTCCCTTCCGGCCTGGGCAATTCTATGATTCTATGATTTCTCCCTCAACTTGGGCACGCACAGGGATGGCTCTGACTGGGACCGACCACTCGTGGGCTGGGAAAAGCAGCCAGGCATGAAGGTCAGTGGTGAACTAAGCTGCAAGCTA
This sequence comes from Calidris pugnax, assembly GCF_001431845.1. Lineage (NCBI taxonomy): Eukaryota > Metazoa > Chordata > Aves > Charadriiformes > Scolopacidae > Calidris > Calidris pugnax. Next base: position 5,122,947 of record NW_015090852.1, on the reverse strand, counting down.
GCCCACGGCCTTGAAAACATCTCTGAATTCCTTTCACAAATCCAAGGAAGCGATAACAGGAGGGACCGGACCCGCGTGGGAGGCGACAAGCTCCCACCTGCCTTCACAGGCTGCCATCTCTGATGGCCAAGCGTGGCACGTGCAAATTAACTGGTGTGTGGGTGCGTATGGGATACTGGTTGGACTGGCTGCAAAAATAACCAGGCTTTGAGCTGCTCCCTTTGGTTAATGTAAACAGGGAGCGCGCTCTGCGCACATCTGCTGGCACTGCTTCCACACCGCTTTTCGCAGCCCCGGGGAGAGAAGAGGAGAGATGAGCTGTACCCGTTCTGATATTTACCACCTGTTGCCAAAATAAGCAGAAACGCATTCCTTGGAAACCCCACATCTGACTGGAATTTGTGGTATTTTTAATTAGGTGTGCACTGCTTCGACCCATGCAGGCACCAGCAGCGGATGCACAAGCTGTTTGGTGTCAGCTCCTTGCAATCACCTTTTGAAGAGGGTAAGAAGCTACAAGAGCCTAGAAATGGCCTCTGGTTCATCCAGGCTCCAGTGGGTTTGAACCCATGTGCTAGACGGTGCTCGGCTTAAGGAAAAGCATTTAATATTTGCAGGAGTTTAGTTACACCCATTTACAGTAATCCCTAATTAAACTCCTGCCTCTTTTCTGGCACTGGCAAGACCCGATGCCCTGGGGATGCCGGGTGCAGGGCAGGCAGCGCCCAGCCGGGCACCTGCCTCTGCTCCAGCAGGGAAACAAAATTGCTGTGAGCACAGAGTCCCTCCAAATCGACCCTGAGGACAAGTGACAAAGAGAGGGACAAAGTAAGAACAGACCCACGCAGGGCTCCGGAAAGGTGTCAGCTCGGCAAAGCGAGCCGAACCGGAACACGGCGAGATTTACGCCCCAAGTTGTGAAATGCAGGATTTATTTTGGTATTTTTTTACTGCTCACCAAAGAGCTGCTCTCCCACAGTTGCATAAAAAGCTTGAGTAAGACCCGTTGAGAAGGCAGATGAGAAGAGCCAGGCAGAAGAGCAAACTGAAGGAAGGTAAGCTGGTAAGACTGTAATGAAATCAGCAATTACAAAATTCAGACAATTAATAAAGAATGAATAAGCAGCAGCATTAACCACTTAGCACATCAGAAACAAGCCAGCCCTGTGGGGCTCATTAAGATACTGGCGGTGCTTAACACTGTTTCTGGGTTGTAACTGGAGAAAAGAGATAATTACTCATATCACACTTGTTTCATGGTTCCTAATTTGGAAATACCTAATGCAGGTATTTAAAATATGGAATTTAGTGAGTGATTTTTAAGTCAACAAGTCTGAAAAATGTCCTTTAGAGAGATTCAGAAAGAATTATAGATTCAGATTCTTGAAAAAAATCCAAGCTAATAAAAGTTCCAAGATTTTGGGCGGAGTCAGAAAACAGCTAATACAGAATTTAACGTCAAGCAAACGGATCACAGTACAAACCAGCAGAGCACTAGTTCTATACAAGCTCAGATCCTAAACTGTCTCCATAAAATTTAAAGTGTGCCTCTCAAAGGTATTAGGCCAGCTAAGAAACTGAAAGAATATATTGCTGTTTCCCCTTTGGCATGCATTTTCCCCAAAATGTTATCTATAACAACGGTATACAGCCCAGATTAAGGTGACAAAATCACCTCACAAGATCCCAACAATGAAGCAAGGACAGAGGCAGATGACAGAGTGTCACTGTGCTTGCAAGAAACCCCACAGCAATGATCATTTTTACGTAATTCTAGAGGAAAACACAGGGTATTGGTTACCCAGGTTGAGTGTACAGGAATTTGACATCTACTCATTTCAGGTTGATTTTATATGGCATTGGCCAAGCAGGCTCTCAAAGGAAAAAGGGGCAGAAGCTGCATCCCCAAGACGAAGAAACGCATCCTAAAAAACCCCCAGAGACATCAAAACATGGCATCCCAGGGGAAAGGACACTATGAGGATAGCGTGGTCCTGGGCATATGAGCAGGGCAACACACAGCAAAGTAGAAAGGTGAAATTACCTCAAACAGAGCACTGTTGAAATCACAACTAATACAGTACATCCCAACATAACATGATCTGCTTTCTCGTATATTTCAAAGCAGCAATAGAAAAGAGTTTAGGAAAAAGCAAGAAGACCATGAGGCAGGTTTCCCAGACTCTTAACTCCCAGAGGTTAAAACAGACTTGGTCTATTCAGCTCATCCAAAGAGTGGGCTAGGAGGGGACTTGCTCAGTCCTGGGACCCGGGGAGAGCTTCCTCATGTTGAAGGCAAAATGCAGAAGATTGACTAGCTGGGATTTGAAGTTGGATCCATCTAAACCACAGAAAGACCTGTCTTTTCACAGAAGGCTCAATAGGATCAGCACTCCAAATCACACTCACCACCAGCTTTGGGCCAATTACTTTGGAATTCTCTTTTTTAAATATTAAGGGTTTCTTAGCACATATGCAGAGGTCAGCAGAGATGTGCTTTTTGAGTTTGCAGTACTGGAGAGACACACACATCCACAAAGTTCCCAGGCATCAGGGACTGTCTGACGGAGTCCAGACCAATCCCACCCATCATGTTAAAAGAGAGCAAGAAAGTGTCATTGGGGCAAAACGCCAAAACAAAACTGGAGGCTTTAGAGGGAAAAAGACAGAGATGGATCTCTATAATGCATATCACTATTGCAATCCAAGAACATCACCATAAAACATCATAGGTGGGGCTGTTTTCAGTTAGAGTTAAGCGGACATGTAACTCTATTTGCTGAAGTTTTCTACAGTGAATACCCACTTAGGGACGATTTTTGCAGTTTCTGCTGAAATGGATCAGCAGTTTTGTTGGGGAGAACTGGTTTGGTTGGGATTTCTTTCCATCATGTTAAACTCATGCTGGTGAAGACCAAGTGACAAACTAAGAATCATTAGGATCCTCGCTGTCTATCAGGGAAGCCTGGCCTGAGAAGGAAACATTCTTTTCTCTGAGAATTCATCCAAATGTGGCTATATTCTTCATCTGGAGCCTTCCTCTCACAGAATCTTCTAGGTTGGAAGGGACCTTAAAGATCATCTTGTCCAACCGTCAACCTAATTTTTGACTCGTCAGACTTCACTCCAGCTTGGGAAAGTCCAGCCCTTTCAAAAATCCCCACTGAAGCACATCATTTCACCCACTGACTGTCATCCACAGGGACACCAGAGCAGCAGGGAACCGCAGCCAGGGACCACAGTGCCATCACAGCCTGCCCAAGGGGCGAGGAGATGCAGGCAGGAGGAGACAGGGGACCTCCAGGGCTTTCATGGTTCTCTGTACACTAGAGCCCTTCTCCGCTGGGACTGGGAGAGTGCTCGGCTCCTTTATCTTGTTCTCGGCTGTGCTTATTGTTCTGCTGTCCTACAATAGACACATCCTTTCCTCCAGCTCCCTAATTAAAGGAGATCCATTCCGCAGACCAGCTCACACAATAGTTTTTGCAGCCTCTCCTCTTAAACAGATGTGATCCTTTCCTCCACTCCCGCGTGCCTCTGGAACATGCCGTAACACACACCCAGGCACCCTTAGAGCTCTCATGGCCACAAAACCCGGTGCCAAAATCCTTCTCACCTTGCCATAAGCTGCGAGGCAGGCTCTGACGCTGCTCTTCCCCCTCAGCCATTTGGTGTACAGCACCGCCTGGAACAAACCTTCCTGCTGCACTGAGCCAAAACCACCAAGAATTAATTTTAGCAGGGAAGAATCTGGGGCACGTGGCTTTTTTCTTTTTTTTTTATTGTGCAAAGCTGCAGCTCCGCGCTTTGCCTCTCTTCTGAGGTGATGCAGCATGAGGAGAACACTTCAACAAATTAAATCAAGGGGTCCTTGGCCTTCGAGGACCAGCAGAGAAGCACAAAGGCAGAAAGAATCACACACAAGAGCAGCATTTCAAGTGTTGGCTTCGGCTTGGTTCAATTTTAAATCAGTTTCCCTGCACAGAGATGCCTCCTTGGAAGGAGTCTGGTAAGTCACTTAGTCTTCCCGTGTCTCAGTTTCCCATCCATAAAACAGATATTAAATATTGCTTGACCCCTGACCTCTTGCCTCTGAGCTTTTTTTTTACTCTTTGCTCTCCTTTTCCTAAGCTATTTCTTTCATTAATCACAGAGCAAGAGACACCTGGCTGGAAGAGGTGGCTGCCCAGGATGTGGCTGCTTGTGTCTCCTCTGCTCAGGTCCCTGCAACATCAGCTTTAGCAGTCAGCACAAGGGAGGCATTTGGACCCCACTCCATCCCAAGAGTAAAACGCTGCCCTGATGCCAGCAAACTGCTGAAAGCCCTGATTTATTAAAAAACGCAGGAAATTTCCAAATAAAAGCAATGGCCTGGGTCCGAGGAGACACAGACTCAAGGGTATTGGAAAAGGTGGACAATTCCAGCTCTCCACTGTGCTGACAGGAAAGCGCTGGGAGATGCCAGGATGAGTTGCAGACCCTGAAATCAAGACACACCTCAGCATACCCCTCTCAAACCCATTTTCTCCTCTCAACAACCTCTCATGTCTGCCAGGAGCTTATTCCTACACATGGTTAGGAATTTACTCTGAAATGCAAAGATAAGTGGAGATGGTTATCTTTGCTAGCAAGTTTCTAGCAGCAGAAGAGCCTGTCACCTCTCCGTGACAGTGGTGGGGCTGGAGAGCACTGAGCGGGGCGTGTTATGGCTGGTGACACTGAACACAGCTCTTTCCCTCAATAACAGTACTTTGTGCAGAGGTTTACACAAGTTAGAGGGTCAGGCAATCAAAGGCAGCTCTGTCACCTTGCAGAAGGAGCAGAGAGCGATCAAAGGACAACGGTTTCTGTAAGAACTCTTCAAACCCTCACAAACAGCAATTACCAGTGCTCTCATGACCCCAAATCTCCCAAAACAAGCTGCAGACCTCCCCCTTGACAGCCAGGCTAAATCCAATCATGCCGGTGAGATAGAGCATGCAACAAATCATTCCCTTCTAGGCAGGACGAAAAGCCAGAGTGGACACGCGGAGAGGAGAGCCACCTGGGCATCACCGGCAGCTCCCATGGCATTTGTGGTGCTGCAGACCCTAGGGGTGTCAGTGCTCCAGCTGGGCTGTGTTCCTCTGGAAAGCAAGGCTTACAGAACCGGATTCCCCTGCTTCACAGAATCATAGAATCATTCAGGTTGGAAGAGACCCTTGGGATCATCGAGTCCAACCATCTACCCTACTCTGCAAAGTCCTCCCCTACACCATATCCCTCAGTACCACATCTAAACATCCCTTAAACACATCCAGGGATGGTGACTCAACCACCTCCCTGGGCAGCCTGTTCCAGTGCCCGACCACTCTCTCTGTGAAAAATTCCTTCATAATGCTTAGTCTAAACCTACCCTGTTGGAGCTTGAAGCCGTTCCCTCTCATTCTGTGCTTCTGGTGCAGCTGAGCCCTGGCATTGAACTGGGCTACCAAAACCACGTGTGCACCACAGGGAGCCCTCAGAGGAAGGAGCCATGGAAGGCCTGGGGCACGTCTCCATCAGTGACTCCTCTGCACATGCCCTGCTGAGCCCAAGGGGTAAGGCAGCCCCAATGCTTGCTTGAAGTAACACTGCCGAGGAGGAACAAAGGTGAAGCAGGAGGAAAAGGAGGGAGCACAAGGGCACAAAGAGGGGGCAGACGTTTGTGCAACGACTTGACGGGCTCTCCATGAATTCAGAGAGGGGGTGGGAGCTGGCAGAGCAACCCCAGGCTGGGAAGGAGCGATGCTGAAGGTCTGCCCTCTCCCCCACGCTCCGGCAGCCCGGCAGACGTTATTCCCCGTGCTCTCCCTCCAGCTCCCAGCAGATATTTGCCAATGGCTCAGACGCCGCCGGCATCGGGAAGGCAGTAACGTGATTCACCACGGGTGGTGGTGGGGAAAGCCCCCAGCCGGGGAGCGAGCTGAGTCACGGGGAGACGCCGTTGGCTCTGGGAGAAGGAAGGAAGGAAGAAAGAAAGAAAGAACTGAGGAAAGGCCAACCCAAGCAAACACAGGGCAAGGATGCGTGACGGGGACGTAGGGGACACGAGGCACTGCTGCCTCCCAGCTTTTTGCCAGCAGCTCCAGTCCTGCCCTGGGCTTGGTGCCTACTTGGATCCCAGCCCTCGCAAAGGCATTTGCCTGGCTACAGGCCAGCATCACCCACCAGGGACACTGCTGCCTGCGCTGGCGTGCCCAGCATCAGTTGATGTGCTCCTGCTAGAGCCCTGAGCACTGCCTGCCCATGGGACGCTTGCCCAGAGAAGTCCTGAGCTCCTCAGAGAGATCGGATGTATGGGGAACACCAAGCACCAGCATGCACTCCCCGGCTCATCAGCCTTCTCAAATCATGCTCCTTCATCTGGGTTTTATGGTTTCCTTCATCCTTGATGGCTCCACGGCTGAGCTCTCCATCCATCTGGGAAACCCCTTGCTCCTTCCCAGGCTGGACATCCTACCACCAAGCTCTCCTCTCCACCACACTTTGAAGCCTGTCCACAAGGGACATGCTGCTGCCCCAGACCTGACAGAGAATTCTTAGCTAGGGCATTGCTGGAAGCCAAAAGGCAATGAGCTTATTATGACACTTATGAGGCCAGCCACAGGGAGAATAGGAGCATGCAGGGGGGTTGGAACTAGATGATCTACAACTAGATGATCTTCCAACTCCAACCATTCTATGACTCTATTCCTGTTCCTCGCCTCCTCAGGACCCAACAGGTCGCATGTCTGGCTCAGCCCAGTCATTCCTGCCACCCCATGACTCCACAAGCCTGGCAGAGAGCTGGCACAGGCAGCAATTGCTCACATCTGCCTGGGAGCATCTTCCCAAAGTCCCTCTGGCAAGCAGAGCCCCATCCCTACCAGCTCTGGGGCTCAGACCTTTATTTCCAGCATTAATGGCTCACACTTCACACCTTCTCACCAGTTCAGATGCCTGCCCTCTGCCACACGGGATCATTTGCCTCCTTAAACTTGTAATTTTACTACACGTGCATTACAACACACTGTACGTACAGCTCACACTAATTAATGCTGCCAGTAACCTTCAAAGCTTTGCTGGAAAGCACTTGCCACATCCTGGCCATGGTATTAAAATAGACAGCAAAGCCAGGGCCACCACGCTTTGGCAAATTCTCCTGGAAACTATCCCTCCCTTATGGGTAGTCATAGTCCAAAGGCTGCTTCGATGAACCTGGGTACTAATTCAACCAGTTTATTGATTAAATGCTAATCACAGGATGAGATCCTGGGCTATTTCTTGCAATCGAGTAGGTGGCATGTTGGTAGTGGTGTTGGACTGGCCATTATTTTATTTGGAAGTTAAGTGGCACTGGTGGTGCCAGGAGGAGAAATATGATGAACTCGCCCGGAAGCTTTCACCCTTTTTACTGCGATTGTCAAACACTGAAAGAGCACTTGAAATTATTACAGATATCCCTTCGGTTCCTCCCAGATCTAATACAATGTAATCTCGTTCATCTCGGATAATCACGTCAAGTCATTAGCGCGCTGATAATTCACCTCGCGCTGAGCGCCATGACTTGGCCAAGAGCAGGCAGCGCTCTTCAGGTGGCCAAAGCCCCAGCATCTGCTGACCAGCCTGCTGCCCACCATCCCCATCCCCGCAGGGCCAGCTCGCTTTCAAACCCTGCCCAGGGACAGCTGTGGCTGTGCTACTTCTTGCACGATGAAAGACAAAGGGAAAAAAAGAAAAAAGAAAACCGAACCAAAAAAAGACGACATTATTATAAATGACCTAACGCTTTTCAAAGCTCACCACGGCAGGAACAGGGGTATCTCAGAAATGTTTCAACTGAACGAGCTCAAAATTACACCAGGCATTCTAACACAAATAACTGGCCAAATGCATCAATTTTCACACCAGTCCGACTGTGTATGTGGCTTGCAGAGGATGCAAAATCTTGCTTTAAACAAGCTTGTTGAAATTCAGCTATTTTGCCAATTTGCTAAAATAGAGCTCAGCTATGCAAAGCAGCAGAAGTCCAACAAAATCAGATGTACCTGACAGAGTAGGAGGTGTAGAGGAGCTAGATTTTAAAGTGCTTGAAATGCCTCCTTGTTTTGAGCCTGCAAAACTCAGCTGGACACTTCCCAGAAACAGGCTTGCAGAAGACTTCCACAGAAGCAGCTTTTAAGAAGTGCCTATCTAGGATTTCATCCTTTCTGGCACCAAAGAAAACCTGGATTAAAGCTGCACTCACCAATCCAAGCAGCACAAAAAGGATGATTCCAAATTCCCTACAGAACGACCGTACCAAGCCCCAGCCAGGTAGCACTGGCTGCACTGGAGACATGCCAGGAGCACAGAGGAAAGCATTTACATCATGAAAACATAAAAAATCATACAGTTATCACTGTCATTTAGGGCCTCATGTGCTCAGCCAGTCGGAGGGAGAGGAGGGAGAGGAGGGAGAGGAGGGAGAGGAGGGAGAGGAGGGAGAGGAGGGAGAGGAGGGAGAGGAGGGAGAGGAGGGAGAGGAGGGAGAGGAGGGAGAGGAGGGAGAGGAGGGAGAGGAGGGAGAGGAGGGAGAGGAGGGAGAGGAGGGAGAGGAGGGAGAGGAGGGAGAGGAGGGAGAGGAGGGAGAGGAGGGAGAGGAGGGAGAGGAGGGAGAGGATGCCCTGCAGCTAGCTCAGGCCCTTTAAAGTGAAATTTTCAACAACTCACGATCTTTAATGGTTGGGAACATGCCTCAATTGGTCTCTTCCTCTCCAGTACTGTCTCTTCGGTAGCTGATTGGTCTCTTCCTCTCCAGTACTGTCTCTTCAGTAGCTGACAGATGGACAGCCCATCCCAGACCACATTCACAAGCTCCCATCTGAATTTCTCAAGCTTTGCCCATGGCTGGCACAGAGCAGAAGAGCACTGCAGCCTCTGGGCTGCCCCTTCCCAGGAGAGCTAGGTCAAGGAAGGTCCCCAAGTCTCACACCAACAGGACAGGCTGGCTGCAGTTTTAACGAGCCTTTAATTTCTGTGGATCTTGGGATCTTTCGGAATTCAGGTGCCCAAGTGTAACTATCTGGACTTACGTAACGGTTTATCTCACCTTGCATCCCGAGGAGCCAAGGTGTGAAGATGAACTTATCCCAGAAGTTTAGGGCATGAAGCAACATGGACCACGTCACCCCATTTCGGGATGAGGAAGAGAAAGGAGTCAGTTACACAAACAATCCCAGCTGAGAAGTTTAGGGCATGAAGCAACATGGACCATGTCACCCGTTTCGGGATGAGGAAGAGAAGGGAGTCAGTTACACAAACAATCCCAGCTACTTGTCAGGAAAACAAAGCTCTAGCCTACTGGATTTATGAGTACTGACATGGCCAGTGGCGCCCTGGAAGAGTCAGAAGATGTAGGCTCTGGAGGAAAGCTGCAGCAAACACTTATAAATTGCTGTCCAAGTGCATCCTCAGCCAGGCCAGTGTCTTGTTCCACCGAGTCCTTCCGAGGGCCAGGGATTTGCACCGAGATGCAGAGGGAGGCAGGGCTGTGTCCCAGCAAGCCAGCGGAGCAGGCAGGAAGAGCAGGAAGGCAGAGGCAGCCGGCCCAGCACCTCCCCTTCCCTCCTCTCCCCCGAGCTTCCAGAATCCCGGGAATTCTCCAATATCCTCCTGTTTCTGGACAGAAACCCTCCCTCTGGCGAGTGCCGTGAGGACGGCCATGCTGCCACCAGCCCTTCAGCAGGGGGAGGACAGGGATGGTACCCCTGCCCTGCAACACCGACTCTCTGTATAAAGTCCCTCTCAATCCTGATCCACAAGAGAGACCAGATTTTGGCTTAACATCTACATCTCACTCTGGTGGAGCTGTTCTGCCCACCATCCGTTGCTCTGCTTTGCTCCCAGGAGAGGGGCACCAGAGGGGCAGAGCCAGGCCAGAGCAGGAATCCCAGCAATGCCAGCTATGCTGTGTCCTCCTCTTGGCCCCCAAAGGGTCAGGTCTCCCCCGGGTTCAGCCAGACCTCCAGGGCTCGCCCTCCAAGTCCCAGCTGCTGGGGAGCGGAGGGGAGGCAGTGCTGCAGGAGGAGATGCTGCTGTCCCTCCATGCTGTCTCTCCCCAGCACGGGCAGTTTTGGGGACTTCCAGGGTGCTCTCCCCGCTCAGGACCCATGCTGCGGGGCAGGGTGCTTCCTCACTTCTTTGTAGGATCATTTATTTTTTTTTTTAAATCACTTGGTAAATAGTGGCAAAGGCCAACGAGCAGCTAGCATGAGAAAGTGGAGCCACTGTGGCGTGGGGGACAGAAAGGGGTCCCCTCTGTCACTGGCAGCAAGTAATTCAGAACACACCAGGACACAACGCTGCATTAAAAAACCCATACAGACCTCAGGGTCAGGAGCTGCTTCCCACACCCCATGCAGAACCACCGCAGCTTGCACTTGAAGATCTCCCACCGCCTGCTCTCTGTGCCTAAATAAGCTTTTTCTTCCTCTGGTTTCCCCAAGACAATATGTTGGGAATTACTTTACTCCTCAAAGAACGCAACTACCCTTCTGCTTTAAGAAGGACACATATTCCTTGACCTCCAGCCAAATTCAAACCAGCCTCCGGTGCCCAGCCCAGCCAGCGAATGCCGGGTGCAAGGCCAGTGCAAAACAGGGGAAACCAGGGAAGGGCTTTTTGTGTAAACTCCCATCAAACAAACCCTCCTGGCATCCTCTTCGCAAACAGCACCCCACGACAGATAAACAGTCCCTCTGGCAGATGTGGTCTGCAAACTCGCAGCTTTTCAACGACTTGCACCTCTCTTGTCTTACGTGAGATCAAGGAAAGTCAGCGCACATGTTTCAAACACATCATTCATCCTGAGAAATCATTATTTTACCCTAACTTGTGTTCTTTCAGCCACTCGGAGCTTTATCTATGAATTATCTAAACTACGCTTAAGTTTATTTATATTGGTCAACAAAAAAAACACGGTAGGGTTTATTTAAGCTCCCGAAGTTGTGCCAGTCCTCCCATGCTGATGTGGAGTCATGTGATTTTGGGGCTGGAGCTGCATCCTTTCAAAAGTCTTATCTTGAAAGGCCACAGAGGAAACAGCTGTTTACGAGAGCTCCTGACAGCGTCACAGTTGTTCTGTCCCAAACCTTGTTTGGAACCAAGGTGAGCAAAGCTAATGCCATACAGGACTTCCCAGCTTGTGCACCAGCCACAACATTAACTACCACCAAGAGGACAGGGCAGGGGGTAGAAAAGCTGCTGAGAAAAGCCTACAAATTATGTGCTGAAAGTTTGAAACAGAAGAAACTTGCAAGCTGTGTCCTTCGGGTATGATACTCCTCTCCTTGGGGTATCCCCCTCTCCTCCTCTGGTGATGAGAAAAGAGAAAACAAGGCTATAGCAAGAGTCTGCAGGAGGGACTGAGAGAGGAGCCCTGGTAGAGCTCCTCAGCCACACGAGCAAGCCCAGTGCTCATGAAATCCCATGAGGCCCCCAGGAAGACAGCTCATCCATTACTCAACATCCCTGCAAGCATCCTCAGCTCCTTCCATTCAAGAGTGTTATTTCCAGGAGAGCGCTATTGCTGGAAGACAGGGCAGACCCCTTGCTTGCAACCCCAGGAGCAGACCAAATTACCTGCGCCTGTGGCCACACCACCATGTATGTCAGACCAAGGTCCAACCCCTGCCCAAAGGGCTGTCTCGTGTGTTGAAGAGCAGTCAAGCTCCTGCTGTTTCAAGCCTGGGGGCAGCAAGCTCACCGCCGGGTGTGTGGTTTGCTCACCTCCCAGCCTGCCCTTGAACACCTTCCAGTTGTGCAGGCAAAAGGCCACGGAGCAGAGGAAAAGCTCCTCTCCTGGCCATTGGCCAAGCATTATACGGAGAGAGCGCCCTGTATCCTGACTATAAGTATTTTGGGAAGCCAGATGACTTCATTAGCAGCTGACATCCCCTGACCTACTCACTGTTAAACAAGCTCACTGCTGGCCAGCCCCAGAGCTCGTTACTCAGCACTTTAATTTGCACGTTGCCATTTACCGGGCACTAACCTGCTGGCACATCCAGGCAGCAGCTGAATTTTCACTCAGCTGAAGCGCTTAATGCAAGCAGTAAAACCCAAGCGTGCCTCTTCCACAAGTAGTTTGCTGTTGCCTTTGAACTGGGACTGACACGTGAGGAAATCCTCCAAATTGCGGACGTGTTATGGTTTCCATCCAGTGCTGGCAGCCCCACGTCCTGCACCCACCTCCCACCCCATCGCTGCCTCCCCAGCACATGGTCCTGCACAGGACACAGCACCACGAGCATGGAGATGGCCCTGCTACTGCTGGGGATGCAGCTAATCCCAGCCACAGCACGTGGGGTGCCTGGGTACCATGGGGGACAGCCAGCACAGGGGATGCTCCAGAGGTGATGGTGTGGCAGAAAGTCACGAGGTTGCAGCCACCAAGCCTGGGTTACACAGAGATCTCCGTGGAGAGAGTGACAGTGAAAACTACGGAGTTATGAATAACCTGGAGGACGGGACTTAGGTGAGACGAGGCCGCAAGCAGAGATCGAGGCATGGTACCCCCACAACCCCACCGCACAGGGGAAGGAGCATCCCCACCACACTCACCCTTATCCGCCGCATGGCCGTCACGATCTCCACCCGACTGTTTGGCCGGGGCACATCCAGGCTCCCGATGTACTGGAGGGAAAGAAAGAGCCGATTAGTCAAGTTTCCGTGGCACTGGAAACCTCACAGTCCCACCATGGCCTCGATGGCACCCCTGGATGGTACCCAGCATCACTTCTGGGGAACAGGCGGCGGTTTGCCCGCTGCACCAGAAGCCTTGCATGCCTCCCACCACGAAGCTGTTCCCTCACCACAATGTTTCAAGCATTCAGCAGCCCTTATTCTAACAATAAAATAACTTTGGTAATCAGGCCAGCAGGATTCATTCATCTATGCCATGATCAAAGCATGTAAGTATAAGCCAATATCACCTCAGCTGCCCCAAATCGTCTATTATAGACCTGGAAATTGAATTTATCCCTAAAATAGCCGGGGCAACCTGTCCTGTGACAGGCCCTTCGCTACTTAATTACAGCCCTGCCAAACCCTTGGCTGTTTTTGCAGAGATGCTGAGCCTCCAGGCCAAGCCTCCAGAAGAAAGGAGCCGCTTTGCTATTCAAAGGGGACCAAAGGCAGCACCGCTGCGACCCGGCACGGAGAGATGCTGAACAAAAACCTTTTTAAAAATAAAATGGAAGAGGGCAGATTCGGGAGAAGGATCAGAAAACAGACAAGCAATGAAGAGTCAATGCGGAGCGCTAAGAACGCGCAGTTAGAAGAAAAGCATTTTGAGTCTATTTACTAGCCCCCTGTGCTCCCACGCTTCATCTCAACACGAGCACTGACGTAACCCCCGGCAGCGCAGCACGGGCACTGAACCTGGCAGGGCTATATGTTCCTGTGAATACTGCCATAACCTCTGCTGACACCATGAAAACCCAGGTCTAGGGGTCACCGCACAGGCAGAGGCTGGGGAGAGGGGTTATTTCTCACCCAGCATAGAATCATAGAATGGTTTGGGTTGGAAGGGACCTCAAAGATCATCGAGTTCCAACCCCCCTGCCATGGGCAGGGACACCTCCCACTAGAGCAGGTTGCTCAAGGCCCCATCCAGCCTGGCCTTGAACACTTCCAGGGATGGGGCAGCCACAGCTTCCCTGGGCAACCTGTTCCAGTGCGTCGCCCCCCTCATAGTAAAAAATTTATTTCTGATATCTAATCTGAATCTTTTTTTCTTCCAATTTAAAACCGCATCCCCTTGTCCTATCATTACCCTTCCTGGCAAAGAGTCCCTCCCCACCTCTTCTGTAGGCACCCTTCAGATATTGAAAGGCCGCTCTAAGGTCTTCCCGGAGCCTTCTCTTCTCCAGGCTGAACAATCCCATCGCCGCGGGACTCCCGGCTCCTCTCCGCTGGGACGCTGCTGCCACCTTTATTGAGGGCACAGCGCAGGGGCTGCATGATCACCCCTGGGTTCTGCCTATGTGTGCTCTCCTGGACACCCCTCCTTGCTCAACCTCCATGCCTGCACCCCCAGATCAACAAGCTCCCCCTGCACGGCTCCTGCCCCGGGTGCAGATGGAGGCAGCGTCCAGCAAGCGGCACGGGGCAGTCGGTGCTGAGAGTAGAGGTGAAGAGGGAGGATATAAAAATAAACAGCAAACAGCTGGCGCGTTCGTCACGTGCTGAGCAGGCTGCCATGGTGCAGGGCAGCTTTATGTAACCAGGAATTAAAGCCCAGGATGTGCACCGCCAGCATTAACTGCCCAGACCCCAGCTCCTGAACGCCCGGCTGCAAAAGCACAAGTCGTGGTAAGTTTTAAGTTGCATCCCCCAAATGCAGCCTTCCCGCCCCTCCAAACGTTCAGGCCACATTAAGAGAGGTGTCTTTGATGTCAATCCATTTCCTTTTCTTATATAAAGTCTGGAAACCATCAGTAAAAAGCAGGAGATGAGGCAGAGGGGTGAGGCAGACCCACGGGCACATGGTCACCGTGCAGCAGGTAAGGGAGAAGCTTTTCCCCATCTTCCCCCGCCAGGCAGATGTCTTGGCTCCATCGTATCCCTCCCTCTGAGCCTCCCCATCCAGCTCTTCTGCTGGGGACCACCAGGCACTGCTTCCTGCTCACGTGCAAGGGAAACTTCTTAACTTGAATTATAAGAAGGACAGAACTTTTGCTGGCAAAGAAGACAGCCAGGGGATGCCTCTCTTCTCCCAGTTATTCCCAACAGCTCCAGGTCACTGCCACTGGAGGGGTAATTGCTTTTCCTTCTCCCCACATTTTCCTTGTGCAGGCGAGGGCAGAGTACAGCCATGGGCAAGGACAGGGTAAGCGGTGGCAGCTATCAGCTGGGCAGGAGACAGCCCCGGCCAGTGCTGGCTCCCACAGCCACATGAATTCAAGCAATGCCATCCTTCTGGTTGACAACCACAACCTCAGCCAGCAACAACACTCAGTCATGCCCGTAATTGCACGTGCGAGACTGTCAGGGCTGGGCCAGCCCATAAGCAAGTGATGGAGCAGAAACTGGACACCACCTTGCACCTCCTTGGATAGCCCTCCTGGAAAACAGCACCAGCAGTAGGAAGCGTCTTGCCCCTGTATTCAGCTATTCCCCTCCAGCCCATGCTTGTGAGCACCTGAGCCAAGGGGCTCAGGTCACAAAACACGCAGGATTCACCTTGGTTCCCAAAGCCAGGCTCCAGAGCATCCTGCTGCATCCCGCATCCCACCCTCACCAGAGCCCACAGCACCTCCAGCCCCATCGTGGGCTCACTTCACAGATTACTGTGCTCACAGCTCCAAAACCACCCACCTCTCCCTCCGCTCTGGAGGCAGGTATATTTTGCACATTTCATGAAACTCAACAGATGGACAAAGTCTCCCCAGATTATTTTTGCCTTCAGGGCCAAAAGCGCACATGGGAGCTGCACTGCAGAGGAGTAACCCTTCACAACGTGACTGAGTGTCCTCCCAGAAATGTGGACTTGGAGGTCAGCCTTTCAGCAAAACTACTCTTTCCCAGGCAAGGCGTGGGGATGGCCTGAGAAACCACCTGTGTTTGCTCGTGATTTGCAGGTGATAAGTGCATGGAGCACTGCTCCTGCGCTGCTCTCCTCCAACCCTCCTACTCACAGCACCAGCCTTTATTTTGGGAAGAGGTGTGGGAAAAAGCAGGCGAGGTAGAGGCGAGGATCAGCAAAGCAGCAGGAGCCTCCGGGGTGCAGAGCTCCCCCCTCATCCCACCCCAAGGCTGAGACCCTGTTCCCCCTCCCAGGGAAGGACACCCAGGTACCCCCAAGCACGGGGGTTCCCAGACCCCAGCCATGGGCTTTTGCCTTCCTTGAAAATCCACATGCCCCAAGCGAGGTGCCAGCCACGGTGCCAGCCCTGGTCCCCACAGAGGTCCATGTCCCCAGTCCCCTCAGGGGTTGGACCAGCATCCGTCGACCCGGCGGGAAAGAAAGGCAGCAGGGCCAGGGCTGAGCTCAGGGAGGAGAAAGGAAGGCGCCCGAGACAAAAGGAAGGAAAATAAAGCTGTGTGAAAGAGAGCTGACAAAGAAAATAAACCCATGAAAGAACCCACCCTCTCCAAGCCCCCGGGAACTGAGTAGGAAACCATATGTACACATGCAGGACATGGCTTTCCCAAATAATCGCCTCCAGATCCGCAGCCCCACCACCCTGCCAGGGGATGGGGGGGCAGAGGTGGAGCCCCCGACCCACAGCCAAGAGCCAGGCGGGATCAGGGGGTCCCCGATCCCCACGCTCTGAAGGTGGGGGGCACGGCTGGCTCAGTGGGGAGGGCTCCCAGGCAGCCCCCTCCTCCTCGGCCCAATTAGGAGAAGAAAAGCCACTCCGCCACTCGGAGCCCCAGTGAATGGGCAGCCGAGGGGGTCCCTTCTGTAAGGAGGCACTCTGGCAGCCCCACAAAGGCAGCCCTCGCACTGCAAACGGCCCGAGCTGCTCGGGGCTGCGTTGGGCAGGCAGGCACAAAGCACCTATTTTGCCAGATGCTTTCAGTCCCCCCCAGCGCCCCGCTGTTCCTCATCCCCATCCGTGGGACCCAGCCTTCCATCGGTCCTTCCAGGGTCCAGCCCCTCTCCCTGCCTTTGGCTTGGTGGCCGTCACCCACGGGGCTTCTCAGCACCCAAAGGGAGCTGGTGTGCTGTCCCCCTCCCGTGCAAACCCCCCTGCCTGTCCCAGGCACGGCTGGAAGGGGCCTCCAGACACAGCCCACACCATGTACCCTCCACCCATGGCTTACAAAAGACCTGTCCAGTTGAGGGAAATATCAATCCTCCCCAGGCCAGAGGAAAAAAAACCAAGAAAACAAAGGACAGCATTTTGCC
Source organism: Calidris pugnax (assembly GCF_001431845.1). NCBI lineage: Eukaryota > Metazoa > Chordata > Aves > Charadriiformes > Scolopacidae > Calidris > Calidris pugnax. Next base: position 5,106,050 of record NW_015090852.1, on the reverse strand, counting down.
AAAGCAATGTTTGCACAAGTCACTTAGTTTCTCGTTTTTCCTTGAGGTTGTTCAATATTTCTTGTTTTCTGCTCTGTCAGAAACGACTTTTCTTGGGAAGGTGCTTTTTCTGTGACAGCAGGTGGTAGATATTCTCAGAAAGCTGAAGATTGACCGCATCCCTGATGGTGAGGACACCTTTCCGAGGGGTGCTGATGAGATCCTTTGCGGGTGGTGGGCAGCGAGAGCCTTCCTGGAGAGGAGCTGCCACCTTCCCGAGGGAGGGCACGCTGATGCTCTGCCACCCCCAGTAGCAAGCAAAGGTCAGGGCTGAATCACACCTGACCTAGGGGAGCCTACAGTGGCTGGCTACCGGGTTTCCAGCTTGGAAAGCCACCTCGAGCCAGAGAGCTTGCCATGGATGAGGAACCATGGCAAGGAGAAGCTGCAGGCAGGCAGCAGGGCAGCGTGGGCAGAGGAGACACGCTGGCACCAGCCCCAAGCTGGAGCATCTCACCACAAGCTATGCAGCCATCCTTGGGACCAGGAGAACCTCATCCAAGCAGAGGGTCCTGCACCTGGGCTGGAGAGGGGCAACTGGAGGTACCTGCAGCCCAGTGAGAGGTGTCAGATACGGGGTGTGAGGGTACCAAGGGTTCTAAAGAGTCCAGGGTGGCGTGAGGCTGTACCAGGTACGGGGACATTGGCCCCATGACACACAACTGTGCCATGAAGCAAGGGCCAAAGTGCTCAGGCACCAGTCCCCAGCCAGGGGCCCCGAGATCTGAAACCTCTTTATTTCCCCAGTGCCTGAGGAAACATCCAGCCTGGCTGATAAGGGCTGCTCCCCTGGCAGCCACCACCCGGGAAAGCAAGGGAAAACCCAGTTCCCAGGATTTTTGCTCCTGCTCTCCAGTTGCCCACACATGGCCTCTGCCCAGGGAGCCACATGGGCTGGGCTGGCATGGTCCAGGCTCTGCCCTGCACCCCAGGAACACCCAGCCATGCTGGAAGGAAAGGGGGGAAGTTTACTCAGACTGCGGTGGTGCAGGCTCAGAGGCCAAAAGGGATGGAAAAGTCAGGATGCCAGCTGACTTCAGTGGAAAAAAAGCCCTGGCTCTCCAGCCTGAGCCCAGCAGGAGGGTGCAGCGGGCTCTCTGCTGAGCTGGAGGACTCTAGCCCTGCCCAGTCCCCCCTTAATGGGGGGCTCTGCACCCTGAGGACGCCAGGGTGCACCCAGAGTGTCAGACCCATCCAGAGCTACGCAACCAGCCAGTGGGCATTCAAACAGGGACACCTCATGCCAGGCAGCACCGGCCAAACCGATGCCCTAAGGATATTAGTGCCGAGCCTAGAAGCATTTGCAGCCACCTCTGAGCTGCCAGTGCCAGAAACACCAAGCTCTGGGGGGCCCAAGACGAGACCCCAGTGCCCACCAGAGCCACATGGACTGCACCCACCCTCCCCTCTCACCAGCCAAAATGGAGCTCGTGCAATAAGGGGAGGCACCTTTGCAGCAGGATGCCACCCTGCAGCAGAGATGCCAGGACACAGGGCGAGGGGGTGCAGCAGAAGAGCTGAAGTTTTTCCATGCCAAATAAAGCAGGGCCGTCCACTCGCCCCCGTTTCCGTCCCCCCGCCCAGCCACAGCCACCCCCCCATGCAGGGGCTGAGCTTCCTGCACTTACACCCAGCTGCACGGGTGCTCCTGCACGGGATGTGCACAACAGGAACACTGCAGCAGCCAGAAAGAAGGGCCAAGAGCATCCCACCCCCATCGCTTCTTCCTCAGGACCTTCTGGCATCTGCCGAGCCCACGCACTGCCTGGCCCGTACCCACAGTCTGGGCACACGCAGCTTTGCCAAATCCTGGCAGAGTTGCCTTTTCTTTTTTTAATTTTTTTTTTTCCCCCTGCTAAGAGCTTCACTAAGCAGCCTGTGAACTGACTTAACAAGTATGGCAGGAATATGCCACTGTTTCAGCCGAGAACTTTTGTGGCACACGGGAAGGTTATTTATAGCCTCCAGCAAGCAATCCCAGGCTAAAAAATCACAGTGCAGCTTTGCTCTGGGCTGAGCAGCCCTGACAGAGCACACCATACTCCAGAGCTGCCAGTACAAACAGCCCCCAAATAGAGCTGCCAAGTCTCTCCCAGAGAGCTAAAGAGGTGCAGAGCTTCATACAACCTGTCTCTGGCTTCCCAGCCCTCCAGGAAAGGGAATCTCGCTGGGATGAGAGCCTGAAGCAGAGAAGGGGAACTGAAGACCCCAATCAGAGCTGCCTGCAACTCAACCCACCTCGAACGCTCTTATGTATGGCCCCTCCATATATAAAAATATACACCAGAGTGGAAACACACATGCATTTGCTGCTTAATGTTCACCTGAGGCTATAACCCCTTTCCTGCTAAAATTATTATCTTTGCAGCAATCAGTAGGCACTGCCAGAGCTGGCAGCCCCAGGAAGGTGGTGGCAGGGGAGCTGGAGGGGCCCATCGGAAGGGACATACTGGATCAGACTAAAGTCTTCTTCGTGTCCCATCTCCAAACATAGACAGCAGCAGATGCTCAGTTCAACTTCAGTTTCCCACGCACGGAAACAGAAAAAAAGTACTGACAAACGAGAGAAAATGCCTGGTTGCCAAGATCCCTGAAGGGGGAAAAAAAAACCCCAACCCACAAAACCCAACCACCACCTGAACCCAAAAACCCCCACCTGCTGCCCAGAAGAAACCCAAACCTCCAATCCCACATTTATCTGCACACAGGTCCGATGTCAGGAAAGCCAGGTCTCAGCACGTGGCTTGTCCTAGCCCATGGCAGTCCCAGACTGCAGGTGGTGGGTCTGCCCGAGGACCAAGGTTTGCTTGGACAGCTCCTTCTCCCCTCACCTGCAGATGGGGGAGCAGCAGAGACGGTTCTTGCACCCACCTCCCCCCTTCATTGGGGAACCACGGATATTAGGGCACTGCCAATGGATTAATGAGCCTCGGGACTGAAGGATTAACAGCTGTTTCCAAACAATGGGCATTTGGTAGATGGGACCTTGCTCTAGACCATAAGATGTCCAGGGGAGAAGGAGAGCTCAGCCCAGTGAGCACCTGAGAGTGACTCTAATGACAGGGGGCCAGTAACAGCTTCCCCATGCAAACCCAGCAGCCCTGCACTCGAAGGGATGGGGGGTCCGGCGGTGCAGTGCCAGGCTCCACCACCCCACGTAATTCCCCCCACATGCTGATCTCTCTGGAGGCGTTGGAGTCGCCTGAGTCACGATTTCTGAATGCACAGAATTGCTGGTGTTGCACAAGCTGGCCCTTGGGTTTTGCAGCACCAAGGCTTTGGGAAGATAAGGAGTAAACTCACATCCCCTCCTCCTCCTCACCCAAACCAGAGGAGAACTGATGGGTGGAGGAGGACAGAAGGAGCCTTTACTCTCTACATACCCATTTATTTAACCAGAAACCATTGCACAAGTGGGAATTTATGCCTGCTCCCCTGTGCCACACTGCAGCTCCCAGCTCTTTCATCTGAATGCTTCAGCTAACTCAGGAGGTCAGGCTTTTGATTTTATTCAACAATTCAGACCACAAGACGCAGAAGACAGTGAACACCCTGCCTCCCCTCAGAGCCAGCTCCCCCGATTCCCAGCAGCCTGGCCGAGGCACCTCAGGGACACAGAGGGGTCTGATGCCAAGAGGGGTGGCCAGTGAAAACAAATCCAAAAGTGTGAAATGTATTACTCTTTCTAAGAAGATGGAGTGGGATTTTCCAACGATTGGATTTATCTCCAGAAAATGGATTAACGTAATCCTTAGAGGACACTTCGCTCAGACTCGGCGTCCCCGTGCCAGGTCATATGGCTGCAAGTAGCTTCAGTGGGGACGAGCAACACCAGCATCCTGACTGCATCGTGTGTGACAGCAAGTCCATCACTTTGTGCTTGAAAAGGGCCCGAATCCTGACTGCCCACAGCCACCCACCCTGGGACACTGGGATTCCCCCGGGAGAGAAGCAAGGGGAACATCAGCATGGAAGCCAGCAGCTACCGGTGAACAAAAACACGCATTACATCCACTATGTGTGCCATTTAAAGGCAGGAGCAGACAACGTAGGTCTGAGTGTAAAAATAAAATTAAAAATTAAAACAATAAATCAGCGCATACCGACTCAGGCCCGCGTTCCCCCCCTGCAGTGAGCCCCAAGCAAGCTCGTCAGGAATCCCGGGCTGCCAGAGCAGAGACCGCTGATCCAGCTGCTGAGGGCTGTAACACTGGGATCCCCACCGCCCGCGCTATCAGCAATCCCAGGAGGCTTTTAGGAGACAGGCACGCGAGTCTTGGCGCTCCAGCTGAGCATTTTTCTTCTTTAACCTCCCCCCCGAAGTTCTGCTCTAAATCAGAGTTCCTCATTTTTGTGACTCGCGCTGGGTGTCTGACCGAAACGAGAGTCAAAGCGGGTTTAAGCGCTTGGGATTCTTGGGGATAAAAGGAACTAAAGGAGTGTAAGCATTTAATTAATCTCCAGCAATCTAATAAAAGGATGGAGTAATTGCCTGAGCCATCTGCATTCTGCATCTGGCATCAGGGGCTGCTGGAGAAACCCACAAATTCAGAAGCCGGGTTTTGTGCGGATTGTGCTTGGCATTAACGCGTGCCACAGGATACAAAATAGGAGAAAGAGGAGCTAACAAAGACTAATATGCACCACCCCATTAATGCAGCCCAACCAGCGGCACAGAAAAGGGATCAGCCACGAGCAGACTGAGGGGCAACTGAAGCCCTGTCCCACTCCTGGGTGACACAAACCTGGCATGGAAGTGGAAGAGGCACAGCACTTGTGCCCAGACACCCAGGATTTAGAAGGGGAGATGCTTGGCCGCCTCCCCACAGGTGAGGGGTGAGCAGATGCTGGCAGTAAAACAACACTTGGCTCCAATAATTCAGGAGGGACAGGCTGCAAAGCTGAATTTGCAGAGTCTTTCCCAGGAAAGAGTTGCAAAGCAGGTTTAAGTTTGCTCCATAAACAACTCCTCTGCTGTTTTCCTCTCTGCAGCACGGTGCCCGCCATCAGGCAAGCAATGGCCTTTGCAGAGGAACCCTCCCAGCTGCAAGAAGAAGGGGCAACAACATAACTTCAGCACCCTCCAAGGACCTGCAGCCTCGTCCCCCAGGGATTAAGATGCCAAATCTTTCCTTCTTCCTGTGCCAGCACCCATGCTCCAAGGACAATGGTGTGCGACAGATGCCTCCCTCCCTGCCACTCAAAAATCTGTTCTACACCAGTTTTTTTCCAAGCCGAGGAGTATCTCATCAAGGTGATAATCGCATCCCCCAGAAAGAGCAAAGGGGGCAGGATTATACGCTTCCCCTTTTCAAATTTTTTGGCCAGCTACTTCCCAGCTGGCAGTGCCTGCTGAGGGCTGGGCAATGCGGACAGGTAGCTTGGCTTTTTCCCAGCCTGCCGAGAGGGTGCAAGGCACTCAGACTGTGGGCAGCCACAGCCTAAGTGGAGTAAGAGTCTGAGAGATCCCAACGTATTAAAATAAATAAATAAATAAACAAACAAATAGCGCTTCCTGCCAAATCCACCAGCAAGAATGGTTTATACATGCCAGGAGAAACAGCAAGCTTTTATTCCAGGCAGGCAGCCCTGACCTCTTGCACCGCACCGCCAATGGCATACGCGGTTCCTCCCCGCCTGCTCACCCCATGGGTTCATCCCACCGGGGGAGAACCAGGGTACGAGGCATCCTGCAGGAACAACCAACCGTTCCCCCACCACCACGCCGGCATTCCAGCACTTCCCACAGCGCTGGAAAACGCGGAGCAAAGCCCAAGCCTTTCCCAGGGCGAAGATGCACACAGTTCCTCCGGGCCAACGTCCCCAAGCAGAGCCAAGGTGGGAAAAGAGCAGGGTTGACTCTGCTCCAGCTTGACCCATCATCCCTCCAGCTTCACCACCTTCACGGGATGGGTGGGAAGCCTCACCCAACTCTTTGCAGCTGAGTTCGGTGGAGAGAAGGTACACCTACAGGATGGGCTCCCGGGGGTGGAATAAAACCCCAAGGCTATGCCAAAAAGAGAGAGCTGGACAACGGGGAATAGCAGGGGGTGCAAGCGCTGGCCAACATGGAATACCAGGGGGTGCAAGCGCTGGGCAGGGATCCCCGCGGACCCCCCCCTCCTCTCCCTCCCGCCGGTCCCCCCCTCTCCGCGCCCGCTGCCCACCTTGGCCTCGAAGCAGATGCCGTGCTGGAAGGCGTCTTCGTTGTGCAGCGGGATGCGGAGGTCGTGCCGGTCGTCCACCAGGTTGTACTTGGACTTGGCGGGCATGGCGGCCCCGCCGGCGGCCGGGCTTTACCCCTGCAGCGCGCCCGGCGCCGCCGCCGCCGCGGAACCTCCGCCCCTCGCCACCGGCCGGCCCCGGGGCGGGGACGCGCCGCCGCGGAGCGCGGAGGGAAGGGCGGGCGGAGGGGAGGTAGGGGGGGTGGTCTAGGCAGAGCGGGTCCCCCCCCTCACCATCCACCCCTCCTTCCAAAGAGGGGAGGAGCGGGGGAGCTTAAAAAAAATAAATGGGGAGCCGAAAGGGGCGGCGGGGAAGGCAGCGCTGACACCTAGTGCGCGGTGGCGGGGCTGCACCCCCGCCCCGCCAAAGTTTAATTAATTAATAAATAAATA